>NC_136919.1:110877365-111237782 GCF_949752795.1 Hyperoodon ampullatus
TGTGTGAGAGAGAGAGAGAGAGAGAGAGAGAGAGAGAGAGATCAACTTGTTGCATATAATGAATCACTTGCAAGCAACCACAATATTGTTTAAGGAATTTTGGGAAATAATTAAAAAGGAGAATGCTGGTCAGTCCTCAGAAAATTATAGGATAAGTTTGATTCAAATGCCTGTACTTTCACTGTACTATATCATTCTTATTTTAATTTTTGGTCTGACTTTTGCAATGTTATTTGAAATTATGGATTTTCAACTTTTGTGAAAAGGAAGAAGGTTTAGATTAAGAAATTAGAAGTATTTCTAAGCAACCTTAGTTATTTATCTTTTGAAATGTTTAAATAGCCAAATCTACGCCTGCCAATGCAGGGGATATGGGTTCGTGCCCCGGTCTGGGAGGATCCCACATGCTGCGGAGCGGCTGGGCCCGTGAGCCATGGCCGCTGGGCCTGTGCGTCTGGAGCCTGTGCTCTGCAACGGGAGAGGCCACAACAGTAAGAGGCCCGCGTATAGCAAAAAGAAAAAAAAAAAAAAAAAAAAAAGCCAAATCTAAAATCTATAAGTTACTACCTTCTTGTAGTGAATGGATAGGTTTTTTGACTTCTTTTTTAGTTGACCAGAAATTAGATAACTTCCTAATATAACTTCCCTTTGGTGTGCTTGCTTTATAAAAGAGTTTGATTTTATTTGCAATACAATTTACTTAAAGTGTTCACTGTGATATTATATGTACTACCTACAAATACCATGTGAAGATTTATCAACATTTAGAAGTATTGTCCAGAGAGTCAAAAAATAGGCCAACGTTCTCTTTCTCTCCTGACTCACTTTGGGATTAACTGTGAAGAACCAAAGTGGATTCTTTCCAAAACCA
Source organism: Hyperoodon ampullatus (assembly GCF_949752795.1). Lineage (NCBI taxonomy): Eukaryota > Metazoa > Chordata > Mammalia > Artiodactyla > Ziphiidae > Hyperoodon > Hyperoodon ampullatus. Next base: position 110,878,237 of record NC_136919.1, read on the forward strand.
CCTTTGCTATAGTACTTTAGGCAAGGACTTTGTGTGGAAGACTGTAAAGACAAAATTGAGAAAAGAAATACTGGGGGGAAGAATTAACCATAACTCACACATAGCACAGATATTTCTGAACAACCTGTTAAAGGATTTTTAAAAACATTTTAAAGTGATGCATCTTGCCATGCTGGTGGGAATGATTCCATACAAAGACTTCCCCATGCTTCCAACTTTTCTTCTTGCTAAAATTAAAAAAAGTAATGTTAGTGAAAAGGAAACAACCTTCCTTCAAACAAACCTTATTGTATCATATTTTGTGGGAAGACAATCTTTTGATGTAATCAGAGATTTAAAAAGGGTGAAATCATATATGAAGTAAGTGGAATTATACAACACAAGTGCCCTGAGCCAGTGTTCTCTAGAAGAACTACAACCAAGAGACCTGGGTTCTGGTCCCTACTCTCTCTCCCACTATTGGCAGCATAACCTTGGCTAACTCACTTAAATTCATATTTTGAGAGAAGATTAATTAAGGAATTCCCAAATAGCAGTTCTCTTACTTGAAACTGTATACACCACACACACACATACACCCCTTGACTGAAAAAGAGCTGAAGAAAAGGATGGAAGACACAGGAGAGGTCAATATTACTTAACTCAGTTATTTTAAGGCTGTCTCTGTCAACTTTGAGCACCACTGGAGGATCAGTCATTCTCTTTCAATCCACATTCAGTTTTTTGGTTTTTTTTTTAACTTTAGAAATAAAAATAGCATTGGTGTTATTTGCTTGTGAATCTAAAACTTATCAGTCCAGCAAGTAAAACAACCCTCTAATTAAACTCTTATCCAATTTTTCCTTTTCAGGAATTACAGGAGGAAAAGATTTTATAGACATCGAAAGTAAATTTGCTCTCAGGACCCCCGAAGACACAGCTGAGGACACTTGCCACCTCATTCCTGGAGTGACAGAATCTGTGGCTAACTGTAACTTTAACCACAGCAGCAAAACCTTTATGGTGCTCCATGGCTGGACGGTAAGAAAGGCTCCATAGGAAGGAGCTGAGTGGCATGGACCAAGCATTCTGATTGGCTTGCCCCAGTTGTTGGAAGCCCAGTGATGGGAACCCAGTGATGGCTTTTCTTTAAACTTGAGTAAAGACAATTCTGGCTTGGGGTGGGGATTGAGGAATCTAAAGCCAAAGGTTCATGGATACTTCCTCTGGACGGTGCCAGCCTTCATTTTACCACGGTACCTAGCTGTGACCTCAAACCAGCCATTCCCCTGGGCCTTTGCTCAAGTATAGAGAAGAATATAGGTTACCATTTAGAGGAGACAATGGAAAACTGGCATGATCCTGATTCATCCAGCACATCGCCAAACTCCTTTCCTAAGGAAGATAACCTGTAAGGGGGAGGAGAGGGCTGGAGTGGAGGGAGGAGGTGCTGGTTCTGGTTCTGCTTTGCCATTCTCCAGCTCTGTGATGTGGATCCAGGTACCTCTCATCCCTGGGCCTCAGTTTACTGATCTGTAAAACAATGAGATTAGACTAGACGTCCCTCCGCTTTCAATATTCTCCAATTGTAAACTTTTGGGAGCTTTACTTGAGATGAAAGAGGGCTAGCCAGGGAACTGTCAGTGACATGATAAGAATATGAATAAATATGCTAATTAGTCACTTTATATGGTATAGTTCTTACTTAACTACTTTAGCTTGTTTTCAATATTTTCATTCCTTAGTGAGCAGATGTTACTGTTTATTAAAAAGGACTTATATAAAATTGATGGTTAAAGAGATATTATCTTTCCATTGTGTCAGAGCTTGTGAATAAGGTAATCGACACTAAATTCTCATGAGAATCAATCCTGATTTCTTTTCCTACATAAGTGCCTTTGTCATCGACAGTGAAGGACAATTGCTATAACTTTTATAGAGATGAAGGCAACTAGTAACAGAATTCACAGGGATGTTTATTTTAATAAAATACATCTATTTACTAGAGGTAACACAGTAAATTACATATCTTATGATAAAATTACATATTCAAATTCCTAACATAGATCTTTTTATATTTTAAGACGTTTAAATAGGAAAACATATCTTTGGTGATTTTAGAAACATTTTAGTTGTATGTAGTCTTGGCTGTTAATACTTTTCAAAAAAGTTTAAGCTTAATAAACATTTATATGACAGAAATAAATTGAATATCTCAGGCATCTCAATCTTATCCCTGAGAGAATTTTATAATTTAAGAACATTTGAAAAACATTTCCTTCTCACATTAAGATGACACGACTCACCTAGTATCAGTAGATAGCACCAATTTCTATCCTTAGCCCTACTGCCCAATAAGCCCACTTATATTCTTCACATCATATGTCCTGACTTTTTTGAGTGCCTGGGGTCAGAGGCTGGGCCACTGGCTGTGGGACTGAGTTTCATCGTACAGAGCTGGTCGGTCTGTGCAATAACTCATCCAGCCGTGCTGGATAACCGATCTCAGCCAGTTCAGTCAACTCCCTGCCTGGTTCAGTGGGACCACCTGGGTCAGGTGGCAAGGAAAGCTTCAAGTTCAGCTGTATGCCTGAGAATCAAAGCTTTTAAAAATTGGTACTGATTTAAGGAAGCACAGAAGAAAAAATTAGGAAATAATACCTTTTCAGAATTGAAGGAGGTGGGTGCTTGTTTTCCACCCCTTTGTTGGGGTTACTTATAACAGTGTCTTATGTTAAATTAAAAAAAGATAGAATTAGATTGGTTGTTAGGCAGTTACTAAAAGTATCAGTCACCGTAGGAGTACGTTGGGTTCCTTGCCCTTTGACAGATTACCTAATTTAGAAACACTGATAGTACAGAAAAACTTAAAATAGGGGCTGAGAGCAAATGAGATTTTCCTGCCGTATCTGAGGTAAGCTGCTCAGCGACTCAAGGGCGTAGGACTAGGGGAAGTGAGGAGGTTCTGCAGCTTTGTTCTGCAGCTTTGACGAACCTGAAAGAATGCTTAGCATGCAGTGTGCACAGGACGCATCCCAGAAGGCAGTCAGACACAGCTGCCCTGGAGCTTGGCCACCTGCTTGTGTTTAAGTCCAGGGTGCTCATTGTGGTGTTGGAGATCCTCACCCCTGGCTGAAAGGAGGAGTGATTAACATTGCATTCTGAAGAAATGACATCATCCTCTCTCAAAAGGCAGCTGCAAAGGGTGGCCAGCCTTCAACCTCTAAGAGAGGAGAAAGGGAGGCAGGACCAATTCCTTAGGGTTTTTTGCTGGGTGGGTATTCCAGCTGGTTCCTCCAAAGACCCAGGCTTGAAGCAGCCTCACTGAGACATGTTCAAAGAAGATTTAAACATGTTCCTAATGGGCTCACATCACCTATGTGCCTTTTCTTTTTTGTTTTCTCCTCGTGCTGGAAATAGATTATAGAGCTGGCATTTTATCACTGCAAGTAGATTGGGAACCAAAATGGTCACAAGAAGAAATTTTGGAGGTGGAGAGAAACTTCTGGATCATCTGATTCTGACCCCTTTGTTTTATAGGTAGCCTAGTAAGGTTAATACAGTGCCTGTGTTCACAGAAGTAAACAGTGGAAGAGCTGGGATTGGAACCAAGATCTCCTGAGTCCCAGGCTTGCTTTTTCCTTCCACAGAGCACAACAATTTGGAGAAAAATGGTGCAGTTAGTGTCAGGAGTGAAGAGACAGCTCATGTTTTAATGTTTTAGCCTAGAAAGTAGACTAAACAAAATGGAAGCATAGATTTAAAAGAACCCACCATCTAAGATCAAAGTTTTAAATGAAGTCCCTTGGTTTGGGAATTCAAGAGTCTTATTTTTGTCTATTGGCATTACTCTAAGAAGAATATAGGTTTTACAAGCTTCCCCTTATAAGCTGCCTTAAGCATGGATTTCAGAATCTTTTCCTGTTGGGTACATAGTTAAGTAACCTCTACTGTGGCTACAGTATGATCTGCTCTCAGGTAATATTAGGGGTGGATAGATTTGTGGATTTAAAGTAGGTTGTTGCTGTGTACAGGCTCCTGGTAGGATGGCATGGAATTTTATCATCTGCAGTTTTTTAATGTGTTTCGATTATTTTAAAGTAAGCATCTTTGCAAAGATGTCCAATGTCTCTTCTTTGATAGCATAAGTCTTTTGATTTTGAATTTGGGGGTTTTTATCAACAAGAAGCAAAGAATTACAGTTGGCAGTCTGCTTATCTCCAAAACAAGACCAATCTAATAATTTGGGAAATGCAATTATTAAGCCTCATTAATTTGCACTGTGATAATCAAGAATTTGAGAGAATTGTGAAAAAGTCTGAACTGAAACTAATCATTTTCTTATGTATTAAGAGATTGCTAAACAAAGTTACCTTCTGTTGGAATAGATTAGTATGTTTAAAACTATTTTTTTCATTATCACATCAAATGTTGTACGTAAATGACCCTTTATAAGAATAAAGGGCATTCACATCTCCCAAATTAACTTATTAGCCTAATTGAAATTATTTAAACTAAATTTCTTTTAAAATCGTCTGTAATTCTGCTGCAAATTTTTAACTTATTCAGATTGATCTTTCCTTTCAATACTATAAATTATTGAAGTTTTACTGAATTTATAAAATATGCTTTTAAAATTGAACGCTTTGGTAAACCTCAATCTGCCATTCCTGAGCTCAACACAGTCCTTCTTTGGGGCACACAAATTTGCCTCAGAAGGGTCAGGCAGAAGACTCTGAATACTCTTGTGGTTTGAGTTTTGTGTCTGAGCCAATGGGCTTCCTGTGGGTTTGTTTCTTTTGTCCATTTAATGTAGGTGTATTGGGCTGACATGTCTATAACAAGTTGTAGGTGGATATTTTAAGAATGCTGGTATCATCCTCTTCAGGTGACAGGAATGTATGAGAGTTGGGTGCCCAAACTCGTGGCTGCCCTGTACAAGAGGGAACCGGACTCCAACGTTATCGTGGTAGACTGGCTGTCACGGGCCCAGCAGCATTATCCTGTGTCTGCGGGGTACACCAAGCTGGTGGGACAGGATGTGGCCAAGTTCATCAACTGGATGGCGGTAAGACTGGGGGAAGGAGCCTTGTATGTCCAAAACAGATCTCTTGGCTACAGCTGAATTAACGACTGGTCGTTGCTCTTTTTCACTTAGATATAGATATTTTCTGGGTCAACTCATATCTTCAGAATAAGCCTGGGCATTATTTTCTGGCTAAAAACATCATGATAAGAATGATAAAGCTATAAAGCCCCTAAGGCATAGTCCTGCCCTGCCCTGCCCTGTCCTTTGATATTTTCATGGTGAATGGATTTGCTGAGACCAAGAACTAAGTAGGCAGGACGGGCAAAAGCTTGTTATTTCATGGCAGAGGGAAGATGTCATGTTCAGCCAAATCCTTCCCTCCCAGTTGGCTGGCACATGGAAATTTTATCCAGGGTTTGACCTGTTAGAATACCAATCTCTTGGACAAAAATATTAATAGTACTTCTTATTCCTTAGTGTGGATTAAGGATCCAGATTTTTGTTGAGGGTTAGGGGAGTGATGGAGATGAACTAGGGAAAAATGGCAGGGAAAGTCTGTAGGATATGAGGTGCTGAGAGTCAGGAATTTTACTCCCTCTGACTCTCTGAGGCCATTCTCTGAAAATCACCTTTAGAAAGTATCTCGGGGTTGAAAGGAAGCTAATACTCTCACAGGACCAAATTATTTAAGTCAGATGCTTGGAGGTAAAAAATAAGCTGTTTATTGGCTGCTCATTAAAAGATAAAAGCTCTTTTCTTGACTGTTTTGCTAACCAGGAGAGTGAATTTGGACAAATCAGATCACCTTCCTGGACCTCAGACTTCTCATCTGTTGAATGAGGAGACTGGACTCAATGTGTCTGTGGTCCCTTCCCCTGTAATATTTTCTGATTTTAAGTCATTGCTTGGCTAACCTTAAAGAATAAAGTGATACAGGGTATTTAGAGTAGAGAATAATGAGTTAAATATATATTTGTATATGTATGTATCTATTCAATATATATACAAATATCTCTATATAAATATACACATATACTTATATTTTCAGATGTATGGAAATGCATGTTTCCATACATTTCTATTTCAGATGTATGGGAAAACTTTCTAATTTAAATATGTTATTAAGAAAAGAGAAAATCTCAACACTATAGTATATGTTCCTCTCATCTGTAACAAGGAATTAAAATAAGTAGAATTAATGTTCAGTATTGCCTATATTTTCAAAGCAATATATTTTATTTATTTATTTATTTGTTTGGCGGGAATACTATTAAACTTTTATTTCTTTTAGCATTGATATTTTGCAAGGAACTGTAAAATAGCAAATACCTTTTTCTTTTCTTCTTCCAAAGGATGAATTTAATTATCCTCTGGACAATGTGCATCTCTTGGGATACAGCCTTGGAGCCCATGTTGCTGGCATTGCAGGAAGTCTGACCAATAAGAAGGTCAACAGAATTACCGGTAAGAAAGCAGTGCCATTTTTCTTAATAACAAAAGACTTGAGATGCCTGTCATGTTCTGAAAGAGAATCAGACTGTTTGTCAAACCACCATATGTGAGTGGTAGTCTTCTGGGTATGCCTGGCCATTTGGTTATCTCACGGGAGGGCTCTTTTTCTGGAGTGAGATAAAATACAGACGCTTGCTCTCATGAGCTTACCGTCTAATGGCAGTAGAAGAGAAATGGTGCAGAGTTAAGTACAGAGAGTCCAGTGGTGTCTCTGAGAAACCCATTTCCCTCCTCCCTCTGCTCTGTGCTTTGATAGTTTATTGCACACACTTATGTCACCTCTCACATCAATACTGGGAAAAATGGAAAAGGACCAACACTAGAGGCCATTTGGAAAAAGGAGTCTTGTCATCTGGGCCAATAGCAATTGGTTGTTTGGCCTGTGTAGAGAGGAAGAAAGAGCCCAGCACTATTTAAAGGTCTTCTAACCAGGCTCAGAAATAATTTATTGATACAAAAGGGAATCAAGTCATCCTGAGTGAAAATTGTTATTTAATGGCTAGTTTGAAAAACTCAAATTTTATTTGAGAAGGAGTTAAGCTCCTTTTATGAATCTCAGTAATTTAAAAATCCAATCACTATAGAACAGGAGGTGCTCATAAGAATCTATGTGGCTGCCATTTACATTCAAATGATGAGCAATGGAATGATAAGGTGATACTCGAGGAGACTAAAACTAATGGGAATTTAAAAATCTCTGAGGACTTTTTGTTTTCCCACTAAGGCCTAGATCCAGCTGGACCTAACTTTGAGTATGCAGAAGCCCCAGGTCGCCTTTCTCCGGATGATGCAGATTTTGTAGATGTCTTACACACATTCACCAGAGGGTCACCTGGCCGAAGTATTGGAATCCAGAAACCAGTAGGGCATGTTGACATTTATCCTAATGGAGGAACTTTCCAACCAGGATGTAACATTGCAGAAGCTATCCGTGTGATTGCAGAGAGAGGCCTTGGAGGTAAATATAATTTAGAAGTTAATTAAATGCAAGTTTTCGCCTTAACTCTTACTGACCAAGTGTCCTACCCATTCTCCACAAGTACGTAGTTTGAATACACACATTTAGCAAAGATATGTTTTTGAAGAAGTCTGTCACATTTAGCACGACCACCTCAGAGCCTCAGTACTTCCTGTGGTCAGACAGACATTTCATCTTATATTATATTGTAAACTACACTTATATTGTAAACTACTGCACTTGCAGTAATAAAAGTAAAAAAAATGGTGAGATTTAGGAAAGAGAACTGCCCTGCTTTGAAAGTGTTATGTGGCCACACGTTAAACTTTGAATACAGTTGCAAAACAAATAGACTTATTTTGAATTTTACTAAAAGTAAAGGACATGTTAATTAGTCCAAATTTCTTTTGTCAGCCTTTTAAAGAGATGTACAAATCAGAAACAAATCACCATTCCCTAAGAATAAATATTCCAAATTTTTAAGAAGAAAATACAGTTTAATATTAGTTTTTAATATTTACTTTAATAACCATGTTAGCTGTGTTAATTTTATGATTTGTTTTAAGGGACCTTTGCATACCTTGTGGACAATGGGACCTACCTGTAGTCAATATGCTCAGGTGTTTTGGGCATACATTATAGGATTTATAGCATAATGTTACTAACTTCAGTTGTTATAAAGCTTATGGTAATAGCTGCACGTTTATGACATTGCTGATTATTTCTATAATTCATTTAATGTAAAAATCATTAGCAGTGAAACACCCCTCAATTATACATAGTATCAATATCTATGATAAAATACTATTAATTTAACAATTATCCCTGCCCTTTATGATGTGGTTTCTAGAGTTATGTTTCTAGAAGCATTTAGAAGTATTATATGCTTTCACTATAAGAGAAAGTTGTGATAAACTGGGGGAAATCAACTTCTATCTTGGATGTCTCTTATTATAGCTTCATGAACATACTCACAAATGGAGACAGCAAAAATATCAAAAGTCCCCTATAAATTTGCAACTTTGGCACTCTTGGGGGTAGGTGAGAAGCTGCCACCAAGAGTACCTCCTTAAATAGGACCTACAATCAAGGAGGTCATTTTATTCTAACACCACACCTCAACTATTCTAGACATGCAAGACGAAACACTCATTGTGGACTGTCACAGAGTTGAAATGTTCTTTGTGTCTCTTTTTCCCCAGATGTGGACCAGCTAGTGAAGTGCTCCCACGAACGTTCCATTCATCTCTTCATTGACTCTCTGTTGAATGAAGAAAATCCAAGTAAGGCCTACCGGTGCAATTCCAGGGAAGCCTTTGAAAAAGGGCTCTGCCTGAGTTGCAGAAAGAACCGTTGCAACAACTTGGGCTATGAGGTCAATAAAGTCAGAGCCAAAAGAAGCAGCAAAATGTACCTGAAGACTCGTTCTCAGATGCCCTACAAAGGTAGGCTGGAGACTCTTGTAAATAGGAAAATTGATTTGATCCTATTTTTCTTATCATGCTTGTTGCATCACATGTACTGTTTCTGTCCATTGCAACGGAGATGATAAAACGATGTTGCTAAACTCCGATCGTTCACTTGTGTTTCTGTTGGTAGAGAAAGAGTTGTACTAATCCATCTTACTGAAGCTCCTAATTCCCATTGCCAGTAAGGCCCAGGGCACAACTGCACTGCCCTATGCAGCAGCCCTGCTTGCCACCCACCATCCTTTGTACTTGTGACTATTAGCATGGGCCACTGCATTAGCACCAGGCTTCAAGTTAATCTGAAACCATTCATCCAGGGTCAGCAAACTATGGCCCATGGGCCAAATCCAACCCACCACCTGCTTTTGTAAATAAAGTGTTATTAGAATATAGCCACACTAATTCATTTCTGTACTGACTAAGGCTGCTTTCATGCCTCCACAGCAGAGCTGAGTAGTTGGGACAGAGACTATTTGGTCCCACAAAGCCTAAAATATTTACTGTCTGGCACCTTGTAGAAAAAGTTTGCAGACTCCTGAAGTCTGCTTTCAGTGAAGACAAGAACCACCTGTATTTGAAAATATAACTATTCCTGGGAGGGAAGTCTATACCAAACTTTCTAAGATATTCCCATTTTGTCATGAATTTGTTCACAGTTGAATTTCAAACTTGGCAGCTTGTTCAGAGCAAGACCTGCAGGAATTGAAGGGAGACAGGAAGAGGAGATAATCAGATAAATCTAGCGAGAGGGACTAATATCAGAAAGGCTAGTTTATGTGGAGTCCAGGTGGAAGTATGAGGGAAGAGATGGCATTGAAGAACAGTTTCCCAGGGTAAAATATATCTGATAGAGGCACCCATTTTTAAGGTGGTTTGTTAGAATCTAGAGGTGCATTTGGTGGTCCAGAGGTTTGGAGCATCTGTAATTCAAGGAAACCTTCTAAGCAATGAGGGAATCCTTAGTTTCCTTGACTTTTCAGAATGAGGAAGTGTGTGTCAGGTATAGAGGACACCATAATCTTCTGAAGAATTGGGCAGGACTCACTCATCCCCAGCATCCTGCCTCAGTGTTCTCCGGGGACACTTCGGCAGTCAGACTTCCCTTGCTCTGGTCTGTGGCGATGCCTGCAAGGGCTCCATTTAACCCAAACTCTTTCTCTTCATCCTTTACAGCTGTGTTGCAAGCCTGCTGCCTTTCCTACCCTTGAACCTCTCCCACATCCCATCTACTTAGGGTTTTTAGTAGAGATGGGGAGAGTAGGAGGAGGTGTGGAAGTTTAAGTACCTGCTTCTGGAGGCTCTCCCTAATACAGAACACTTTAGGAACTGGCTGTCTTTACAGCCTCACTGGTGATTTAATGAAATAATGTTATTGTGAGCCTATTATTTACTGACTGTGTGCTAGACAGTGGAGAATAGAAGGTACACGTGACCCTCTGAACTGAAGGAGCCTACATACAGGGTAGGGAGGTCAGACATACCCAAGAAACATGAAGAAACACGGTCACATACAGTGACAGTAAAAAATACCAAATATGCTTGTTCCAGATGCTAAGGGACAAAACAGCCAAGGAAAGGTGGAGTTCATAGAGAAAGCTTCATGGGAATTTTGGCCTCTTGGTTTGATCTTCCTAGTACCCCTTCAAAGTTGACTACTTTCTGGGTCGGCTTTAGCAATTCAGACACACCTGGATTCTTCCTATCCACTACAACCACACTTAATACAAGGGAGTAGAATTCAAATTCAGAATTTTCTAGTAGTGAGCACTGTACAGACATGAAGAAATCTTTCCAAGCCACACATAATTATAGTCATGTATGAGCACTTCCTGTTGATCGTTAGTAAGATACTGTCTGTCGTTCAGAATTGCCTGCTTATTTGGGCTGTAGTGTTCCATAAAGACTGATCAGAGGTTGTTCTGCTTTTCTCTCTACAGTCTTCCATTACCAAGTAAAGATACATTTTTCTGGGACTGAGAGTGATACACACACCAACCAGGCCTTCGAGATCTCTCTGTACGGCACTGTGGCCGAGAGTGAGAACATCCCTTTCACCCTGTGAGTAGCCACGGAACATGACCTCCAGCATGTGGGTTTATCATGGCACTGCTACCTGCTCTAATCATTGGTCTGAGGAAGAGAAGAGGCATAGGACACCTAGAAAAACACTTATTTAACAGAAAATTTTTTTAAAAGCTATATGGCAAAAGATGTTCATTGCAGTGATACATATAGTAGCATAAATTAGAAGCAAAGCAAGTGTCCAAAACTGAGGCAATGGCTAAGTGAATTGTGGTTTAACAAATCAAGAAAATCAATCCAGCCTCTGAAAACTGTAATTATAGAAAACTAGGTAAAACATAGCAAAAAGTGAAAGGTAAAACATGAAGTGAACAAAGAAAGAATAGAGAATTGTATTATGTACACTATGACTGTAACAAAGGACACGTTCACATATCAATACAAATTGAAAGGGAATATATGCAAATGAAAATAATATCTCTAAATGGTGGACTTACGAACTTTTTTCTCTTAAGAATTATATTACATAGTTCATATTGTTAGGATAAAAGTTGGAATACATTAAAGGTCCACATTAGTGTAGGTATCGTTTAAAATACACTAAATGCCATTGACATGCATCTTGCGTATTTTGTTGGACATTTTTTGCATTTGAAAAATATTCCCCGAACAGTAAAGCTATTTATATTTTAGGAGGAAGAAAAAGGAAAAAACAAACAAACAAACCCTGCTTTCCAGAACTAACCAAATATGTTGATTTTTTATTCAGGCCTGAAGTTTCCACAAATAAAACATACTCCTTTCTAATTTACACTGAGGTGGATATTGGAGAATTGCTAATGTTGAAACTCAAATGGATCAGCGATTCATACTTCAGCTGGTCCAACTGGTGGAGCAGCCCCGGCTTTGCTATTGAGAAGATCAGAGTAAAGGCAGGAGAGACTCAAAAAAAGTAATTAAATTTATTTTTCTCCATTCATTTTTTTAATGGTTATTTTGCTTTAATCTCTAGCCTACAAAGGTAGCTCACATGTTTTTTTTTTCTTCTTTTTTCCTTTAACATCTTTATTGGAGTATAATTGCTTTACAATGTTGTGTTAGTTTCTTCTGTATAACTAAGTGAATCAGCTATATGCATACATATATCCCCATATCCCCTCCCTCTTGTGTCTCCCTCCCACCCTCCCTATCCTACCCCTCTAGGTGGTCGCAAAGCACCGAGCTGATCTCCCTGTGCTATGCGGCTGCTTCCCACTAGCTATTTTACATTTGGTAGTGTATATATGTTAATGTTACTCTCTCACTTCCTCCCAACTTACCCTTCCCCCTCCGCGTGTCCTCAAGTCCATTCTCTGCGTCTGTGTATTTATTCCTGTCCTGCCCCTAGGCTCTTCAGAACCATTTTTTTTTCTTTTTTTTTAGATTCCATATATATGTGCTAGCATACGGTATTTGTTTTTCTCTTTCTGACTTACTTCACTCTGTATGACAGACTCTAGGTCCATCCACCTCACTAAAATAACTCAATTTCGTTTCCTTTTATGGCTGAGTAATATTCCATTGTATATATGTACCACATCTTCTTTATCCATTCATCTGTCAATGGACACTTAGGTTGCTTTCATGCCCTGGCTATTGTAAATAGTGCTGCAATGAACATTGTGGTACATGACTCTTTTTTTTTTTTTTTTTTTTTTTTTGTGATACGCGGGCCTCTCACTGTTGTGGCCTCTCCCGTTGTGGAGCACAGGCTCCAGACGCACAGGCTCAGCAGCCATGACTCACGGGCCTAGCCGCTCCGCGGCATGTGGGATCCTCCCGGACCAGGGCACGAACCCATGTCCCCTGCATCAGCAGGCGGACTCTCAGCCACTGCACCACCAGGGAAGCCCTACATGACTCTTTTTGAATTATGATTTTCTCAGGGTATATGCCCAGTAGTGGACCTGCTGGGTCATATAGTACTTCTAGTTTTAGTTTTTTAAGGAAACTCCGTACTGTTCTCCATAATGGCTGTATCAACTTACGTTCCCACCAACAGTGCAAGAGGGTTTCCTTTTCTCCACACCCTCTCCAGCATTTACTGTTTGTAGATTTTTTGATGATGGCAATTCTGACCGGTGTGAGGTGAACCTCACTGTAGTTTTGATTCGCATTTCTCTAATGATTAGTGATGTTGAGCATCTTTTCATGTGATTGTTGGCAATCTGTATATCTTCTTTGGAGAAATGTCTATTTAGGTCTCCTGCCCACTTTTGGATTGGGTTGTTTGTTTATTTGACATTGAGCTGCATGAGCTGCTTGTACATTTTGGAGATTAATCCTTTGTCAGTTGTTTCGTTTGCAAATATATCCCATTCTGATGGTTGTCTTTTGGTCTTGTTTACAGTTTCCTTTGCTGTGCAAAAGCTTTTAAGTTTCATTAGGTCACAATTGTTTATTTTTGTTTTTATTTCCATTTCTCTAGGAGGTGGGTCAAAAAGGATCTTGCTGTGATTTATGTCATGGAGTGTTCTGCCTATGTTTTCTTTTCCTCTAAGAGTTCTATAGTGTCTGGCCTTACATTTAGGTCTCTAATCCATTTTGAGTTTATTTTTGTGTACGGTGTTAGGGAGTGCTCTAATTTCATTCTTTTACATGTAGCTGTCCAGTTTTCCCAGCACCACTTATTGAAGAGGTAGTCTTTCCTCCATTGTATACTCTTGCCTCCTTTATCAAAGATAAGGTGACCATTTGTGCGTGGGTTTATCTCTGGGCTTTCTATCCTGTTCCATTGATCTATATTTCTGTTTTTGTGCCAGTACCATACTGTCTTGATTACTATAGCTTTCTAGTATAGTCTGAAGTCAGGGAGCCTGATTCCTCCAGCTCTGTTTTTCTTTCTCACAATTGCTTTGGCTATTCAGGGTCTTTTGTGTTTCCATACAAATTGTAAAATTTCTTGTTCTAGTTCTGTGAAAAACGTCACTGGCAATTTGATAGGCATTGCATTGAATCTGTAGATTGCTTTGGGTAGTAGAGTCATTTTCATAATGTTGATTCTTCCAATCCAAGAACATAGTATAACTCTCCATCTCTTTGTATCATCTTTAATTTCTTTCATCAGTGTCTTATAGTTTTCTGCAGACAGGTCTTTTGTCTCCTTAGGCAGGTTTATTCCTAGGTATTTTATTCTATTTGTTGCAATGGTAAATGGGAGTGTTTCCTTAATTTCTCTTTCAGATTTTTCATCATTAGTGTATAGGAATGCAAGAGATTTCTGTGCATTAATTTTGTATCCTGCTACTCTACAAATTCATTCATTAGCTCTAGTAGTACTCTGGTAGCATCTTTAGAATGCTCTATGTATAGTATCATGTCATCTGCAAACAGTGACAGCTTTACTTCTTCTTTTCTGATTTAGATTCCTTTTATTTCTTTTTCTTCTCTGATTGCTGTGGCTAAAACTTCCAAAACTAGGTTGAATAATAGTGGTGAGAGTGGGCAACCTTGTCTTGTTCCTGATCTTAGAGGAAATGGTTTCAGTTTTTCACCATTGAGAATGATGTTGGCTGTGATTTGTCATATATGGCCTTTATTATGTTGAGGTAAGTTCCCTCTAAACCTACTTTCTGGAGGGTTTTTATCATAAATGAGTGTTGAATTTTGTCAAAAGCTTTTTCTGCATCTATTGAGTTGATGATGTGGTTTTTATTCTTCAATTTGTTAATATGGTGTATCACATTGATTGATAGGCATATATTGAAGAATCCTTGCATTCCTGGGAAAAACCCCGGTTGATCATGGTGTATGATCCTTTTAATGTGCTGTTGGGTTCTGTTTGCTAGTATTTTGTTGTGGATTTTTGCATCTGTGTTCATCAGTGATATTGGCCTGTAGATTTCTTTCTTTGTGACATCCTTGTCTGGTTTTGGTATCAGGGTGATGGTGGCCTCGTAGAATGAGTTTGGGAGTGTTCCTCCCTCTGCTATATTTTGGAAGAGTTTGAGAAGGATAGTTGTTAGCTCTTCTCTAAATGTTTGATAGAATTCACCTGTGAAGCCATCTGGTCCTGGGGTTTTGATTGTTGGCAGATTTTTAATCACAGTTTCAATTTCAGTGTTTGTGATTGGTCTGTTTATATTTTCTACTTCTTCCTGGTTCAGTCTTGGAAGGTTGTGCTTTTCTAAGAAATTGTCCATTTCTTTCTGGTTGTCCATTTTATTGGCGTATCGTTGCTTGTAGTAATCTCTCATGATCCTTTGTATTTCTGCAGTGTCAGTTGTTACTTCTCCCTTTTCATTTCTAATCCTGTTGGTTTGAGTCTTCTCCCTTTTTTTCTTGATAAGTCTGGCTAATGGTTTAACAACTTTATCTTCTCAAAGAAATGGCTTTTAGTTTTATTGATCTTTGCTGGTGTTACCTTCATTTCTTTTTCATCTATTTCTGATCTGATCTTTATGATTTCTTTCCTTCTGCTAACCTTGGGGATTTTTGTTCTTCTTTCTCTAATTGCTTTATGTGTAAGGTTAGGTTGTTTATTTGAGATGTTTCTTATTTCTTGAGCTAGGATTGTATTGCTATAAACTTCCTTCTTAGAACTGCTTTTGCTGTATCCCATTGGTTTTGGGTCATCTTGTTTTCATTGTCATTTGTTTCTAGGTATTTTTTAATTTCCTGTTTGATTTCTTCAGTGATCTCTTGGTTATTTAGTAGCATATTGTTTAGCCTACATGTGTTTGTAATTTTTAGTTTTTTTCCTGTAATTGATATCTAGTCTCATAGCGTTGTTGTCAGAAAAGATACTTGATATGGTTTCAATTTTCTTAAATTTACCAAGGCTTGACTTTTGACCCAAAATATGGTCTATCTTGGAGAATGTTCCATGAGCACTTGAGAAGAAAGTGTATTCTGTTGTTTTTGGATGGAATGTCCTATAGATATCAATTAAGAATATCTTGCTTAATGTATCATTTAAATCTTGTGTTTCCTTATTTGTTTTCATTTTGGATGATCTGCCCATCGGTGAAAGTGAGGTGTTAAAAGTCCCCTACTATTATTGTGTTACTGTTGATTTCTCCTTTCATGGTTTTTAGCATTTGTCTTATGTATTAAGGTGCTCCTATGTTGGGTGCATAAATATTTATAATTGTTATATCTTCTTCTTGGATTAATCCCTTGATCATTATGTAGTGTACTTCTTTGTCTCTAGTAATAGTCTTTGTTATAAAGTCTATTTTGTCTGATATGAGAATTGCTACTCCAGCTTTCTTTTGATTTCCATTTGCATGGAATATCTTTTTCCACCCTCTCACTTTCAGTCTGTATGTGTTCCTACGTCTGAAGTGGGTGTCTTGTAGACAGCATGTATATGGGTTTTGTTTTTGTATCCATTCAGCCAATCTTTGTCTTTTAGTTGGAACATTTAATCCATTTATGTGTAAGGTAATTATCGATATGTATGTTCCTATTACCATTTTCTTAATTGTTTTGGGTTTGTTTTTGTAGGTCTTTTCCTTCTCTTGTGTTTCCTGCCTAGAGAAGTTCCTTTAGCATTTGTCGTAAAGCTGGTTTGGTGGTGCTGAATTCTCTTAACTTGTGCTTGTCTGTAAAGGTTTTAATTTCTCCATCAAATCTGAATAATATCTTTGCTGGATAGAGTAATCTTGGTTGTAGGTTTTTCCCTTTCATCACTTTAAATATGTCCTGCCACTCCCTTCTGGTTTGCAGAGTTTCTGCTGAAAAATCAGCTGTTAACCCTATGTGGATTGCCTTGTATGCTAACACTAACCCTTACTGCTTTTAATATTTTTTCTGTGTATTTAATTTTTGATGGTTTCATTAATATGTGTCTCGGTGTGTTTCTCTTTGGGTTTATTCTGTATGGTACTCTCTGTGCTTCCTGGACTTGATTGACTATTTCCTTTCCCATGTTAGGGAAGTTTTCAAGTATAATCTCTTCAAATATTTTCTCAGCCCCTTTCTTTTTCTCTTCTTCTGGGACCCCTATAATTCAAATGTTGGTGCATTTAATGTTGTCCCAGAGGTCTCTGAGATTGTCCTCAATTCTTTTCATTGTTTTTTCTTTATTCTGCTCTCTGGCAGTTATTTCCACCATTTTATCTTCCAGCTCACTTATCCATTCTTCTGTGTCAGTTATTCTGCTATTGATTCCTTCTAGAGTATTTTTAATTTCAGTAATTGTGTGGTTCATCACTCTTTGCTGTTTAGTTCTTCTAGATCCTTGTTAAATGTTTCTTGTATTTTTTCCATTCTGTTTCCAAGATTTTGGATCATCTTTACTATCATTACTCTGAAGTCTTTTTCAGGTAGATTGCCTATTTCATCTTCATTTATTTGGTCTTATAGGCTTTTACCTTGCTCCTTTGTCTGTAACATTTTTTTGTCATTTCTTTTTTTTAATTTTTTAAATCTTTTTGTTGGGTGGTGCTGTATTCCTGTCTTACTGGTTGTTTGGTCTGAGACGTCCAGCACTGGAGTTTGAAGGCAGTTGGATTGAGCCGGGTCTTGTTGCTGAGATGAGGACATCCGGGAGGCCTCACTCCAATCAATATTCCCTGGGGTCTGAGGTTCTCTGTTAGTCCAGCGGTTTGGACTGAAAGTTCCCAGCATAGGAGCTCGGGCCTGACCTCCAGCCTGGGAACCAAGATCTCACAAGCTTTGTGGAGTGGTTAAAAAAAAAAAAAGAAATCAGAAAGAAAAAAAGGAGCAGTACCATATCAAAGGATAAAAACAAAATAAAATTAGAAAGATAAAAAATATATTAGGAAAAATAAAACTATAATTGAAACAACTGCAACAAGGTAAAATAAAACCACACAGAAAAAAAAAAAAAGCCTTGGCTATGTGGGTGGAATTTAGGCAGGGGGTGGAACTTAGGCAGGGGTGGGGTTTAGGGTAGGGTGGTACCTAGGCGGGTGGGGGACTGACGCTTGAGCGTGGGGCAGGACCTAGGCTGGGTGATGTTCAAGCATGGGGTGGGGCCTCTGCCTAGGACGTGTGCAGAAGGGGAGAGGCAGCACGTTGGAAGGAGGGCCTCTGGAGTGTGGGGTTCTGGAGTTTGGAGGTAAGGCCCTGAGTGAGCGTGTGTGGGTGGGGTTTAGGCTGAGTGTGTTGGAGGGGGTCTCGGAGTGTAGAGGTGGGGCCCTGGTTGGGGGTGTAGGGGTGGGGCTCGGGTTCTGTGTGGCAGGAGGGAGGCTCCAAGGGCAGAGAATTAGGCCCGCAAGCCCAACAGGCTTCCCAGTGCCTAAGTGGACAGGGAAAGTACTGGCTACGTTCCCTTCTGTTCCTTCACGTCCCACGACCACCGTCTCTCGCAGGGTCTCCCCCACCCCACTGGACCCCTAACCATGGGTGGGTCCGCTGGTGTAGGAACTCCTCCCCTCCGCCAGCCGCCCCTCAGGGGTGCCGGAGGTCCGGCCTTTGCTTTTGCTCCCCCTTCCCACCCTCCCACTCCCTCAGGGCCAGCATGGCTGGAGGGGGCCTTGGTGGGTAGAGGATCAGGCCCGGGATCTCAGCCGGTTCCTCGGGGTCCAAGTGGGCAGGGGAAACCTGGCCACGCTCCCTTTTGATCCTCTGCCCCCCAGTGGTTCCCCCATTTCCCCCTTCCAGCGTGGGATCCCTTCCCCTCCCCCAGCCACCCCTCAGGGGTGCCAGTCCCATCCCGCCTCTGCTTCTCATCCCCCTTGACTCCCCCCATTCTCCGTGTCCTACCTGGTCGCTGGGGATTCCTCCCGTCCCCTTACATGTCCCACCGGTGCCTGGTAGGTGCCCTAGTTGTGAGGAGACATGAATTCCACGTCCTCGTAGTACGCCATCTTGACTCCGCCCCTCTCCATTCATTTTCATTCACTCTACTGTTATTACCTAGAAATAGTATTTACGGAGCCTCCAATGTTCAGGTGAAACTTTAGTAAGCTTTGTCTTTAAAACTACATTACCTAGATAATTACACCTATCATTTTTTAGGAGTGTTATTTTATTGTCATACTAGGGAAGTAATGGTATCTCTGCATTTCATGGAAAGAAAACCTAAACTCTGAATTGCCATAGTCATTGAGTGAGAGTTGAGATTAGAATTCAGGAATCTCAGCTTCTCATTTAGCACTGATTCTTGCAAGCACAAAACAGGTATGCAGAGAACCTCAGAGATGCCACTTGGACATTCAAAGATTAAAACTAACCTCTTCAAGAAGGACAAGATTCCAAGATAATCTCATCCTCTCTTCCCAACCCCACTCCACATAGATAAAATAAATTGCATAGAGAGCCCCGTAAGATTTAAAAGTTTTATACTAAATGTACAGGGATTTTGCAAACTGTAGTATACTATTATTGTAAATAAAATGACTCTTTAAATTAGGATTGATAAGGAATTCTCTGGTGGTCCAGTGGTTAGGACTCAGTGCTTTCACTGTGGAGGGCCTGGGTTCAATCCCTGGCTGGGGAACTAAGATCCCCTAAGCCACGAGGCATGACCAATGAATGAATGAGTGAATAAATAAATAAGGGTTGATAATGTATTTCTCTTTTGTCATTTTCTTTTATAACCAAAGAGGGGGAAAAGATGTTGTGAATGGAGAGGCTATACAGAGTATTTGTTTTCCCAGCAGGGCCAGTTGAAGGCTAGTTTGTGAATTCCCTAATGCAGACACTAAGAAGTGGTAAAATTGATCTTGTATCATTTTTTGGTGAAAATCTTGTGATTTTTAAGCCTGCTCCAGGCTGTCTGTGTGCCTGTCTGTACTGATGAACTAGCTGTACTGCCGGACAGTGGGTTAAGCCCTCAGATAACCCTCTGATTTGGATGTGTTGCTGACCTGAATGGCCTGAATATAAACAGGTAATTATTGGAAATATCAAAACAATCAGAACGATTATGTAGGATTCAAACAGCGCTGACTGAACCATTTATGTTTTATTTTTTTAAATTTTTTTGGTACGCGGGCCTCTCACTGTTGTGGCCTCTCCCGTTGCGGAGCACAGGCTCCGGACGTGCAGGCTCAGCGGCCATGGCTCATGGGCCCAGCCGCTCCACAGCATGTGGGATCTTCCCGGACCGGGGCACGAACCCGTGTCCCCTGCATCGGTAGGCGGACTCTCAACCACTGTGCCACCGGGGAAGCCCTGAACCACTTATTTTTGAACAGTCATTTTTATTGTTCCAATATGGTGTGTTCACGTCCATTTTCTTCCACAGGGTGATCTTCTGTTCCAGGGAGAAAATGTCTCATCTGCAGAAAGGAAAGTCACCTGTGATATTTGTGAAATGCCATGACAAGTCTCTGAATAGAAAGTCTGGCTGGTGAGCATCATGGGCTAAGGCTCTCTGGGTATCTTGAACTTGCTCTCTGAAGGATGTTGCTTCATGCATTACCCTTCACCCCTGAACTAAAGGCTTGGACTGAGACTTGTGATCAGAGCCTTCGGGTGGCCTTTCTCAGGCCTCCTGCATACACATTAGACCAGTGCATTTGCGTTTGGCATACTTCCTCTATTTTCTTTTTCTTTCTGTTCTTTCTGCCAGCTCTGACCTTCACCCCAGGTGCACTTTTTAGATTTTATTTTACATCTTGAACTACCACAAAATCTTCACTTCTGCTTTTTCCTGTACTGCCCCATTTACAGACCCTGTGTGCAGTGAATACAACACAAGTTAGTAGCCGTGATTGCGGCTGTGGGTGCAGCTCCTCCCAGGATGTACCCAGGGGAGCAAAACATCAGCTGCAGCCCGAGTCCTTGATTCTCCAAGTGCCAGCAGATCCCAGGACAGAGAGCCAAAGGGGGCAGCCACCAAGCATCCATCTCAAAACCCCCAAAGACAGAAAGCTAGTGGACTTAGAGTTTAGGAGATGGTTCTCTTTTCCATCTCAAAACAACTGCCTGGCTCTTTTCTACCTGACCTTTAAGGCTAATCCACATGGCAGCTGTCAGCTGAATCATGCCAGAGTGTCAGTACTAAGTAGAGACTGAACATGTGACCTTCCCCATCCCCTCCTGAATTCCCAAAGTGTGCCACTTTCATTCCTCCACTCATTCCCCTGCCAGAAGCCAAGTGCCGAAGGCTTATAGGTATAAAGGGGGAAAGCTTAGATCATATCATAGAAGCCAGTGACATAAGAAACAATGGGAAATGTTGGTCACAACATCATCTGGAAATAGAAGAGCCAATTGCTTTCGGTTTGTCTTCTCCCGGTTACATTTATAGACCAAAGTACAGAATAAGAATTTTCTAATCAAAAAAAGCATATTAAAGACCCTAATGTGGAATATCTCTATTATTTTTAATTTCCATTTTATAAGATAGTTTATCCATGGATAATTATGGATTTTGAATAGATTAGAAAAAATAGGCAAAAAGATAATAAAATCATTATAACTATCACCCAGGGACAACCCCCAATTAACATTTTAATTTTTATCCTTTCAGACTTTCTCTATGCACATGTAATATTTACATTCTTTTATTTTTTTACATAATGGCATTATGACATATGTACTTTGAGTGACAAGATGAAGCCATCTGGATTGAACACATTAATGTAAGAGCACTCAAGATAAACTTGAAATGGAGAATAGTTACTGGTATTGAGCCAGGGAGAATAACTGAATTTTTGTCTAAGTGGAGACTTCTACTAAGAGCTTCATTGCTTTGTTTTTCCTCATCACAAATCTGAGGCAATTTCACACTTGCTTTAACTCTTTGAAAGGAACTCCTATATGAAGTTTTATACATTGCTTTTACATTACCTATAAACATACACAGACACACCTCTGCATACATTCTCTCCAAATCATCCACAACTCTAAATATATAATGTGAATTTAAAAACAAAACTCGAAAAATTAGGAAATAACTCCAGCTGTTTATAAAGAATTTCTGGTCATATTGGTCATATTATTTATATAAGTTATAAGACTTTATCTGAGATAGTTATGATACATTCCTCATCTGATTATAAGACTACTGGAACAACAGATATTTAGAGAGCTTTTTTTTTTTTTTTTTACATCTGGTCTTTATCTAGGAGGTAATTATGAATCAGACTAATAACCGTCTGCCGTTTGTCACCTCTGTGACTAAATTAATCAATCAAATAAAAGCTTCTCTTTCTCTCACTTTCTGATATAACTCTTTAGAACTCTCAAGAAAAGAAAAAAATAGGTATTTTATTTAACAAGTTGTAGAAGTAAGCAATCTTCCTAAATTTTGAAATCATTTGGTTCAGTCTTCTGAAAATGATACTCCTTAGCAGCACATGGCTAAGTAAATATTAGAGTGTCTTTTATTCTTATGAGCCTGCCACTTCCTCTGACTCAGTGTATTCTCACAACCTTTGTTCTGAACTTCCAGGTGACTACTTTTTCACCATGAAGGTAGTGGGGGGAGGGGGGAGGGTTATAAAACAGTAAGCAGGTAATAAATTGCGGTTCTTCCTCTGTTTTCTCTCAGAAACTGGGCAAATCTACAGAAGAAAGAACAGCCTATGAATTCTATGAAGAATGAAGTAACTTTTACAAAAGACGCTCAGTGCTTTGGGTGGTTAAAGGTGGATTTTCCTGAGTATTAATCCCAGCTCTATAGCCTTGTTAGTTATTTTAGGAGACAGTCTCAAATACTGAAAAGTGGCTAATTCAATTTGATGAGTAGAGTGGCCAAATAGCACATCTTTCAACATTAAAAATAGCAGATATGAAAAGCACTGCCTTCTGTCCTTTGAGAAAGAAATTAGAATTGTTTGGGCTCATGGTAAAATAATCAGACCTCTTCATATAGTAAGTTTAGCCATAGCCTAAAATTGATTAGAACCTCGCATTTTAATTGGAATTCTGCATTTTCTAGACTGATAACCTTTTCAAAGTTTTCTCCAAGTCTAAATATAGAAAGTGATTTTTTGTGGCATGAGTTGGACCCATTTACTTATCAGTCAAAATACCTGCTTTCTTGGAATTATTCTCCTCTTGCCATTGGGATGTAGCCCAGGAGTTAACCAGGAACTAGTGACTTGGAGAGAGGAATGGAGAATAGAGTTGATAAAGCACGAACGCTTTAAATACTCCCTGTGGTTGGTTGCATCATAAATAAGTTACAAATTAAAGGACGTATAATATTGAGATCAATTAAATCTTAATAGGCTTTACTGTTTATTGCTTAGTCTTTCCCCTTCCTTTTCTTGCTTTGTCTCAAGGTTATATTTTAACAAATTTCCCTGGATAGGCGTTTAAAATGAGCCTGTTATCATCCGCTGACACATAATTTTAACTACAGAGAAAGAAAGTGAAACAATAATTTTATTATCAGATTTTCAAAATTATATTCATTGATTTGAAGTCCTTTAATATACGATGGTTACTATTTAATTTTAGGCTTATTTCAGCCATGCTTCAGTCAGACTTTGAGCATGTCTCTTTCTTCCCTAATTTTGATAAGAAAATATGTGCTCAAGGTCAAATTTTACATCATGCAAACTCTTACAAATTTTAGACAAAGATTGTTTTTACTAAGTAAAGAAATAGAAGAGTTACAGGATATATTCATAGGCAGTGCTTAAAACCATCGTGGGCAGTTAAAAGGATCCTCCATTGTTATAATCACATGGAATATTGTGAGCGTTGTTGTTGTTTTTAACAACTAGTCAAGAGTGAGTGAACAATTATTTATAAACTAGATCTCATATTTTCAGAATGCTTTTCTATATATTATTATAAAATGATAAAGAAGTCAAATATCTCAGAGGCTATTGCTGGGAATCCAAACTGTGAATGTGTGTGGGTGTCTGAACACATATTCACGTATGAAGCCCCACATGTATGATTATTTCTCAGCGTGGCTTGGAAGGTAAATGATCAAGAGATGTATTGGAACATAATGGAGTAGAAATTGTTCCAGTGGTGCCAGCACTTAAGCCCTTCATCTGAGAAATATGGTTTTGCCTGTACAAAATAGGACGAATGTTGTGATTGACATCAGCCAGCTTGGAATGAATTCTCTCTAAAAATAAAATGTTGTGCGACATGTTGTTGGCATCACCCTTTATTGTTAATTCATTAATTCTCTGGATTTGGGTTTTGAGCAAGGGTGCATCAACTTAAGAAAATATGAATCAAATCAGTGTATGCCCCTGGGAACTCTGGCTTCTACAGACTTCACTATATATATCAGCAATGCTTTGGCTTTAAATGTTATTTATTAGCTGTAAATATATGTGTGTATGTGTAAAGGGAGTTTGTACATATTGGAAAGGTCATTGTGGCTATCTGCATTTATAGCTGTTTGGTGCTAACTTTGTACATGTCTTTATCAGTGACAGCCTCACTGAGCCAACTTACTCTTATGAAGTAATACAATAAAATGGGCTTTAAAAAAACACAAAACTTACTTAACTATGTGAAGAAATGGAATCTGCTTTTAATAAAATTGATGAAATTTTATTACAATACTAAGTCATTATTTTGTATCATTTAAACCCCTCCAAAAAGAAATTTATTCTTAGGGCAGATTCATTGAGCAAATTTTTACTGAGTAATCCTATGTTTAGTAAAAAATATAGCTTCTAAAAATTACAGTGCATATTATATTTTATTTTTTTATATTTACATGTGTACAAAGCCTTAGAAATCCTTTAAATTATAGAGAAAAATGACACAGAATTTTTCCTAAAAAAGTACACAGGACTTTCATTGCCTGCCAGATACTTTTTCACAAGTAAAATGTTAGATTAATATAAAAATATCTTTCACCATTTTCTGGAATAGTGTTTCTATTTCTGAGGTCTGACCATTAGCTACAAAGTCAGTGGCATTTGTGCAATAAAGTGAATTATTTAGGATGAGAGGGTGCATTTTTAGACCTTTTCTTTGAATTGTCTTGATAATGAGAAAGAACAACATACAGGGTCTTCCCTGGTAGTCCAGTGGTTAAGACTTCACCTTCCAATGCAGGGAATGTGGGTTTGATCCCTGGTCAGGGAGCTAAGATCCCACATGCCTCGTGGCCGAAAAACCAAAACATAATACAGAAGCAATAGGGCTTCCCTGGTGGCGCAGTGGTTGAGAGTCCGCCTGGCGATGCAGGGGACACGGGTTCGTGCCCTGGTCCGGGAAGATCCCACATGCCGTGGAGTGGCTGGGCCCGTGAGCCATGGCCGCTGAGCCTGCATGTCCGGAGCCTGTGCTCTGCAACGGGAGAGGCCACAACAGTGAGAGGCCCGTATACCGCAAAAAAAAAAAAAAAAAAAAAAAAAAAACCAAAACAGAAGCAATATTGTAACAAAATTCAGTAAGGACTTAAAAAAAAAGGGGACTTCCCTGGTGGCTCAGTGCTTAAGAATCTGCCTGCCAATGCAGAGGACATTGGTTTGAACCCTGGTCTGGGAAGATCCCACATGCCGCGGAGCAACTAAGCCCATGCACCACAACTACTGAGCCTGCGCTGTAGAGCCCATGAGCCACAACTACTGAGCCCATGTACCTAGAGCCCTTGCTCCTCAACAAGAGAAGCCACCACAGTAAGAAGCCCACACACTGCAAAAAAGAGGAGCCCCTGCTCGCTGCAACTAGAGAAAACCCGTGTGCAGCAATGAAGACCCAATGCAGCCAAAAATAAATTAATAAATAAATAAATTACTTAATTAAAAGAAAAAAGAACAACGTACAGCCCATCCATGTAACTAAGTAAGGAGTGGTTCTTAGAACAATCAATACTTCTTAGTACTCCTGAATCAATTTCTAGAGCAGGGATTGCCCTTCTGGGACTCAGAATAGCTTGCGATTAGTTTGGCTTCTTGGTCCACACATTCTTCATTTAAAGTGTTATGGATTATACATTTTGTTTTTCTAGTTAAACTAAAGTATGGTTTTATAAAATCTGTAATGACCTCTTAAGAAATTTAGACAGTTAGTTGCTAATGTTCTAGACACAGCCTCCGTTTTGTTCATTAGGGAAAGTCTTTTGGAACACAGAATTATTATATCTGAATGACACCATCCAATAAGGTATGCTTATCAGCTACTTCTGGGATAACCCAAGCTTCTAACCTACCTTATTAGCATTCAAACTGTGCCCACTTAACTTCAGAAATGCAGTATCTGCACCTGATTTTTCTCATTTCCACTCTTTAAGTGTCAAATTATTAAGGAATACAATCAATAATATTGTAACTTTGTTTGAGAACAGATGGTTACTAGACTTATCATAGTTATCATTTCATAATGAACTCTGGAGTTCAGCTGAGGGTCCGCCTTGAGTCTTTGGCTGAGTACTGATCACTCTGTATATATGTGTGTGTGGGAATGGAGATAATGAACTACCAAAGGTTCAGGAAAGAACCATCCAAAAGGAATAGAGAAAATAGTACCTATATAGTTCACACAGAAATAAAATAGTGCCTGTCTCCAATTTACAGACTAGAAAAACCTCATAATTAGTGAGTTATCAAGTAGAATACACAAAAGGGCTTTGCCTTGGTAGTTCAACAAAAATAGCTCTAAAATAAACACTTCACTGGTCCTGTCAACACAGCTTAAAAGCAAGACCCAAAGGCTAAAATTGTTTCTAAGAACCTGCATCCCAGAAGAAGGCTAAAGAATATTTATAAGAATTTTAAGCATCCACCAAGGCAAAATTCACAAATGTACCTGATCAAAATTATCAAGAATGCAAAAGGCAGAAAAACATGACCTGTAACTAAAAAGAAAAAAAAATCAACTAATCAAAACCAACCCAGATGATAGAATCAGTAGTTTGGGACATTAAAACAGTTATAGGGCTTCCCTTGTGGCACAGTGGTTGAGAGTCTGCCTGCCGATGCAGGGGACACGGGTTCGTGCCCCGGTCCGGGAAGATCCCACATGCTGCGGAGCAGTTGGGCCCGTGAGCCATGGCCGCTGAGCCTGCGCATCTGGAGCCTGTGCTCTGCAAGGGGAGAGGCCACAACAGTGAGAAGCCCATGTACCGCAAAAAAAACAACAAAACAAACAAACAAAAAAACAGTTATAATGACTACATTTTATGTGTTCAAAGAGCTACAGGTAAGATTGAGTATGTTAAGTGTAGAAACATGGAAGCTTTTTTTAAATAATCAAACATCTAAGGATGAAAACTATAATGTTTGAGATGAAAAATAAACTGGATGGAATCAATGACAGCCTAAGCATTGCAGAAGAAAAGATTAAGAAATGGAAGACATACTGTACAAAATGAAAAAGAGAGTAAAAAGTACCAAAAATTAAACAAAGCATCAGTGAGTTGTGGGATAACTTGAAGTGTCCTATTATATGTGTAATTGGTGACTTTGAATGAAAGCAGGGGTTCTTAAGGAACAGAAAATACATAAAATGAAAAAATGGTAGAACATTTTCAAATCTGATGAAAACTACAGATCCACACACCCAAGAAATTTAATGAAACCCAGAAACAAGAAAACTACACCAAAGTACATTGTAGTTAAGTTTCTCCAAACAAGTGAGAAAGAAAAATTTAAAAGCAGCTAGAGAAAAAAGATTATATATGCACAGAGGGAGAAACATAAAGATGGAAGAATATTTCTTGTTGAAAAAAATACATGAGAATACAAGTGAACAACGTCTTTAAGTACTCAAAGAAAAAAACCTGTTGCTTAGAATTCTATACCCAGTAAAAATGTCTTTCAAAAACAAAAGTGGAGAAAAAAGTTTTTCAGACATACAAAAGTTAAAATAATTCATTAACAGCAGGTGCACACTACAAGAAATGTTAAAGAAATGTTAAATATTCCTTAGGTGGAAAGAAAATAGTACCAAATGGAAATAAGGATCTACACAACATAATGAAGACCACTAGAAATTGTAACTGTTTGGGTAAATAAATAAGACTTTTTTCCTGTTATTTAAATGTATTTAAACAATCATCTGGTTAAATCAAAAGTAACAATAAAGAATTGTGGGTTTATCACATATGTAGAAATAAATAGTTGACAATAGTCCAGAGGCTGGGAGGGGAGAAATGAAAATATTCAATTGTAAGGCTATAATGCTATAAGTGAAGTTGTATCATATAACATCATTAGAACAAAAACTGTCATAAGTTAAAGGTTTACACCATGAATAGTAAAGCAAGGAATAAAGTTACAAAACAGCTAATAAACCAGCAAAGGGAGATAAAATGTTGTAATAAACTTAATCCAAAAGAAGAGAGAAAAAGAAGAAAAGGGATACAAATAACATATGGGACAAAGAGAAAACAATTAGCAAGAGAATACACTTAAAACTACGTCAATAATAACATTAACTGTAATGTCATAAACACACCCCTCAATAAAAAGCAGACATCATCAGAGAGAATAATAACAATACTGAGCAACTAGAACACTCATACTTTACTAGTGGGAATGTAAATAATATACTCATTTTGGAAAATAGTTTGGCAGATTCTTAAAATGTTAAACAAACATCTACCATATGAGTTAGCCTATACATTCCTGGGTATTGACCAAAAATAAACGAGAGCATATGTCCATACAAACTTGTACATGAATGTTCAAAACAGATATATTTGTAATCACTATAATCTGGAAACCACCCACATAACTATCAACGTGTGAATATATAAACGTATTGTGGACTACTGATACACCTAACAACATGGATGAATCTCAAAATAATTATGCTGTGTGAAAGGACACACAAAATAAGAGTGCATACTGTATTATTTCATTTACATAAAATTCTTGTAATTTAAAATTAATCTGTAATGGCAGAAAGCAGATTAGTGATTACCTGAAGAATGAAGGGAGGGAGGACTGGAGAGAGAGATTATAAAGGGACCTGAGTAAATATCTGGGGTTGTGGATATGTACATTATCTTGACTTTGGTGATGGTCACACTACAACAACCCTTATTAAATTGTACACTTTAAAACTGTAGTTTATTAACATCAATTATACTTCAATACTCTGTCAAAAATAAAAGAGAAAAGAAGCTATATAATATTTACCCATGGACATATTAAAAGTCATTTTATTTCTTATAGAGATCCCCATACTCCTGGGGCTAAAGTGGTCTTTAACTGAAGAAGGGTCTCACAACACCCTCTTTGCTCCAAGGATACCGTCCCCAATTCTTGCAACTTTAACATAACAACTTGTCTTAGAGAGACCATCATGCCTTAATCCCATCATGCTCAGTAACTTTGTTTTCCTTGCTCACCAATGAATCTCAAGATTCCTAGGTTATTTATCATCTCCTGACTCTCATTCCCTTGTGATTCTTATACTCCCTAACCTAACTCTGTCTCTCACCCTTCTCCAACCCCACACACCCTTCTCCAACCCCACACACCCTTCCACAATTTCCAGTTCCCTGACCAAGGATCGAACCCGTGCAGTGGAAGCGTGGAATCCTAACCACTCGACCTCCAGGGAATTCCCCATCTTCTGGAATTCTTCATTCGTCATCAGCAAAATCCATTGTATACACATCTTCTTGTCTGAACATAATCTTTACCTTCTTTCTCTGAGATTGGCTGTCCCTTGAGAATGCCTCTTTCCTGTAGCCTTCTTTAAGGGTAGATAGTCCTTTCCTCTTTTATCACTTGACCTGAGAGTGAGGTAGATATCCTTCTTGTTCCTCCTTGCCATTTTTATACCGTTATCCCTTCCTTTTTCCTCAAACCCCAAGTTTGCTAAAGCTCATATCAACAAACTCATTAACTTCTATTTCTCCTTGTTGCGGATATCTACAACAAAACAGCTCTTTGTTCTTCCTAATCAGCATTTTAACACCTGGCTCACTCTCTCTCCCTCCAACACTAGTCCTATTATTATTATTATTGATTTCAGTATCCATGCTATGGCAAATTTTATTTTCCAAAGATGGCCACAACAATATCTTCCATTCCACATGTTCTTCTGCAATGTTACCTTGCCACCACTTTCAAGAGTTAGAATCTATTCCCCACACCTCCTTGAATCTGTGTGGGCCCTGAGATTGCTTCTACTAACACAATATGGTAGAAATAACACTGTGCCAGTTTGGGTGTAACCCTTCACTGGCTTTGTATTTTCTGCTTCCTGCCTCTTGGAACACTCACTCTTGGGACAATTGCTTTTGGAACACAACACATGTGATGTAAGAAGTCCAAGTTAATGGAGAGACCATATGTTGGCACTCTGGTCAACAGCCTAGCTGAGCTCCTGGCAAGCAGCCAACATCAACTGTCAGCCATGTGAATGAGCCATTTTGGATTTCCACCCAGTTGAGTGTTTAGAAGACTGTAATCCCAGCTATTACCTGGAACTAACCACAGTACTGTGAGAGGTAATATATTGTTGGGACTTCCCTGCTGGCACAGTGGTTAAGAATCTGCCTGCCAATGCAGGGGACACGGGTTCGAGCCGTGGTCCAGGAAGATCCCACATGTTGTGGAGCAACTAAGCCCATGTGCCACAACTACTGAGCCCGTGTGCCACAACTACTGAAGCTGGTGTGCCTAGAGCCCCTGCTCCACAATAAAAGCCACCACAGATGAGAGGCCCGCGCACCGTAGCAGAGTAGCCCCCGCTCGCTGCAACTAGAGAAAGCCCGTGCTCAGCAATGAAGACCCAACACAGCCAAAATAAAAAATAATAATAATAATACATTGTTTTATCTAAGTTTTGAGGAGATGTGTTATATAAAAATAGATAGCTGGGACATATACAGATGATGCTTCCAATATTATGGGCTCATAATTTCTTTACGTCCTCTCCTCCCATAATCTTGTCTCTCAATCCACTTTTACATAGACTTCCTGAGTTATATACTACATTATGTCATTACTAATAACTCATGAACTCCATTTCAATTTCTCTCCTCTTTGACCACTACTACTACCACTACTACTTGTTAATTAATTTAATCCAACAATGCCTTAAATGGCCTAGAACCTCCAATTCATTGATTTATCCATCTCTTGCTTCCTTACATATCCTCACTTTGATCCTTACTCAGCTTAGATTTCAAAGCCCAAGGTCATTATTACTCCACTGCCAAAACTCCCAAGGCCCTTGCTCCCCTCCCCCTGAATTGAACTTTCCAGGGCAAAACACAAACCTTGAACAAATCCAAATCATCACTGACTGCATCTGAACAACAGAATGTGACTGGAAACACACCAATGCGTACACATGCGCACACACACATCCTGCTGACTGTCTCACTTTAAATCTGTCAGCACCTTGTTCAGATGGTACCTTAGAACTGCCCAGCAATCCTCCTACATGTATAAACATTCTTTTGCTCTCCCAGATGATTATTTCACCTCCAACTTCCGATAACTCCTTATCACTCCTCCGTCTCAGAGGATGGCTTAGCTTCTGATTTTACTGAGAATGTAGAGGCAATCATAAAAAGAATGTCTATGTGCTCCACTCCTAAAGGTACCAACTTCCCTGCTCCATATACTATGCTTTCCCTTCAGATAAAAAAAATGTTTTCCCTGTTCCTATCTAAGGCCAGTTCCTGCACAGATTGATTGAACAGGAGAAGAAATTCCTTCTTTCCTACTCAGACATTGTTCTAAAGTTGTCCCTGTTCAACCCTGCCTCTCAATTTTTACTTCCGTTGGGGCCCAGGGTAGGCCACCCTAAAATGTGCCTCAGTAGCATATTGATTATTCTGAATTAAGTTACTTAAGAAATGGCCAATGGAAGAGTGACACTCTGACACTCCTTTCTGTCTCCCCAAAAGCAAGAAATAAGTCACTCTTGCAAAAGACACTCTCCCTGCATGTGGACGTATTAGGATACCCTTCTCACCAGAGATAGGAAATTCAGGCCAAGAAGCCTGTATAAACTTTGTACTTCTTAAATTTACTACCCTAAGCCTAAATTCTGTTTAGATTCTTCACTAACTGAGTACTCCAAACCTAAGTTTCTTTGTCCTGTCCATTTTTCACCAGTTTATTGTTTCTTTGTCTAAAAAGTATAAAAGCTGTTTGCTCTGGCCACTTCTTAGGTCCTATTTCTATGAGACCTCCATGTGCGTGAATTAACATTTGGTTCTTTTTCTTCTGTTAATCTGTCTTGTGTCAGTTTTATTATTAGTCCTGCCACAAGAATTCAGGAGAGGTAGAGGGGGAAATTTCCCACTCCACAACACTTCCCTAATGAATCACTCTATCAGCATGCAATCATGCTGTAATAGTTTCTACTTAAAAACAAAGCAAAAGCCCCTTGATCCCACATTCATTTCCAACTACCATTCCATTTATACGTTCTTTACAGCAAAATTGCCTGATGTGTCTCTACTCACTGTTTCTACTTTCCTCTCCAATCTCAAAGTCTAATGAAGCTGTCACTTTCACTCTACCAAACTTACTTTTGTTAAGGTATTGGCAACGACCATGATGCTAAACCCAATAGTCAATTCTCCTTTCTCTTCCTACTTGACTTCCTGGCATAATTTGATCCAGCTGGTTGCTCTTTCTTTATAACACTCCCATTGATCTCCAAAACTCCACCATTTGCTATCCTTCCCTCTGAGTAGCTATTCCTTCTCAATTTCCTTTGTTAGTTCCTATTCATCTTCTTGACCTGTAAAAGTTTAATGGCCCCAGTGCTTAGTCTTTGACCCTGTCTTCAAGATGATTCTATTTAGTTCCATGGCTTTAAACACCATTTACCTGAATCAAAAATTTGCATCTTCAGTCTGAACCTCTCTTCTAAATTCCAGACTTGTACATATCTAATTGCCTATTAAATAACTTCATGCAGAAATTTTCAGTTATAAAAAGAAGTTCTAGAGACCTTCAAGATGGCAGAGGAGTAAGACATGGAGATCACCTTCCTCCCCACAAATACATCAGCAATACATCTACATGTGGAACAACTCCTACAGAACACCTACTGAACGCTGGCAGAAGACCTCAGACCTCCCAAAAGACAAGAAACTCCCCACGTACCTGGGTAGGGCAAAAGAAAAAAGAATAAACAGAGGCAAAAGGATAGTGATGGGACCTGCACCAGTGGGAGGGAGCCATGAAGGAGGAAAGGTTTCCACACACTAGGAAGCCCCTTCACTGGTGGGGACAGGGGATGGGGGTGGAGGAGCTTCGGAACCACGGAGGAGAGCACAGCAATAGGGGTGCAGAGGGCAAAGCAGAGAGATTCCCGCACAGTGGATCGGTGCCGACCAGCTCTCACCAGCCTGAGAGGCTTGTCTGCTTACCCGCTGGGGCAGGTGAGGGCTGAGAGCTGAGGCTCGGGCTTTGGAGGTCAGATCCCAGCGAAACGACTGGGGTTGGCTATGTGAACACAGCCTGAAGGGGGCTAGTGTGCCACAGCTAGCCAGAAGAGAGTCGGGAAAAAGTCTGGAGCTGCCGAAGAGGAAAGAGACCATTGTTTTGGGGTGCTTGAGGAGAGGAGATTCAGAGCACCACCTGAACAAGCTCCAGAGATGGCCGTGAGCCGCGGCTATCAGCGTGGACCCCAGAGACGGGCATGAGACGCTAAGGCTGCTGCTGCAGCCACTAAGAAGCCTGTGTGCAAGCACAGGTCACTATCCACACATCCCCTCCCGGGAGCCTGTGCAGCCCGCCACTGCCAGGCACCCGGGGTCCAAGGACAACTTCCCCAGGAGAACACACTTCGTGCCTCAGGCTGTTGCAACGTCATGCCAGCCTCTGCCGCTGCAGGATTGTCCCGCATCCTGTACCCCTTCCTCCCCCCGGCCTGAGTGAGCCAGAGCCACCTAATCAGCTGTTACTTTAACCCCATCCTGTCTGAGCGAAGAAAAGACGTCCTCAGGCGACCTACACCCAGAGGCGGGGCTGAATCCAAAGCTGAAGCCCAGGAGCTGTGGAAACAAAGAAGAGAAAGGGAAATCTCTCCCAGCAGCCTCAGGAGCAGCAGATTAAATCCCCACAATCAACTTGATATACCCTGCCTCTCGGGAATACAAGAATAGACAATGAATCATCCCCAGATTGGGAGCAACTGTACACTTGGGGTTTGCTTTCTGCATCTAATTTGTTTCTGGTTTTATGTTTATCTTAGTTTAGGATTTAGAGTTTATAATCATTGGTAGATTTGTTTATTGATTTGGTGGCTCTCTTCCTTTTTTTATATATAGATATATATATATATTTTTTTCGTTTTTCTCTTTTTGTGAGTTTGTATGTATATGCTTCTTTGTGTGATTTTGTCTGTATATCTTTGGTTTTACCATTTGTCCTAGGGTTCTGTCTGTCCTTTTTCTTTGTTGTTTTTTTTTTTTTGTTTTGTTTTTAGTATAGTTTTTAGTGCTTGTTATCATAGGTGGATTTAGTTTTTGGTTTGGCTGCTTTCTTTTCTCCTTCTTTAGTTTTTCTTAATTACTTTTTCATTTTTTAAAATTTTAATAACTTTTATTTTAATAACTTTCATTTCTTTTCTTTATTTTCTTTCTTTCTTTCTTTCTATCTCCCTTTTCTTCTGAGCTGTGTGGCAGACAGGGTCTTCGTGCTGCAGCCGGGTGTCAGGCCTTTGCCTGTGAAGGGGGGGAGCTGAGTTCAGGACATTGGACACCAGAGACCTCCCAGATCCACATAATATCAAACAGCAAAAGCTCTCCCAGAGATCTCCATGTCAACCCTCAGACCCAGCTCCACTCAACGACCAGCAAGCTACAGTGCTGGACACCCTATGCCAAACAACTAGCAAGACAGGAACACAACCCCACCCATTAGCAGAGAGGCTGCCTAAAATCATATAAGGTCACAGACACTCCAAAACACACCACCAGACACGGTCCTGCCCACCAGAAAGACAAGATCCAGCCTCACCCACCAGAACACAGGCACCAGTGCCCTCCACCAGGAAGCCTACACAACCCACTGAACCAACCTTAGCCACTGTGGGCAGACAACAAAAACAACGGGAACTACAAACCTGCAGCCTGTGAAAAGGAGACCCCAAACACAGTAAGTTAAGCAAAATGAGAAGACAGAGAAACACACAGCAGATGAAGGAGCAAGGCAAAAACCGACCAGAATAAACAAATGAAGAGGAAATAGGCAGTCGACCTGAAAAATAATTTAGAGTGATGATAATAAAGATGATCCAAAATATTGGAAATAGATGGAGAAGATACAAGAAACATTTAACAAGGACCTAGAAGAACTAAAGAGCAAACAAACAATGATGAACAACAGAATAAATTAAATTAAAAATTCTCTAGAAGGAATCAATAGCTGAATAACAGAGGCAGAAGAAGGGATAAGTGAGCTGGAAGATAAAATAGTGGAAATAACTTCCACAGAGCAGAATAAAGACAAAAGAATGAAAAGAATTGAGGACAGTCTCAGAGACCTCTGGGACAACATTAAACACACCAACATTTGAATTATAGGGGTCGCAGAGAAGAAGAGAAAAAGAAAGGGACTGAGAAAATATCTGAAAAGATTATAGTTGAAAACTTCCCTAATATGGGAAAGGAAAGAGTCAGTCAAGTCCAGGAAGCACAGAAAGGTCCATACAGGATAAAACCAAGGAGAAACATGTCAAGACACATACTAATCAAACTATCAAAAATTAAATACAAAGAAAAAATATCAAAAGCAGCAAGGGGAAAACAACAAATAACATAAAAGGGAATACCCATAAGGTTAACATCTGATCTTTCAGCAGAAACTCTGCAAGCCAGAAGGGACTGGCAGGACATATTTAAAGTGATGAAAGGGAAAATCCTACAACCAAGATTACTCTACACAACAAGGATCTCATTCAGATTTGATGGAGAAATTAAAACTTTTACAGACAAGCAAAAGCTAAGAGAATTCAGCACCACCAAACCAGCTTTACCACAAATGCTAAAGGAACTCCTCTAGGCAGGAAACACAAGAGAAGGAAAAGACCTACAATAACAAACCCAAAACAATTAAGAAAATGGTAATAGGAACATACATATCAATAACGACCTTAAATGTAAATGGATTAAATGTTCCAACCAAAGGACCTAGATTGCTGAATGCATGCAAAAACAGGACCCATATATACGCTGTCTACAAGACACCAACTTCAGACCTGGGGACACATACAGACTGAAAGTGAGAGGATGGAAAAAGATATTCCATGCAAATGGAAATCAAAAGAAAGCTAGAGTAGCAATTCTCATATCAGACAAAATAAACTTTAAAATAAAGACTACTACAAGAGACAAAGAAGGATACTACATAATGATCAAGGGATCATAATGATCAAGGGATCAATCCCTTGATACAACAATTGAAAATATTTATGCACCCAACATAGGAGCACCTCAATATATAAGGCAAATGCTAACAGCCATAAAAGGGGAAATCAACAGTAACACAATCATAATAGGGCACTTTAACACCCCACTTTTACCAATGGAGAGGTCATCCAAAATGAAAATAAATAAGGCAACATAAACTTTAAATGATACATTAAACAAGATGGACTTAATTGATATGTATAGGACATTCCATCCAAAAACAACAGAATACACATTATTCTCAAGTGCTTATGGAACATTCTCCAGGATAGATCATATCTTGGCTCACAAATCAAGCCTTGGTAAATTTAAGAAAATGGAAATCATACCAAGTATCTTTTCTGACCACAATGCTATGAGACTAGATATCAATTACAGGAAAATATCTGTAAAAAAAATACAAATACATGGAGGCTAAACAATACACAACTTAATAACCAAGAGGTCACTGAAGAAATCAAGGAGGAAATCAAAATATACCTAGAAACAAATGACAGTGAAAACACGACGACCCAAAACCTATGGGATGCAGCAAAAGCAGTTCTAAGACGGAAGCTTATAGCATTACAATCCTACCTCAAGAAACAAGAAACATCTCAAATAAACAACCTAAACTTACACGTAAAGCAATTAGAGAAAGAAGGACAAAAAAAAAAACCACCAAAGTTAGCAGAAGGAAAGAAAGCATAAAGATCGATCAGAAATAACTGAAAAAGAAATGAAGGAAACAATAGGAAAGATCAATAAAACTAAAAGTTGGTTCTTTGAGAAGATAAACAAAATTGATGAACCATTAGCCAGACTCCTCAAGAAAAAAAGGGAGAAGACTCAAATCCATAGAATTATAAATGAAATAGGAGAAGTAACAACTGACACTGCAGAAATACAAAGGATCATGAGAGATTACTACAAGCAACTCTATGCCAATAAATGGACAACCTGGAATAAATGGACAAAGTCTTAGAAAAGCACAATGTTCCGAGACTGAACCAGGAAGAAATAGGAAACATAAACAGAACAATCACAAGCACTGAAATTGAGACTGTGATTAAAAATCTGCCAACAAAAAAAAATCCCAGGACCAGATGGCTTCACAGGTGAATTCTATCAAACATTTAGAGAAGAGTTAACACCTATCCTTCTCAAACTCTTACAAAGTATAGCAGAGGGAGGAACACTCCCAAACTCATTCTACAAGGCCACCATCACCTTGATACCAAAACCAGACAAAGATGTGACAACAAAAGAAAACTACATGCTAATGTCACTGATCAACATTGATGCAAAAATCCACAACAAAATACTAGCAAACAGAATCCAACAGCACATTAAAAGGATCATACACCATGATCAAGTGGGGTTTATTCCAGGAATGCAAGGATTCTTCAATACATGCAAACCAATCAATGTGATACACCATATTAAAAAAAATTGAAGGTGAAAAAATATATGACCATGACAACAGATGCAGTAAAAGCTTTCAACAAAATTCAACATCCATTTATGATAAAACTCCTTCAGAAAGTAGGTTTAGAGGGAACTTACCTCAACATAATAAAGGCCATATATGACAAACCCACAGCCAACATCATTCTCAATGGTGAAAAACTGAAACCATTTCCTCTAAGATCAGGAACAAGACAAGGTTGCCCTCTTTCACCACTATTATTCAACCTAGTTTTGGAAGTATTAGCCACAGCAATCGGAGAAGAAAAAGAAATAAAAGGAATCCAAATCAGAAAAGAAGAAGTAAAACTGTAACTGTTTGCACATGACATAATAGTATACATACAGAATCCTAAAGATGCTACCAGAAAACTACTAGAGCTAATGAATGAATTTGGTAAAGTAGCAGGATAGAGAATTAATGCACAGAAATCTCTTGCATTCCTATACACTAATGATGAAAAATCTGAAAGAGAAATTAAGGAAACACTCCCGTTTACCATTGCAACAAATAGAATAAAATACCTAGGAATATACCTACCTATGGAGACAAAAGACCAGTCTGCAGAAAACTATAAGACACTGATGAAAGAAATTAAAGATGATACAAACAGATGGAGAGATATACAATGTTCTTGGATTGGAATAATCAACATTGTGAAAATGACTCTACTACCCAAAGCAATCTACAGATTCAATGCAATGCCTATCAAAGTACCAATGGCATTTTTCACAGAACTAGAGCAAAAAATTTCACAATTTGCATGGAAACACAAAAGACCCTGAATAGCCAAAGCAATCCTGAGAGAGAAAAATGGAGCTGGAGGGATCAGGCTCCCTGACTTCAGACTATACTACAAAGCTACAGTAATCAAGGCAGTATGGTACTGGAACAAAAACAGAAATATAGATCAATGGAACAGGATAGAAAGCCCAGAGATATACCCACGCACCCATGGTCACCTTATTTTTGATAAAGGAGGCAAGAATATACAATGGAGAAAAGACAGCCTCTTAAATAAGTGGTGCTGAGAAAACTGGACAGCTACATGTAAAAGATGAAATTAGAACATTCCCTAATACCATATACAAAAATAAACTCAAAATGGATTAGAGACCTAAATGTAAGGCCAGACACTATAAAACTCTTAGAGGAAAACATAGGCAGAGCACTGTATGACATAAATCACATCAAGATCCTTTGTGACCCACCTCCTAGAGAAATGGAAACAAAAACAAAAATTAACAAATGGGACCTAATGAAACTTCAAAGCTTTTGCACAGCAAAGGAAACCATAAACAAGACAAAAAGACACCCCTCAGAATGTGAGAAAATATTTGCAAATGAAGCAACTGACGAAGGATTAATTTCCAAAATTTACAAGCAACTCATGCAGCTCAATATCAAAAAAACACACAACCCAATCAAAAACGGGCAGAAGACCTAAATAGACATTTCTCCAAAGAAGATATGCAGATTGCCAACAAACACATGAAAGGATGTTCAACATCACTAATAATTAAAGAAATGCAAACCCAAACTGCAATGAGGTATCACCTCACACCAGTCAGAATGGCCATCATCAAAAAATCTACAAACAATAAATGCTGGAGAGGGTGTGGAGAAAAGGGAACCCTCTTCTACTGTTGGTGGGAATGTAAATTGATACAGCCACTATGGAGAACAGTATGGAGGTTCCTTAAAAAACTAAAAATAGAACTACCATATGACCCAGCAATCCCACTACTGGGCATATACCCTGAGAAAACCATAATTCAAAAAGAGTCATGTACCAAAATGTTCATTGCAGCTCTGTTTACAATAGGCAGGATATGGAAGGAACCTAAGTGTCCATCGACAGATGAATGGATAAAGAAGATGTGGCACATATATATAATGGAATATTACTCAGCCATAAAAGGAAATGAAATTGAGTTATTTGTAATGAGGTGGATGGACCTAGAGTCTGTCATATAGAGTGAAGTAAGTCAGAAAGAGAAAAACAAATACTGTATGCTAACACATATATATGGAATCTAAAAACAACAGAAAAATGGTTCTGAACATCTAGGGGCAGGACAGGAATAAAGACACAGACTTAGAGAATGGACTTGAGGACACGGGGAGCGGGAAGGGTAAGCTTGGATAAAGTGAGAGAGTGGCATGGACATATATACACTACCAGATGTAAAATAGATAGCTAGTTGGAAGCAGCTGCATAGCAGAAGGAGTTCGGCTCGGTGCTTTGTTACCACCTAGAGGGGTGGCATAGGGAGGATATGAGGGAGACGCAATAGGGAAGAGATGTGGGGATATATGTATATGTATAGCTGATTCACTTTGTTATAAAGCAGAAACTAACACACCATTGTTAAGCAATTATACTCCAATAAAGATGTTTAAGAAAAAGAAGTTCTAGGGAATTCTCTGGTGGTCCAGTGGTTAGGACTCTACGTTTTTGCTCATGTGGTCTTCCCTGCCTAGAATAACCACCCTATCTTCTCTGTACCTTTAATGACTATATTCACTGTTCTGAACTCCCTTCCTCAACCCCTCTTCTTTCACTGCTGTATGACCATTAAGATATGTCAGCACAATAGTAGCATGTATTTGCTCAGATGTTGCTTTAATAAATAATAGTTGTTATTTTCTCTTCATCAACTCTGTGCCAGGCACTGTGTTAGGCATTTGTTTATATTTACATTTGCTATATTCTCCTCACAGCCTACTGGGAATGGTATTTTTATTTTCTCTTTATTGATGAATGAATTGAGGTGCAGAGAAATTAAGTAGCTTGGAAATTAAAGGCTCATAGCTAGTAAGTAGAAGAGAGGGCATTCAAACCCATATCTAACTTCAAAGTCGTTGTTTTTCCTCTAAGTTTTAAGCCTGTTTGAACATATCTGGAGCACTTGTGGATGGGTCACCAGAAATTTGTTGGCAGGAAAATATTCTTCTAAATCTTCTTCTAAGTACAAAAGAACAATCCACATACAAGGGGCCAGAATGGAGAAGAGAGACAACTTTGAGTTCTGCCCTGTGCCTGTTTCTCTTATTGTCACAGCTTCTATGGAGAAATGCCTGAGACTTAGGTAGAAGGGACCAATCTGTGGATGGCTAGATTTAACATCCATGGCCTGGGGTCTTGTGGCAGCTTTGATCCAACATTTTCTCAGCAATGTATTAATGCTTTAGGTCTCTTGTGATTTTTGTAAGCTGCTCTGGCTTCACTGGGGACTCAGTCAGTCAGGAAACCTCGACGTCTCTGGCCCTTAATGCATTGGCAGTGGGTTGTGACAAGTAATATTATTAACAGCTGGAGGGACAGAGGAAGAAAAGTATAGGGTCAATTCAAATTAACAAGTTTTATTAGGCATCTACTACTTGCAGACATTTTGTAATATGCTAGGGTCAAGGTACTTATGGCCCTTTGAGCAGGCATATGGGAGTAGATAGGAAAATCTATGCATGACATGGATCTTTATATGCTTTACGTACTCAGAAGTAAATGCCTTTTTGTAATTTATTTACCAAAGTGGGCATCTTTGGGTAATTCACGCAAAGACACTATACATGCAAACACTGACTTTACTTATTGCCCTGTTCCTCACTAAAATTAGTTAGAAAAGGTTTAAAGATGCTGTAAGTACCTAAATATAAAGTAGGGGGCTGGAAAAATACTGCTATGGTATATTGTACTTTGGCTCTGTATTGCCTCCACCATTCTATTTTTCCAGAAATTGATTTACATTACTGTTTGTCTTGCCTTCTCAGATGTACACCAGTTGTCTTTGATGATAATGATTATATCAACCATCTACTTTTTTAAAAACTCAGAGTATGAAAATAATTTTGCATGAATTTATTTTAACAATTCTTTGTTAAATAGAAACATCAATAAATGAATGATGACTATTATGATTAAGTACTTTTAAAACTTTGACAAAAAGCATAAATGAATAAAATTCTTCACTTTACTCTCCGTATCTCCACCTCTGTAGATTTCCTCAAGCAGTGGGTGTAATTGAAATTGACCAGTATTCTCATTCTTCCTGGGATGTTCTAAAAATACTTTTTGATGTATTAAAATAAATTTCTCAATAGTGTAACAAACATGAACATAATTAGCTCTAGGAAGAGATTTTCCTGTATGTCCTAAGATGAAGAAAAAAGGAACTGAGACACTGATCCAAAAAAAGCTAAGGAAAAAATGGGTGAGTTGAGTTGAGGTTAAAAAAAGCAATAGAAAACGGAAGTTAGAGAGAAGGAAGGAAGATATTAATGTCATAACACTATATCTTTAGTATTA
Organism: Hyperoodon ampullatus; assembly: GCF_949752795.1. Taxonomy (NCBI): domain Eukaryota; kingdom Metazoa; phylum Chordata; class Mammalia; order Artiodactyla; family Ziphiidae; genus Hyperoodon; species Hyperoodon ampullatus. The sequence continues at coordinate 110,920,190 of NC_136919.1, forward strand.
ATTTTGAAAGAAAAAGTAACTTTTGTTTCCATCGTATGTGCCAGCATCATATGAGATAGTGTCATACATTGAGGGCAATGACAGTATAAGTTAAATAAAGAGTTGGTTGAGTTTATCACTGTGAACTCAGCACTTTGATATCCAAGTAAGGGCTAAAATATTAGGCTTTCAGAAATCCCCAAGTTGGAGAGTCTGGGTTGTAAAATGAGGCCCTGGGACTCCCCTACTACCACATGTGATTTGGGCTAAGATACCAATGATGAGAATACCCTCAGAAGTATGGAACATTCTATTTGAAACCAAGCCACTAATCATTTCAAGGTGACCATGAGTCCAAGGGGACATCAGAACTCCATATGCATCAAATAGTGTCACTCTGTTTCTTCACCTTTAGTGCTCCTCTAATACTAAAGGTATGATGTGAGTGAGTGAGGATTGTACCTTCTATCCACACCAATGAAAAGAAACAAGTTATATTGAGTACTTTCTGTGAAAAAAAATTAGCAGGAATCAGCACACTATTATTGTAAGATTTACTACTGTGGACATCTTTATACAAGATGATTTGTCAAAAGAATTGATAAAATTACAGTGTTTCCCAGATTTTCTCATAAGGCCCATTTCTAAAGGCTCATCAGAAAAAAATAATGGAAATAATGTGACTCACTTAAGTTAAAATATAGCTTTTACACACATATCAAAAGCCAAGTCAAAAGAGAATAAATTGGTTAAAAAACATTGATACATAATAAACAATTTCCTAAAAATCAATAAGAAAATCATAAACACACACAAGAGTAAAAAAAAAAAAAAAAGCAAAAGATGGGAAGAGTAAATATTAAAAGGCCCTTAAATAGAAGATAGTTACTGTCACTCATAAGAAGAGATGCAATTTATAAATTTACTGAAAAGCCACTTTTCACCAATTTGGATTGGGAAAATCCTGAAGTTTAAAATTACCCTCTCTTGGGACTTCCCTGGTGCCAGTGATAAATAATCTGCCTTACAATGCAGGGGATGTGGATTCAATCCCCGGTCAGGGAACTAAGATCCCACATGCCGCAGGGCAACTAAGCCTGTGTGCCACAACTACTGAGCCTCAACTAGAGACCGCGTGCTGCAAACTACAGAGCCCACGTGCTCTGAAACCCGTGTGCCACAACTACAGAGCCCATGTGTCCTTGAGCCTGTGCACCACAACTAGAGAAGAGAAGACCCGCACACCACAACTGGAGAGAAGCCGTGTACCACAATGAAGAGCCCGCGCACCACAACGAAAGATCCCGCATGCCTCAGTGAAGATCCCGCGTGCTGCAACTAAGACCTGATGCAGCCAAAAATAAATTAAATAAATAAATAAATCTTAAAAAATAAATTAATTAAAAATAAAATTACCCTCCATTAAAGCCAGCGCAATGAGAAGCCCGCATACCAAAACAGAGAGTAGCCCCCGCTCGCGGCAACTAGAGAAAGCCCACAAGCAGCAACAAAGACCCAGTGCAGCCAAAAATGAAATATAATAAAATAAATAAAAATAAAATAAAATTACCCTCTGTTAGCAGCCCTGAAAGGAAATGAGAACTCTTTTACATTGGTGGAGAGAATGTACATTTGTACAATCCCTATGAAAGGCAATTGTTTATACTTATCAAAATTATAAATAAACACCCATTCCAATATTCCTGCTCCTGGAAATTTATCTTAGAGATATTAATATGGTGCTGCTTATCACAGTTTTGTTTGTAACAGCAAATCTGTGAACAACGTATATGTCCATAAATTAGGATTATTTTGTAACCATAAAAAACTGAGGATGAAAAAACATTTGTCAAAATTTGAAATCCATTCATGACAAAAACAACTCTCAGAAAATTAGGAGTATAAGGGTACATCCTCAATTTGATGAAGGGCATTGGCTTAGAGTTCTCTAAGAGAAAAAGAACCAATAGTATATAGATAGATAGATAGATTAGATATAGATACAGATAGATATAAGAAGAGATTTATTCATAGGAATTGGCTCAAACAATTATGGAGGCTAAGAAGTTCTACAATCTGCTGTCTGCAAGCTTATGAACCCAGAAAATGGTGTAATTCTTTCCAAGTTCAAAGTCCTGAAAATTGGGAGCCAATGGTGTAAATGAGTTCTGGTCTGAATCCAAAAGCCCACAAACCAGGAGTGACAATGTATGAGGGCAGAAGATGCATGTCTCAGGTCAAGTAAACAGGCTGCCTTTTTGTTCAATTCACACACTCAACAGATTGGATGATGCCCACCAGCATTGTTGAGGATGATCTTCTTTTCTCAGTCTCCTGATCCAAATGGTAATCTCTTCTGGAGATACTCTTACATACATACCCAGAAATAATGTTTACCAGCTATCTGTACATCCCTTAGCATAGTGAAGTTGACACATAAAATTAACCATCACAGACATCTACAAAAAAATTACAGATACTATCATTTAGTGGTGAAATATTAAGTTTTTTCCTAAGATCAGGAACAAAGCAAGAATGGTCACCTCATCACCCCTACTCAACATTGTACTGAAGGTCCCATTTGGTGCAATAAGGCAAGAAAAAAGAAAGTAAAAGACATCCAGATAGGAAAGGAAGAGGTAAAACTGACAATGTTTAGTAATAACCAAGAATAAGTTCAATTATAAAATGTTATAGAAATATAGGTATAAATTCAGAAAACTTTGATTTTTGAAGGGAAATAGATAGGAGAGGGGTTTTTACACAATGCAAAATAATTGACTTTACCAAAAATTTCAACTCTTCAGTAAAGTTTGTCAGCTGTGCTGTTGGAATAAGAGTGTTTGTATTGCCTACAAACCCTGCCTTTGGAGTGTGCACAGAAATATATAATATAATATGACATATAATAGTATAAACATATAATATCTCACATCTACTTATTCTTTACTGTCTGCAAGTACTCTGCTAAGTCTTTAATGCACATTGACTGATTTAATCTTTCAAGAAACATATGGATTAAGTACCCTTACTATCTGTATTTGATGAATGAGGAAATCAAGACAAAGAGAAATTAAATAATTAGGCTGAGGTGACATGTTTGGTAAATTGTGAGTTGGGATTCTGTAAAACAATAATCAATATCAAAGCTACAAAGAACAAAGAGTTTTATGTGGGGTATTAGGAATTGTAATTTGGGAGACACAGATTTGGGTAAAACCAAAAGAGTATTCAGGGAAGAAATAGAGTCAGGGGCTTATAAAGGCAAAAGCTATACAGCTGTTAAAGTTACAAGAATTATGACTGACTTTGATACAAAAAGGACATATTTTATCTTTAAGGGATAGGCTGTCACAAGTTATTTAGGGTAAGGGTCCAATAAATATCTTGAGTTCCTGCAACATTGGGCAGATGTTCTGGATGCCTATGTTGAGATAGCAAGTGGTGAAAGTTCAGATTCTATCTGGGCTGAGACATGCATAAACTGCACTTTCTCATTGGCCTCTCAGCTCCATTTTAGAGAGCTCTCTTAGCAATACCCACTCCACTTTGATTTTCCTTCACAATCCCAAGCTCACTCTTGTGCCCTCCACAAAGGAGAAGCCCATGGATGAAGGCAATAGGGTCATTACTGAAGGTGTGGGTGGGACTCTAACATGGAAGAGAGAGATGGGCTGGGAAAGGTGTCAGCAGCTGAAGGAATTTAGAGAATTCTGGCAAAAAATAAGCAGGTGGAATGAGAAATAGCAGCCAATGAGGGTAAGGTTGGGAAATCTATGAAACCCTTACTTAGCATATCAAAGGGAGCAAGAAAAAAATAGTCTTGGGGTTGAACACAGAGGCCCAGCAGAGGGAGACAGAACTTAATTCAGGGGATTACCACTGGAAAATTTCTTCTGAGAAGGACATACCCCCTTTTCTGGAGAAATAATTTAGCATAACAATGCTACTGATGTTGGGTAGCTGTCATAAAGGGTTAAACAGCTGGAGAGCTGCATTAAAGGTTTAAAAGGCTTTTTAAAGGTTTAAAAGGCTATTGCCTGAACTTAAACACAAATTACACAAAAAAGTCTCAATCTCTTATTCCGTTCTCCCTCTTCCTTCTGACAGGTCACTCTTTCCAATAATTAAAGTGGGAAATAATGGTTTGCTTACCTGTGGACCACCCTTCATTGTGATACGCATGAACAGATCCTACTTTTATTCTACAAATATTTATTTTGAGATACTTGTCCCCCCAACACGTATATCTTAACAATTTAAAATACATTTAAAGTGCCATTAAAAACTGACAGGGACTCAGTACAATCCCTTCATTTTACAATTGAGAAAGCTGAGACTTCCAGGAGTCAAATAACTTGCCGAGGATCACCCAGTAAATTAACAGGGAGATTCCAGATGAAAGTGAAGTTACCTTGGACCCAACCCTGCCAAAACGTTCCCTAGTGCTCACATTCAACTCTGGATGCTCCTCATCGTGTTGATATGAATGTACATGTGTGTGTGTGCAAGCACACACACACACACACACACACACACACACACACACACACAAACCCCTCCAACTACCCATGCATTTTCAAGACAGAATTTAGGAGCTAGAGAGGAGGATTTATTAAGAAACCAAGTGAATTTAGGCAGAGGAATTTCCAAAGACCTGTACCTTATTTGAATTTGTATTTTGTGTTCTATTTTCTTAAAATATTCCCCCAAATTATGTAAAGTTCACATCTATATAGAACAACACGGAGTATTCTCAATCTGGCCCTAGGTAGCAGGTCAATGGGAAAAGCATAAATTATACTTGCCAGAAACACAGTGAAATTTAATTATAAAATGATTAGCAGAAAGTGGGGGAAAAAGACTGAAGAACATGGAGAATTTAACCCTCCCAAGGACATCATAGGTGGAGAGAAGTGGTTCAGCAATATTGCCTTTCTTTTTAGTTTGGTAATTTTGATAGCAAAAAAAGAAAAAAGTAGGATTGAAAATTGCAGGAAGAGGCTTGCAAGTCCTAAGGAAGCTAAGCAAGTCACAATAAGCATAGTAGATCGGAGGCAAAATAGTACAGTACGGTGGGTTCTCACCAGTTGTATGCAAGCTCACACCTGGCATGAAAGAGCCCATTGTTCTACTGTCAGGAATTGTATAAGCAAGTTGTCAAATGCAGCCATAATTAAAAATTATATTAACTTATTAAATAAATTATATTTTAAAACAAAGGTAATAAACACAAAAACCTCTCAATTTCTAATTACTATTTTTTAACAATATGTTCTTGAATTTATGTCTATTGTATGTAATACTATATAATATATTGTATATAGATTCTATATAATAACGTGCTACTACACATATCATCCCAACTCTGTATTCAATAACATATATTGGTAGCTTGAAATCTGACCTGGTGGGAGTATTTGTACCACAGAAATTGGCAAATGCTACAAATCAGGTCTTTATTTATTGTTTTGTTGATTGTCTGGACTCAAGACAGTGAAGGAGAAGTGTTAATAATGCAGATTAAACTTAAAAGTAAGTTGAGACTGTTGCCATTACATTGTGAATAGCACAAAGAATTGAGAAATATGTTTCCAGTATTCGAAAACTGTTATCTGATTTCGCAAAAAGGTCCTTATGTCATTAGAAAAACAATACATTATTATTTCACTTTCATCTTGTTAGAATAAATGAAAATATCAACAAATATTTATGGCAGAAGTACATGAGGAGAGTAGATTGCTAAATATTTACAAGCCTGATACTATTTCTAAACTAGGCTCTACAACCTCTTCCTAGACCTTTGCCCATGGATGAATTTCAGAATGTCCATTATATTTAACACTCAGCAAGCACATAGTATACTTTTCTGGGAGGTGGTCCATAGCATTCATCAGATTCTGAAATAATATAATAAACCAAAAAATGAGCAAATCACTGGTTTAACATATGGTGCACCAGACTGGCAGGAAAAATATTTTAAACAACCTGTATTGTAAAATCCAACTCTACCCTTTATGCCTTAGGCCTAATCATTTAACTTCTCTGAATCCCATTTTCACATCTAAGTAGATGTAGGACCTACTTCTTAGGTTATGGGGATCAAATAGGGAGGACACACATTAGATATCCAGACTCAGGAGATCTAGGTTCTCATCTATTTACTTCGCTGACTGTGTGACCTTGAGCAAGTCATTTAACCTGGCTGGGTCTGACCTTGGGTGGCCTTGTTCTGCAACAGCTTGAAGCAGGATTTTGGTTCCCCGGCCAGAGACTGAAGTCAGGCCGTGGCAGTGAGAGTGCTGAATCCTAGCCACTAAACCACCAGGGACCAGTGGCCAGTGACAAGAACTTGGCCTGTTGGCTTTGTAGAAATGAATTTCCACAAAGAGGGGGAAAGTAGTGAAACAACTAAAGTGTTTATTAGGAGGAAAAAGAGTACATGTGAATAGACTCACACAGGTGAGTTCAGAGAAAGAGTCGTGCCCTCGTGGTAGCTTGAATCTCTTATATGCTGCATTTCTTCTGGGTTTCCTCTGGCCAATCATCTTGCTTTGCCTGGTTTATCTCAGGGTCCTCCCCTGTGTGCGCACGCATCTCTTAGGCAAGATGGATTCTAGTGAAGAGGTCCATGGGTAGGTTGATATCACCTACTATGGGGTGGCACCCCATCTCTTTTTGACCCCCGAGGACTCCTTCTCTGCATGCTTAGTCAGTAAGGTCTCCTTGACCTCAAGAATGAGAAATATGTGGTCTCTTTATCTTTTATCTGGATGGGGCTCAGCTCCTCCTCTCTCCTGTCCCCACACAGGGGACAAACTCCAGCTGCTCAGCCTGGGGCCCATCTATCTCTTGCCTCAGTTCCACTGTGGTGGTGGGGAGGGCATTGTTTCCCCACATCCAAGCAATTCTCCAGCACCAGCTGGGTGTCCTACAATTCATCTCAATCCTGACACTATCTACCTGGCAATAGAGTCAGATCCCACGAGTTACGGGTTCAGTCCTATAAGACTGCCCTCAGCTTCAGATGCCAATCACAAGGCCAGGTTGTTACCTGTGCTTCTGACTGACTGGCTACGGATAGGAAGTTTCCATGACATCCTCCTTGTGTTCAACTAACTTGCTGGAGTGCTCACAGAGCTCAGAGAGACATTTTACTGACTAGATTAGTGGTTTACTATAAAAGGATATAACTCAGGAACAGGTTGATGGAAGAAATGCATAGAGCAAAGTGTGGGGAAAGGGCTTGGAGCTTCCATGCCTTCTCTGAGCACACCACTCTCCCCAAATCTCTACCTGCTCACCATCCCAAAAGTTCTTGAACCTCGTCCTTTTGGGATTGTATGGAGGCTTCATTACTTAGATAGGATTGATTAAATTATTGGCCATTGGCAATTGAATTCAATCTCTAGTCCCTCTCTCCCCTCAAGAGGTTGGGGGGCTTCGGAGGAGGATTGAAAATTTCAACACTCAAGCCACCTGGTTAGCTTCATTGGCAACCAGCTCTCATCCTCTGGGGCTTTCCAACAGTCACCTGATTAACATAACATAAACATCTCCCCTACGGTCACTTAAGAAATTCCAAAGGTTTTAGGAGCTCTGTGCCAGGAACAGGATCAAAGATCAAATATATATTTCCTAGTATAAATCACAATATCACAGCATTTTTTTAAAAATAAATTTATTTATTTATTTTTGGCTGCATTGGATCTTTGTTGCTGCGCGTGGGCTTTCTCCAGTTGCGGCAAGCGGGGGCTACTCTTCGTTGCGGGGCATGGGCTTCTCACTCTGGTGGCTTCTCTTGTTGCTGAGCACGGGCTCTAGGCGCACAGGCTTCAGTAGCTGGGGCACGCGGGCTCAGTAGTTGTGGCTCGCGGGCTCCAGAGCGCAGGCTAGTAATTGTGGCACACGGGCTTAGTTGCTCCGCGGCATGTGGGATCTTCCCAGACCAGGGCTCGAACCGTGTCCCCTGCATTGGAAGGCGGATTCTTAACGACTGCGCCACCACGGAAGCCCTATCACAGCATTTTTGAAAATTTTAGCTTTAGCAGGACACTTTCTTCAAATGAGATCACACGTGTAGAATTGTTATAAGAAATATATGAATTATCATAAGAAATATAAGCTTATATTATATGCCCTCCCAAAATATGCCTATTTGGCATATGGATTATTTTGAGCTGGTTATTGTTAAGGAACAGCAGACACAGGAAAAGCTCTGAAAACTGAGTAGAAATTACCCTTTTGTAAGGGAAATTTACATTTATAAGGGAAATTTATTTGTAAGGGTGTTTCCCTCTCTGTACCCTGGAGAGAAGGATGACCAAATTTCTAGAAACTCTTATCAGTGGAGAGGACCATTTAAGCATCAACTTAAATCTACATTACAACCATACCCTCCTTTACTATGCTTTGTCTGATAACCTCCCATAACTAGCTACTCCCCTCATCCCACTCCCCACCCCAACTTCTTCTTTTGTCTTGTGGACAGGGAATGTTCCCTGCCTTTCCAGTAAACAAAGAATGTTGCCCTCAATTCCAGTTCTACAAAAAGATCAAGCCATCAGTCTGTAAATCCCCTTGATGGTGCACTGAGAGAAACTCAAGATGGATTAAAACAGGAAGCATTTTGTGCTTTGGATACTGGTTCTTAGATCGTTAAGATGCACATCTAAGGAATAATTTCAATGAGCCCAAACTGATTTAGTACTTTAGGAAAGCACTAAAATCATTAATTTGAGATGCTTGTTCTTTGTGATTAGCAGTAATCTTTTGATGCTCTGCTAATTTTTTTTCCCAGCAAAAACTCCTGTATATCCTGGCTCCCCCTTTACCTGTCTGGAGCACTTTCTCAGAGGTATCTGAGAGGTTGTCTCCCAGGTTATAGTCAGTAAGATCCCTGAAGAAAACTTAACTCACAAGTTTTAGGTTGTGCATTTTTCTTCAGTTGACAGTTTTGACAACCATGAAGGGACCCAGAGCAGACATCTTTCCTTCATCTGAACTCTATGAGGATCCAGAACCTTGGTACCAGCAAGGGTCTCTTGTGTCCATTCATCTCCTTGGTGAAGGCAGACAAATTTGGGTAAATCTCTCCTGATTCTCAGATATCCCGATTATTGGTTGATGATCCTGAGTTTTATTTGGTGGTGTATAACAGGTATGTGGTCCCCCAGTTGGAATATACTGAAGAATCACACCTCCCAGTTGAAAGGTACTAGGGGAGTCCAGTTGAAAAATGCTGGGAAGATTTTGCTCAGTTTAAAGACACTTGAGTGCGTTATCCCAGTTGAGAGACACTGGGAAGATTTTACTATGTATGTGCAGTATTTATACTTACAAGTACTTACTTAATTGGGAATTAAAGGAAATCTTGCCCTAAAAGTGGTCAAATTGTTTTGGGGTTTTTTTTGACATTCCAAAATTAATTTTTTAATTAATTGTGTGCACAGCTAAAAAACAAACAAACAAACAAACAGAAAACCTGGCTTGATAAAACACCTTTTCAGAATTCTGACCTTAAAGGAACAAAAGCACTTCTAAGAGGAACTTGTATTTCTCTTCCTGTGCCTTTGAGATGTAAATTTTCTATCTGGTCTTCTTAGGCATTTTGTTCTGTGTTTTGAGAGCTTGATCTCTGCCATCCTGAAAGTACGAACATGGTGTACATTTGGCAGGCACTCAAATAGAATGGGATTCCAAGCAGTCTTTTTGTCTGGTTATGCCAGCTCTCAGGGAAATTTGTCATAAGTGGTCCCAGCCCATAAGGAGCATTTGTTATCTTAACCTTAGTTGTGTGCCCCTGTACAATGAAAGTCTTTACTTTCTTAAACTATTTTTGGGACTAAACTTGTTAGATCTTGTGAAGGTAATATTCTTTGCACTTTCTTGTGGGTATGCTTCTTGCATTTTATTGGTTTGAATCGCTATTAAGATACTACTGGTCAATGGCCAGATGATGGATCCTTTAAGTTGGAGACACTTCTAAACTGGTAAATTTTTAGAGAGCTCTCATTATAAACTGTTTTATTGGTACCTATGAAAAGATCAAATTAGAAGGTGGGTACAAAAAATATAATGACTAACCTTAAGAACTCCCTTAGTTTAAAACAAACAAAAACAATGGTTTGGGAAGCCTTCTTTTTGGTCTTGGCTTCCCCTCAATGGGTCTTACAGATGCTGACAAAAACATTAGATTAATTAATATTAATTAGCTTCACAGGGGAGTAAGAAGAAGCTGAGGTGAAAGTCTAGAGACATCTTCCTAATAAGGTGAAAATTTTAGAGACTTGTCCCAACAGGATGGAAATCTTTAGAGTGTAATTAAGAAATGGGGATAAATAAAGCATACATTCGTGAGATTAAAACAAAGGTTTTGACACAACACTATCTAAGGTTGAATGAGCCGAAGGGATCTCCTATTGGTGCCCCCACTCAGCATTAAAGGGCCCCAAACAAGTCTGCTCTATTTGCCACAGTTTAAAAAAAATTAAGGCTGAGGCTTCCCTGGTGGCGCAGTGGTTGAGAGTCCGCCTGCCGATGCAGGGGACATGGGTTCGTGCCCCGGTCCGGGAAGATCCGACATGCCGCGGAGCGGCTAGACCCATGAGCCATGGCCGCTGAGCCCGCACGTCCGGAGCCTGTGCTCCGCAATGGGAGAGGCCACAACAGAGAGGCCCGCATACTGCAAAAAAAACAAACAAACAGAAAAACAAACAAAAAATGTTGTATAACACAGATATAATCAAGTTTCTTTGCCAATTGCATTGCAATCAGATCTTTAACCATGCCATTTTAAGTATTTTGTCATTTATAGACAGTCATTGTTTTACTCTGATGCACTTACAAAATGAAGACCTTCAAGAAGATCCATAAAAAGGACTTTTTGACAAATATAAGTTCTGATGACTTTTAGAGCATGCCACTGAACTGGGTAAGAAATTACAAAACTAATAAAACACCTGATGGGTTCATCAAGATCAATAGGAATTAAATACATGGAATAAATAAACTGATAAATATCATTTATAATTTTATGACTTTTATCTAAAATATTACTGGCTTTTAATCTTTGTTTTCCAGAAAACCTTTCCTCTTATGCTAACTATGACCCACATGAAAAATTAGATTACTGCCTTAAGTGATTCACTTCCTGGTTTTGGTGAGCTGGTTTTGTTCTGGAATCTCATGGCTTAAGTCCCTACTTATGACTTTATTAATGTTACTAGCTGTATTTCTTATATCCTGTCTATTTCACAAGATTGTTTTCTCTTACATTACCCAATGTATAACCAGGTTTCTGACAAAATTAATGAGGGCCAAAGGATTTGAGGCAATTGATCATATATATAACTCTATATAGAATAATTGTAATAGTACCACTCTATATATTGAAGAAAACAACAAGGGAAAACATTCCCTGGATTATAATAGACTAGCTAAACAGACATTCTAGAGAATTTTAGGTTATCAACAGGGCCTAATCCAAAAATAACACATTGAGTGACCAATCAAAAAAATCCTTGTCTGACCTGGGGATGAGAATTCCTAGCACTGTGGGACAAATTGAAATGCCTCCCAAATCTTGGTTGAATTTATGACCAACCAGGGGCTCTGTGGACAAGGAATATTGCGTCATTCCAGGAAACAAAAAATGTTGCCTGCCATTCCAATTCCCTTAGGGGAATTCATGATGGAGAAAAACAGGAAGTATTCTGTGCTTTGGATACTGGCCATTAGATAGTTAAAATACATACCTAGGGAATAGTTTCAATGAGCACAGACTCTTGCATCTTCTTATACGTAGAAAAGCACTAAAATCATTAAACTGAGATGCTTACTCTTTGTGATTAGCAGTAATCTTTTGATGATCCACTAATTTTTTTTTCCATCAAAAACTCCTATATATTCTGGCTCTTCCCTTACTTCTTTTTCAGAGTAGTTCCTCGGAGCTATCTGAGAGGAGGTGTCTCAGGCTATAGTCTCTGTAAGATCCCCGAATAAGACAACTTTCAACTTTTAGGTTGTGCATTTTTATCCAGTTGATGGTCTTTAGCTTGAGATGATATTTAAGGTGGTGGCTTGGGCCATTTTGGAGAGTGACTCAGTTTTCCTCGGGATCTCCCATGTATACAGGGAGTATACATGTTATTAAACTTCTGTTTATTTTTCTCCTGTTAATCTGTCTTTTATTACAGCAAGGTTTCAGCCAAGAACCTGTAAGGGTAGAAGGAAAATTATTCTTCCTCCCCTAGAGGGGAAAGAGGAAAAGGGGAAGTCTACTTTGATGGCCCTTCAGGTTATTCTGGAACACCCCTAGTTCTCCATAGAAACCACTGAAGTAAATGATCTTAGGACACAGTGACATTCTAAAATTCTCCAGATTGTTTTTTCCCTCAACACCGACAAGAACCCCAGGGACAAGAAGAACCTATTAGAGCAAATGACTCACATCAAACCCATATTACCTACATTGGTTAAGCAACATCTCTCCTGGGAGGAAAATTTTATGCCACAAAGATTGAAAAACACGAAGAGTGCTTCCTGAGAGACCCTAGTTTTTTCTTATTGCTTGCGCACTCCAGATCAGCCTATCTGCCAAAATGACCTCAGTTGATGCCACAAGACACAGAACTGTCCTGTCAAGCCCTGCCTGAGTTCCTGGCCCACAAAATTGTGGGATGTAATAAAACAGTTGTTGTTTTAGGTCAGTAAATTTGGACATATTTTGTTACTCAGTAATAGATAAAGAAAATGAAAACAGTAGTATCTCAAAAAAGTAATTTACTGGCTCTTATACCTGAAAATTCCAAGGGGAGTTCTGGTTTCAAATATGGCTTGATACAGGTGCACCTATTTTTTTTTTTTTTAAATTCCTTGGGTCTATATTTACTCCATTCTCAGGGCCACCTCTATTGGTTGTAAGATGAGAGCTGGCCAGTCTTATATTCACAGGTACAAGATCAGTGGAAAGAGAGGACCCAAAAAAGTGTTACTGGTTACTTTCCAACCAATATCTAAAGAGTCCTGAAATTCACCTCGATAAGACTGGCTCAGGCCCCAAACAATCATTAACCACTGTTGTCAGAAAAATGGGATACGTTGACTGGCTTCCAGCCTGAGTCTCATGCTTCACATTTGGAATAAGGATGCTAACCTGTATTAATCTTTTAAAAATGTTTCCACATTTTATGATATCAGGCCTTGCAGACCTGGGGAGGTACTACCCCTCCCAGGGCTAGATAATTCCTAGAGGTAGGAAACAACTTGCCTGTGAACATGACTTTAATACATAAATCAACCAAGTCAGAGTCCATACCACCCCCATCTACCTTCTTTTAACTGGCTCCTGTAGTTCAGACAACTTCCTTTCTTAAATCAACCCAGAGCCAGGTACCAGATAACTGAGGACACCCCTATAGCCTAAAGCCCAGCAAAATTATTCAAACCTTCCAGTCCTAAGCCTGCTCAGCTTCTTACCTTGCCTCTCCCATTCCTTCTTGCAAAAAAAACACAATGGAGTCTTTTACCCATATTTTCACCACACACCTTCTGCATCGTATCAACCCAGGTGCTTTCCCATGTGGTGCTGCATGGTGTGGCATGCCTCCTCCTCTTGGAAACTGTTGAGCAACAAATGGCAGTCATCTCCTGATCTGTTGGCCTCACCATACCTGCATAAAAACAAAATCCCAGGTACATTTTAAAACAAAAACTTACCCAAACCACATGTCCCAACAAAAACCAGGAGATTTTACTCTAAATCACATATGTAATAAGTATCCACAAATTATTATGTTTAGTATATTAATTTCCTTTTGCTATTGAAATGAATTATTACAAATTTAGTGACTTAAACAACACAAATATGTTATCTTACATTTTAGGAGTTCAGAGGTCTGAAATGAGTTTCACTGGGTTAAAATCAAGGTATCATTATAGTTGTATTCCTTCTGGAGGTTTTAGGGAAGAATTCATTTTCTTGCCTCTTCCAGTTTCTAGAGACTGCCTGCATACTGTGGCTCACTGTCTTTGTCCATCTTCAGAGCCAATAATGGGAGATAGCTTCTTTCTGTAATAACATGCCTGATTCTGACTCTTCTGCTTCCCTCTTCCCCATTTAGGAATCCTTGTGATTACACTGGGCCTATCCATATAGTCCAAGACAATTTCATTTTAAAATCAGCCGATTAGCAACTTTAATTTCATCTGTAACCTTAATGCCCTCTTACCATGTAACGCAATATACGACACAGAAGATGTTTCTGATCTGTAATGCTGAGGTGCAGAGGCTTAAAAAATTTACAGTGTGGTATGGTTGGCAGAGAAAAACTGTCATTGTCTCCTTTTTTATCATATTTTTATAGCCAAATGCATAGTCCCCAGCACTTGGTACATGCTGAATAATTTTGTCGAACTAAACTGATAAGCCAATACCTCAGTTGTTGCCCTCATAATAAAATTTTTAAAAATATGTGTTCCATTCTCCAAAAAGAAAGAAAATTTTAAAAGGAAAGACTAGTAGGCAAAGTAGTAAAACATTTTTTAAAAGAGGCAGGAGGAATCAGAGTAATCTCAGGAGACAGATACAGCAAAGTCAGTCTGGATTTAAGCTCTTTCTTTGGAATGTCAAAAGATGGTATTTGGCTCCCCAAATACCATCAACACAATCTGATGGTAAAACAAAGCTGAGTATATTGCTTAGTTCAGTAAGGAAGAATGCCATATAACAAAGCTTTGGCAGCATCTTGGAGCAAGGATGATAAAGTCAGAATTTATTAAGAATTGGAAGTTTCACTTAAGATGGAACTTTAAAAGAGGAAGTTTGGAGAGGATTCAGTAAGGATCACAATGGGGTTCAAGACACTCTACCCCCCAAATATGGCACCTTGACATATTGAATATTTTAAGCTGAAGGAGTTTGAGAAAATGGCAGAAGCAGAAAAGTCTGCTGACCTTCCCCTGTCCTCAACCCTTCTAACAGGTCATAAAACCCTCATGTAACAAACGCTCCCAGAGGAAAGGAGTATCTTTATCTCTGAAGACAAAAGGACATTGAGAAGAATCCCAACAAAAAGACCTTGCTAAGTATTCCCCCAGTTTATTACACTTATACTCTGACCTACCATACTTCCACGGGATGGCTCACCCTTCAGCAAACCTAGCATAAAAATACTCAGGCCTGTTTCTTTGGGTCTTCATTTTCTTTTGATGGTCCACATGTCATGTAAACTTACATTTAGTAACTTTGTGCATTTTTCTTCTGTTAAACCATCTTTGTCAGCTTAATTTTCAGACCCAGCCAGGGACCCTCACAGGGTCAAGAAAAGCTTTTTCTTCCTCTACAATCACAATCCAACAGTACAGGCTTGGAAACAGCAAGATGAGGAATTTGTGGTATATACCATTTGTTGATGTTTTTCACTGAAGAATTAATGAATCTTCTGGAAAGTTTCTATAATGACCAATCAAATTGCTTGGCCAGGAGACTCCTGGAAGAATAAGGCATTGACAATAAAGACAGAGGAAAGTTGAGTTCATGTAGATAACTGGATATGGTTTTGGTACTCAGTGTCCAGGCTAACTGAGAGTATAGACACTGTCTGTTCTCAAGGATTAAGCTGACGTTAAGTTGGAATTAGGTTTCCTTTGAGAAGGGGGGATAAAGTCAAAGGGAATGGTATGTCAGATGATCAGGCATAGCCCTAAAGAGCTCCCATTTGTGGAAACTGAGTGACTTTATACTGTTTTTTAACAGTAAAGATAGGAGGAAAGCATTCCTCAGGGACTATGGTGACATAGAGAATATTTACAGCTATTTGTTCTTGCTTAAAGCTTAGTGTATGTATACAAATATAAAAATAACTTATTAGAAAAGGAATAAAAATGACAGGTGGAATGAAAGTGAGTCAGTGAGAAATAGGTTTACAATTCTGTGTGTTGTGCCATTTTATGACCTTGTTGAGAATATATCATACATCGTTAGTGCTGGCAAAAAAAGGTAACTTCCAGATCAAGCATTGACTTTGATAAATAAGTCACACCACAGGTCATTGGAAATATTCTCTGTCCTTCCTAAATAAGGAGCAACTGTAAAGACTTTCCAAAAAAGAACTATGCCATGAAATACCTCAGCTCCCTAAGGCATCCATCCTTTCCTTGGGCCTGGTACCTGAGATTGAGCCTATCCCCAGGAGGTAGATTATGAAGCAACCATGATTGCAAAAATGGAAATTTCTTCCAGTAGACTTGAAATTGCCTACAATGAACAGAACAGTAGGTCCAGGGCTCACAAAAGGTCCTTGGCCAACTGACAAGGATAGACACCTGGAATGAAAATTCTCCATGAATTTACTTGTCACCTGTGAGTCCTGAGATAGGTGATTGTGTTTTCACTAAGGTAGATAATTACTAGTTACCAGGAATTGTCTGGTAACTAGATCTTCCCAAACTGTACCCTGTGGTCCTAATATGTATTTTGTTTTTAGAATTGTCCTTTATCAATTTAACTTGGGAAACACTGGATTAAAAGAATGTAATCCCAAGGTACTCATGAGACTTCCACCATTTTGTTCCAGCTTCTAGTTGTTCATGCACAAGGACTGGAAGATGCTTGGAGAAGCTGCACTGCAGTGGCTGCTGGTAGAATTCACCATGAGAATGAAAATGACCATAGTCTTTTAGACCCATTTTCTGTGTCCCTGGAGCCGGGCTGGATTCCGAGGGGAGGGGGAATGAAAGATCTTCTCTTAAATTCTTACAAGCTGTTGCCTGGTGAAAACCCGAGTTTTTATTTGGAACCTCATAAAGACAAGTGAAAATACGTCCTTCTGTTTCTGGTCCTCACTGAAAGAACAAAGCAGTCAATCAATGCCTGCCATCCTTCTGATATTCTCAGCCTTTCTCACTCTTGGCCTGTGTTTGAAATCAAGCTCTTTACTCTTATTCAGTTACAAAACAAATGTCTTCTGTATATCAACAGTTCTAGCCACTGGGAAACAGGAGGGATTGTTTTCAACAGTTTTTACCAGCTCAATTAGCAAATGCTTACTTATATAAAGTAGTTTCTTTACTGCAGGCTTCTCAGGCTTTAAATATGCTAACAGGCAAATTTATTTGGCACAAATTCTTTTTGCTTGGTACATCTTTGTGATGGTTCACAAACCCCAGGTTTCATCAGATTATAGAAACATACATTGCAGAAATAACTGCATAAGACTTCTCTGCTCAAAATTGAGAAGTAGAAAGATAGACAAGCTTCTCTCTGGGCTCTATTTCATCTTTTGGATTTCTCTTTGTGGTGGGTGAGATCCGAAGTATTATGTTTCTGAAAAGTCTGTGTCAAAAAATAGTACACTTAAAACACATCAAATTTTAGACAATTAGGGACTCGTAGAGCTTACTGTATCTGCAAGATTTAGAATTTTTTAAAGGATTAATTTTTAGGTCTTTGCATTCAATAACTATAGGATTCAGTAACTATAAGATCTGATACTCATCAGAGCCAGGTACAACCACTTTGGAAAAAAACCGCTTGTCAATACCTATTAAAGTTTTGACATAAAGAAAAATGCACAGCCTGAGAGTTCTGAGTTTAAGTTTTATTCAGGATCTTACTGAGAACTACAGCCCAGGAAACAGCCACTTGATAGCAATCTGTTCCAAAGAGGTAGGGGAGAAGCCAGTATATACATGAATTTTTTGGCTAGGAAATATATGTAGTCAAGTATACATCTTAGTGAAAATTAAATTACTGCTTATTACAAAGAACAGATATCTCAAGTTAATGATTTTAGTGCTTTCCTATGTATGGAAAGATGCCAGAATTTTCGGTCATTGAAATTCTTCCTGAGATATGCATCTTAACTATCTAGGGGCCCTGTTTATCCAAAGCACAGAATGCCTCATACTATTGTTTCCATCCTGAATTCCCCTAAGGGGGAACTGTCAGTGCACTGCAGTGGGTTGTGACTTAACCTTTTGTATAATTTGATGATGAGTGACACTCTTTGTTCTTTTTTTGTTCACAAACGCTAAGCATACTTATGACCGAGCAATTCCACTCCTGGTTCATACTCAGCAGAGATGAGTGCTTATGTCCAGCTATCTACTGGAATGAGAATGGAAGCTTTATTGATGGCCCCAACTTAAAACAACCAAAGTTTCATCAGTAGTAATCAACAGTATAATAAATAAACAAATGTGATACCCTTATAAAACAAAAAAAAGAAAGAACTAATGATCCAGCTACTTATATTTTTATTTCTTTAAACATTGAATGAGGTGAGTTCTTCCTGAATCAGCTGTTTGCAAGAGACTTGCAAGAGGGTGGAGGCAGTACCATATTTAAGGCCATTTTCTTTATGAAACAGTATTTGCATGAGTTCTTAGCCCTTGCTTTTCCCCATGATTAGCATTTCAGGGTTGCTTAAAATGCAGAGTTTATGTCCTTCACTGTTTCTCACCAACAGACTGCCTTCTACAAATAGAGCTGTTTGTCCTTTTTCAACTTCACTTTCCCTATATCTCAAGTCTTTGTGTCAAATGGGTGTAAAAAAAGACCCTACTTCAGTCTGCTTGCCTGTTCTTATTGTTCAGTACAAGGACTTGTGAGTCTTGGGTCACTTTCTTTGGAGAGCTATGTCACTCTCACTTTGTGTAAAATTTGCATCCTTAGGCATCTATTATCACATTCCTGTTTGACTTTTACTATATTGGGCAGTTCTGACTCATAGGTTGTAGTCCAGGCTTACAGGTGTCTCTAGTTACATCACATACACACAAAAAAAACTAATGATCCACAAAAACTATGGATAAATTTCTCAAACACAATCTTGAAAGAAGCCAAAACACAAGAGTACCTACTATATGATTCCATTTACATAAAATTTAAAAATAATCTGTAGTGATAGAAGTCAAAATAATGGTTCTCCTTGGAAGGTACTGAGAATGACTTCTGGGTGCTGGAAAGATCTGTGTGATAGTTACATAAGTGTGTACATAGTGTAAAAATTCTTTGAGCTACATTTTACTATGTGTAAATTATGCCTCAATTAGGAAGGAGAAAAGGGGGGAGAAGGAAGGAAGGAAGAATAGAAGAAATCTCCATGCCTCTGTATTCCATAACTCTGGGAGCCAACAAAAAGAGCAAAACACATAGTAAAATAATCCTCATTAGAGCCAGTTACATTCCCTGCCACTTTGATGCTGTGGGTTGCCTCTGATTGGTCAACCAAACTTTCTAAGACCAACTTGAGTTATTTTGCTGTTGAAACTACCTGTTCTACAGCTTATGGTTACCAAAGGGGAAACATGGTGGGGGAGTGGGGGGAGAGGGATAAATCAGGAAAGTTGAAACTACCTGTTCTACAGCTTATGGTTACCAAAGGGGAAACATGGTGGGGGAGTGGGGGGAGAGGGATAAATCAGGAGCATGGATGAACACACACACACTACAATATATAAGATAGATAACCAGTAAGGACTTACTGTATAGCACAGGGAACTCTACTCAATATTCTGTGATAACCTATATGAGAAAAGAATCTAAAAAAGAATGAATGTATGTATATGTATAACCAAATCACCTTGCTGTACACCTGAAATTAACACAACATTGTAAATCAACTATGCTCCAATAAAATTTAAAAAATAAATAAACTAGCTGTTCTAAAAATGATTATGACTAAAACTGTTTTCCAAACATTTTTATAGCTCTGCCACTCATTCTCTGATTGAATTAAGAATAGGGTGACCAACCATCCATGTGTTTTAGCAATGTAAGTCCATATTTTGGGAACCCCTTACTCACTCAGTCTTGGGCCAGTCAGCCAACCTCATCACCCTAATTAGAATCTATCTTCTCCTTTCTCGTCTTGAAAGATCAAAACAGGTATGTTCTTGCCATGAGTACTTGGGCAATTTCAAGCTATTTCATGGGACATGTTTCTCTTTGATAAAGAAAAGGATATATCCCCCCAGTATTTACTCTGAAATTAGTCCAAAACTATGAAAGCTCTTAGAAATTAGGTCTAATGCATTTATCACTATGGTAGGAGGATGAGAAGAGGGAAGAATAAATGTCTTCCAAAATCATCCCTGGATTATACACACACACACACACCTTTGAACAACAAATTTTTATCTTGAAATGGATGACTTAAGGACTGTGGTATCAGGAGGGAGTGATTCTTTGTTTTTTTTGTTTTGTTTTGTTTCTTATAAATGTATTACTTAATAATATAATAATTATTATCAATAATAGTAATAATGTAATAAACATAGATCTCTGTGGGGTGTATCACAAAGTTAGGGTCAGGAGTGATTTTTTGTGCTAGCAGTTTGGGTGATTATTTATGAGAGTAAGTAGCTATGATAGTGGCAATGAAGCTGAACAGTTGTGTTTTAGGACTCTCCTGAGATGGACACCTTAGGCTCAAGGCCTGCTTTACAAGGTTGATGTTTTCAGTGTCCCAAAGAAACCTGCAAGCTCAGGTTAGGTTCTGGCAGGTGTTAGCAGCAAGCAAAGGCCAGTCTAGCAGAGAGAGGCATGTGGACCTACAATCAGGTGGGGTAGGCAGGGGGTAAAGACTTTCTGGGATGCCAATGTACACAGTTGGGATAGAGTTAGGTCCCAGGCCAGGAGTGAAAATAGTCATAAAGTAAGGTTGACAAAATGCAGCCCTGTAACATTTTACTTGGCTTGGTGTCTGTTGACACTTTGATTCCACTCTCTTTGTCCAAGTCTTCAGAAGAACACTAACTCTCTAGACCTACTTTCTATGTTCCTTGTCAAGTAGGCCATTACTGGACAGCATGTTAACAGAAAACAGAACGTGGTTCTCCCTTTGGTCTCTGTTTTAAGAAATATTCTGCTAAAAATTATTATTAAATAATACCAGAAAGAACTAATAAATTATACTTTCATGAATCTTGAAGGTTAACTGTGAATGATCTTCAAAATGTATATATATTTTCAAAGACATGAAATAAACAGCAACCAAATTCTCTGTCAATATGGTATCTCTAACGATGACTTTGAAGGCATGTAAAGCATATCTAACAGTGCATTTAAATTATGTCTGTTAGCATTTATCACTATCTGACCTATATTGTGCTAAATTGTTTATCTCTACCTTGCTACCTTGAGGCTCTAGAGGGCCAACACTATGCCTTATTCATTTCTGCATTCCCTGTAGCACCTAACCTAGCACAGATCCAGACACCCACTAGAGGCTCAATAAATGTTTTTTTAATTAAACTGACCTGGCACCTGGACAGCATGGACAATGTTCCCTGTTGTCTCTGTCCAACTTCTGTAGACTGGGCATATGTTTAGAATGGATGACATTCACCCAACTTTGAGACTGCTTATGGATGCAGCGAACATGAGCAGCTAGGCAAAATCTCAACAAACCAACAAAAATATAGAAAGCACAATGTTGTGTGGCTGCTAGTTATCTGGAACTGTTAAGGAATTTAAAGAGATATAATTGTCTCATACAATTGTCACAAGTATTTGAGGTAATTCAGTTGCCTTCAGCGCATTTGCTGAAGAAATGGTAGTCATGACTATTATCATTATTAATAGTTACTTGTAATAAGCCACCTGGCATAATGATTGGATGCTTAGAAACATATTGGCTTTCATCAGAGCCAAGAAATTTCTTTTTGAGTATCATTATTCTGGACTTAATAAATAGGGTTGTGGCAACCAACTGGACAGACTGGGGATGAAGCCATAGAGATGGCTTTAAAGGTAGTTTCACAAACTCTCACCTTAGCTAAGGAAATCCTACATGTTCTGTAAGATTTAGTTCTGTAGGCTCTGAAAAGCCCTTCCCTCCTCTTCCTCTGTTCCTCTCCTTACGGTAGTCCTCAGGGTCCCTGACTCTGCACATCTGAAACTCCTGCCAAACTGCCATCACTTCCCAGGACAGACTTCATCTCCACTCCTAACCAAAAGGAGCCATGCATGCTTAGAGGGACATTTTATAGCCTTGACAGGGGTGAATGGAGAGGACAAACACAGTCAACTTGAAAGGGTCTCCCAAGACATTCTTATATGCCCACATCACAACACTATTCTGAGGAGTACTGCTTTCGTTGCCTATCCCTCGATTAAAGTTTTAATTCAACTTTATATTAGTTAATATATATGTATTATAGTAATATACCTATTACATTTTGTCTTAATATGTATTAATTAATTAATATATAATAATAGAGTAATTATGTTAATTAAATAATAATTTGATTTAATATAGGTTTAAAAAATTATTTATCTCCTTGGCTAGATTTTAAACTTCCTGAAGATAAATACCATGTCTGACTTATCTTTATCCATACTGCATTAAAAATAATTGTGTACATGGTATATATTCAATACATAAATGATACACTACTTAGATTAAAAAATACTCTATAAAGCACTCTATGAGTGACAAATATTTTCATCATAATTGTAATACCTTACAGGCAGATGAGGTTGAAATCAGTGTCCCTACTCACTAATTAAAATAAGAACCTTGGGGCTTCCCTGGTGGCGCAGTGGTTGAGAGTCCGCCTGCCGATGCAGGGGACATGGGTTCGTGCCCCAGTCCGGGAAGATCCCACATGCCACAGAGCAGCTGGGCCCGTGAGCCATGGCCACTGAGCCTGCGCATCCGGAGCCTGTGCTCCGCAACGGGAGAGGCCACAACAATGAGAGGTCCGTGTAATGCCCCCCCTCCAAGAAAAAAAAAATAAGAACCTTGGCTCTTCTTTGCTGAGTTTCCTACTCTCCAGTTACCCAAGATTCTAAGTATCTCAATTGTTACCTCTGCCAGTTTGGCTGATTATTTGCTCCTTCCCCTTATCCTACCACCTATTCTGTCCCAGGTGTAGAAATTATTTTCCCTTTAGCACAGATAAAACATTTTTTTTTTTTTTTTTTTTTTTTTTTTTTGCGGTACGCGGGCCTCTCACTGTTGTGGCCTCTCCCATTGCGGAGCACAGGCTCCGGACGCGCAGGCTCAGCGGCCATGGCTCACGGGCCCAGCCGCTCCGCGGCATGTGGGATCCTCCCAGACCGGGGCACGAACCCGTGTCCCCTGCATTGGCAGGCGGACTCTCAACCACTGCGCCACCAGGGAAGCCCCAGATAAAACATTTTAAACATTGTTTTTCCTGAGAACCTAAGAGACAAAAATATCCAATATGGACATAGTTGAATTTGTAGATATAGATGTTTTACTCTTCCTGAAACAAAGTCTCACTATGGTCTGACTTGACTGGAAGATCCTTCAAGGCAACCAACAAGCTTTTCTTTTTCTTATCTTGTCTAGTCTCCTGAGAAAGAATGGTTAATAAACCAAACTATTCTTGTTTCTAGTCTGAGATAGAGATGTGGGGCCAGGACTGGTGTCTTAGTCCATTCTGGTTGCTATAATAAAAATACCATAGACTGGGTGGCTTAAACAACTGGAAATTATTTCCACACTTCTGGAGGCTGGAAAGTCCAAGATCAAGGTGTCAGCAGATTTGGTATCTGATGATGGCTTGCTTCTTGGTTCATAGACAGCTGTCTTCTTGCTGTGTCCTCACATGGTAGAAGGGGCAAAGGAGGTATTTGGGGTCTTTTTTATAAGGGCACTAATGCCATTCATGAGGGTCCCATCATCATGAAAAAATCCAGAGACTCCACCCTCCTATTACTATCACATCAGGAGTTATGACTTCAACATATTAATTTTGAAAGGATATAAATATTCAGCCCACTGCAACTAGGATGTTGCAATAGAGCCGCCTAGGACGCAAAATTTAAAGAAACACTTGCTCTCAGGGTCAGGCAAATGCAAATGTCATCCATACTTGACAACTGTCCTGTTTACAGAAGCCAAATAAACAATATGGAGCATTGTCCAGGTGGCAAATCAGTTTAATTCAAAAAGCATTTAAATCAAAATCTTTGAGCTTCTAGTAGGATCTAGGTCTGTGCTAGGTTGGGGACTAGTGCCCTTGTCTGATCCTGAAATTGAGTGCTTCTTTAAATTCTGTGCCCTAAGTACCACTCTCTCCTCACCATGGTCCCTGTAGAGCAGTACTGACACTTAACCCTAGGCATTCCTTTCTTCTTTCTGAATCTGCTGCTGGTATTGCTGAGAGGCATGAGGTTCTTAGAACCCTCCTTCTGGCTTCAGTGTGTTCTGAATTTCTCCTGCATATTTCCTGATTCCTTTCAGAGCTGGCATGGTATCCTTGCCCCACAGGTGAGGAAGGTATAGGGAAAAGGCACATAGTGTGGAATCATCAGAGCTGTTGATGGGCTAAAATTCTGGCTCTTCCACTTAATGCTTGTATGAAAATAAACAAGGTCCTATATCTCCTTGAACTCATCTATAAAATGGTGATAACAATACTTCCTACTAAAGATAGTTATGTGGATTAAGTGTGGTGTGTATGTAATGTGCACTTGATAAATGTTTATTTTCCACCCCACTGTATCCTTCCCCCATTTCTCAAGCTGACCTAATCTTGGATTTCAGGTTGTTCTGTCCTGCCTTTTAAAGATATGTGTTTCACCCTAGTCCTGGAAGTCTTGGGGGCTCTAATATCTAAAAAAAAACTGAACTTCTCAAAGTTCTAGAAGTGAACAAGACAGAAACCATTGCCCCTCTCCTTAAGGAGCTCATAGATTCTGAAAAACAGGAAAGTGACGAGACACTAATGTAATATGAGACATGTGTGCTATAAGAAATATGCAAACAAAATATTCCAAAAGCACAGAGAGTGGAAAGATTTCTTCCTGCTCAGGAAATGAGAACGCTTTCATAGCTAAATGTGATTGAACTGAGTCTTAAAGGATGGACAGGACTTGGACAGGCAGATAACAAAAGGCATTTAGAATGGCTGGAGCAAACACCCAAAGATAGGAAAACACCTGGAGTTGTCTTGTTTGGCTAGACAAACAAGGGTGTCTAAAGGGCTCAGTGAGAGATTTAGGTGAAAGAGTGGGATAAAACCAAATCCCAACAATCCTTCAAAAGCCATGCTGTTTACTCTACCTGGAAACTCATTTTCCCCTTCCTTGAATATCTAAATTTTACATAGTATTTATCCATCTTTGAGAATGTCATTTTCTTCAAGAAGTCTCCCTAACCCTGAGTTAGGGCCCTTCTTATGTAATCATACTGCACCCCTACTTCTCCCTCATAGTACTACTCATCACCTTGTAAATTCTGCTTCAGTTGTCTTTCCTACTAGACTGTGAGCTACATGAGGCAGGAACTAAACCTTCCTACATCCAATGTCTCATAGAGCATCTACTAAATAATAGTGTATCAGTAAAAGTTTTCTCAGTTTATGAATAAACAAATGAATTAAAGCAAGTGGCTCTGATAAGAAGTTGAGACTTTATTTGGTAGACATTAGGGAAACAGCAAAAAAAATTTCAGACTCAAGAAGCTATATTTAGGAAGATTTCTCTGCAAGGAATGTATAGAAATAGTTTGAAATCAGGACAGGGTTGAGACTGAGAGAACAGTCAATCCTGATATAATTAGGGAAGGAGAAATAAGTGTTTCAGGCAAAGAAAACATTAATTCAGATAAGAGGAAATGTGATAAGCTTAGTAATGGGAAGGAAGGGATAAAGGAGAAGGACACATCTGCAGAAGGATTTCAAGCCTGAGAGGCAGGATAATTACATGTTAATAAAACTAGAAAATACTTGAGGAAATTCAGTTTTATGCAAGACACAGGGCTTAGTTTCAACCAACTGACTACGAAGGCATGGAGGGACATCCACATGGAGATGGATGTTGGGAGCATGGGAGAGGGGTAGTGGCCAGAGACATGGCTTTTGGAGCTGAAACCAGAGAGTTAAGAGTTAACTAAATAAAATAACCAAGGAAGAAATAACAGTGAGAGAGAAATATGGAGCAAAAATGAAATCTTTGTGGATAACTAAGTTTAGAAAAGAGGAGGTAGAGAAGAATCCATTGAAAGAGGTTCAAAGAAGCTTTAAGTAGAAGCTATCGTCAGATACACAGAGTGTTCCACAAGTAAAGAAAGCCAGTTAACAATGTCAAAAGAAGCTTCTAGATCTGGCAATAGGAAATCTACAGATGACCACTTAGTGTATAAATTCCATAGAGTGACAAGGAACAAAAACCAGATTGTGAAGGGCAAAGAACAAAAGGGATTTTTCACAAATGGGGTCAATGGCCTTGCAAGAAGTTTGCTGGGAACTCAAGGAGGGAGAGAAATTGGCAATCCAAGGGGTAGAACAAAAGAGGTAATACTTTTGCTCTATTTTAAGAAAAAGAGAGACTTGGATATGTTTTTAGGCTTATGCATTAGTGGAGGGAAAGAGATTGATTTCAGAGAAAGTATGGAAATAATTGATAGAGCCTTGGAAAATTGTATGACACACGGGTATAGAGAATATATACAGATTTTATTTTGACAATACATATAGATTTTATTTAAGTTTCTGGAGAGACATTTTGCCATACATACACATACTTGGTTCCCAACAAATAAACTTTAAAAGAACATTATTGTAACTTTTCTTCTTGTCATACCCACAAATGCACATGAAAACATCTGCATCAAATTTCAGCTAAAGCCAAGAATATACATGGTTACTCATATGTTTATTCAAACAGATCTGGTTCTTCTTCTTTTTTTTTTTTTAGATCTGGTTCTTATTAGTCAGTTATTTCATCTTTATTGAATGTCTTTAGAACATATAACATTGCTACTAGCTTTGACTTGCTTTTATTATGCCTTCAAGAGACAAAATATATGTCAGTAAAAAAAGGCAATGTATTTCCTTTGATGTATGGGTGTGGATATCCATTTTGTAGCTGAACACTGAATACCAATTCCACTAAGAATAAAAGAAGGAAATGAGTAAATCATATTACATAACACATTATTGCACTTCTCTTGTGAAGGATAATCATTCATTATTTTAACTTAAGCATTTGGCTTTGATTAAAGAGGTTAGTTTATTAAGCATAGGCTGCTGCTTTCTTTTTCTGTGAAATCCAAATAGAATCCAAATACAGACAAAATGCTAAGCATAAAGAAACTCTGGAAGGACACAAAATAAACTATCAAATGTTACCCATTGTGAGAGGGGTGAAAGAACTGGATTCTATAGAATTCTATATGAATTCTATAGAATGTTACTGCCAGGTAACAACAATCTGCTTTTCTTTTTATAGTTTATCCAATAGAAGCCTAGTTACAATGACCTTTGAAGAAAGTCTTCCTGAAGGAAAGAAATCATGTCACAAAGTGCAAAAGAGCAAGGCAAGACCAAGGGGCATTTACATTCCTAAAGCTGACTTTCTTTGGTTCTGATACTTCTCTGAATCTGGTACAGCCACTTATTCCCTAGAAATGAAGGATCTCACAGTCCTGGACAAAGCCCATCAGAGCTTCTCTTTCTACTTCATAGACTTGTCAGATAAGCTACCTTAGCCTGTGGCAGCTCCAGAGAATATGGGATGAGAGGAGGCATGGATCCAACAAGGAATAGTTTGAGGCAGTTTTACTTTTCCAAAGGTGTGGTGGCACCAGAGTCTCCCCATTTGACATAGGTAGGAAGTTGGAGTGAGGGCAAATCACAAACATTTCATGCTGTTTATAATAGCTGCTTGTGAAATATGAGGCTAGCTAATTCATTGACTAATTCACCTTACAAAGGTCTAGATTTCAAAATCCGGGACGTAGTTTCTTATTTGACTTAGAAGTACGATATACTATCTCTGACCACTGACTACTAAAACATTTTTTTTAACCTAAAGACACTATTAAGACACTATTAAAAGTGTGGCTAGAAAACAACTGTTTTATCACACCTCCTCAAAGTTTAGTTAACAAGAAACAGCTACTTGTGTTTCTGCTTGAGATGTACATCAAACAGATGTATATCAAGCAAAGGTACCTTTCTTCATTAAATTAAATATTCAGTCATTAATTTAACAGATATTGGAATGCCTACTATGACCAACGTCTATGCTAGGTGCTAGGGATATAATGGTGAATGAAACAGGCATAATCTCACCTCTCAGGGAGAGAGAGGCCTTTGGTTAATTACAGTTTTAGCTAATGTGCTGAGAATGGAAAGGACAGGGTGCCCTCAGAGTTTAACAAGGATGCCAACCTCATTTGGGGATCAGGAAAGACTTCCCTGAGGAAGGTTTATTTAAATTGAGACTTGAAAGATAAATAAGAGTTATTCAGGCAAAAATTGGGGTAGGAAAAGGAGAGAGAGTATTTTAAGTAGTGGAAAAAGCGTGTGTAAAGGTCTGAGACAGAAAGGAGTTTGTTTGGAGTGTGAAGAACAAAGAGAAAGTCAATGTTTCTGGGGGCCTGCAAGACACAAGAGGAGTGTGGTGCACAGGGCCAGGTCAAAGCCGTGCAAGAACTATGTACCATTTAGACTTTATCCAAAGATCAACAGAAGCCACTAAAGAGTTTTAGAAATGTTCAACAGTAAGAACTTTCCCCCCAAACCTACAGCCTTGAAAACTCAGAGGGAACAGAGGAAGTTTGAGGAGAATAAGTCAAGAGAGCTGTATGAAATCAACTTCAGAGTTTCTTCTCTCTTCTCAGAAATCTACACCTAATGCGTAATTCAATCTACAACACTTATTAGTCTCAAGATCCCTAAAACTAAGTATACTATTACTCGAAATATATTTGCTCACTCTATGTCTGACTTTTCTTGTGACAAAGTGGACCCTGCATGCTTCCTTTGGAGCTTGATTTTCCTCTGAAGTTGACAGCGGTGACTCTGTTCCTTGTCTGCACTTTTGGAAAACAATGCAGTCGGGCCTGGCCAAGGCTTATGCGAGTTGCCATGAGTGGAAAGTGTCATGAAAGAAGTTAAAAACACACATTTCTTTCCCTTTTAAAATGAGAATCAAATTCTAATCCTGCCCAAAGGAGGAACATACATTAGTAAATATGATATCTGTTCCTTTTGAAGGTGGGGCAGCACTGAATTAGGGCAAAATTGACCTGTGTGTTTGTTTTGATGTTACTGGGTCTTCAGAAGTTACTGGAAGGAGTTTGCAGATGAGCAAATGAGTGCAATGACTTCCTTTTACTTGTTCTGGACACAAGAGTATGTGTTGAGAAATACTGAGAAAATGAGAAAATGACTAAAAAATGAAATACCTTGAAAAGATGGCATTTCTCTTGCTCTTGCTCTGTGTGTCTCTGTCTCCCTCTCCATCTCTGTGTGTGCGTGTTCATGTGCATGTGCGAGTTCCTGTCTGTGTTAACAATACTATAGAAAAAGATAACTCACCTAGTAATGGGGACAGCCTAAATGTTATTCCCATGAAATCCTGTTTGGCCAGCTACTCTCTTCCAGATTCCAAACCTTCCCTTAGTGCTAATGTTCTTTCTATTCTCTCTTTTTCAGCCAATCCTCCCCAGCATGTAAGGTTTTGTTTAAGGCACATCTCCTCCCTCAGGCTTCACATGGAGGCCAAATTCCTGCTTTCCCATAGCTCAGTGGAGGTTATTGTTCCACCACTCATTCAACACTGAAGATAACTGCTACTCATTGTTTCAAAACACTAGCTTGTGCATCTTGTTTGCTCAGATGCTGAAGCTAAGAGAGAGAGAGAGGTCTGATACATCTTGGGAATTCCCCTCATAATGGATGATAGGTGTTCAAAAATACCAATTGCTTAATTGATAAAAATGTAAATGAGGTTGCTTCAGGTTCACTCATAGAGTCAAACTGAACTACAAGCTGACATAGTTCCTTTCAGGTTAAAAAAAATGGTACTTCCTCTTAAGTAAAAACACAGCAATAAAAAGCACAAGGCTTTAAAGGATTTTTGTGACTAATAAATGGGTTAAGGATTATAGCATTTCACAGCTATCTCCATTTCCACACCATCTGGCTGTAATTGGCAAACCATGAGCTTCACGTGTTTAAAGTATACAACTTTTAAAGTACAGATATAGAGAGATATTGTCAGGGAGGGGGAAATTTCCCCCTCTATACCTCTTGAGTTCTTATGGCTGTATTAATAATAAAATTGACATAAGACATATAAATATGAGAAAAAAGCAACAAATTTAAGTCATGCACACAAAGGTCTTATAGAAATAGGACCTAAGAAGTGGCCAAAGCAGACAGCTTTTATACTTTTGGGACAAACAATAAATTTGTGAGGAATTGACAGGACAAAGACACTAAGGCTTTGGATACTTAATTAGTAAAGAACTTAAACAGAGTTTGGGCTTGGGGTAATAAATAAAAGAAGAAATGAGTTTTGTTTAAATAGGCTTCTCAGCCTTGAATTCTCTATCTCTGGTGATAAGGATGCCCTTCTACCTCCAGATGCAGGGAGGGCACCTTTCTGTGAGACATTTTTTCTTGCTTTCAAGGAAACAAAGAAGAGTGTCAAGTGTACCTCTTGTATTGCCTCTTTCTTAAGTAATATTAAACATAAATAATTAATAAGCCATTGAGGCATATTTTGGGGTGACTTGCCCTGAGTCCACGTACAGATAAAGATATATGGATAACAAGCAAGAAGAGCTACAATCCAGCAGCCTGTGGAATAAAAACCACATTCACAGGAAGATAGACAAGATGAAAAGACAGAGGGCTATGTACCAGAGGAAGGAAAAAGATAAAACCCCAGAAAAATGACTAAATGAAATGGAGATAGGCAATCTTCCAAAAAAAGAATTCAGAATAATGATAGCGAAGATGATCCAGGACCTTGGAAAAAGAATGGAGGCAAAGATCGAGAAGATGCAAGAAATGTTTAACAAAGATCTAGAAGAATTGAAGAAGAAACAAACAGAGATGAATAATACAATAACTGAAATGAAAGGAATTTCATTCACTAGAAGGAATCAATAGCAGAATAACTGATGCAGAAGAATGGATAAGTGACCTGGAAGACAGAATGGTGGAATTCACTATCATGGAACAGAATAAAGAAAAAAGAATGAAAAGAAATAAAGAGAGCCTAAGAGACCTCTGGGACAACATTAAATGAATCAACATTTGCATTACAGGGGTCCCAGAAGGAGAAGACAGAGAGAAAGGACCCGAGAAAATATTTGAAGAGATTATAGTCAAAAACTTCCCTAACATGGGAAAGGAAATATTCACCCAAGTCCAGGAGGCACAGAGAGTCCCATACAGTATAAACCCAAGGAGAATCCTGCTGAGACACATAGTAATCAAATTGGCAAAAATTAAAGACAAAGAGAAATTACTGAAAGCAGCAAGGAAAAAATGACAAATAACATACAAGGGAACTCCCATAAGGTTAACAGCTGATTTCTCAACAGAAACTCTGCAAGTCAGAAGGGAGTGACATGATATACTTAAAGTAATGAAAGGGAAGAACCTACAACCAGGATTACTCTACCTGGCAAAGATCTCATTCAGATTCAAAGTAGAAATCAAAAGCTTTACAGACAAGCAAAAGCTAAGAGAATTCAAACCAGCTCTACAACAAATGCTAAAAGACCTTCCCTAAGTGGGAAACACAAGAGAAGAAAAGGACCAAAAAAAAAAACCCAAAACAATTAAGAAAATGGTCATAGGAACATACATATCCATAATTACCTTAAACGTGAATTGATTAAATGCTCCAACAAAAAGACACAGGCTTGCTGAATGGATACAAAAATAAGACCCATCTATATGCTGTCTACAAGAGACCCAATTCAGACCTAGGGACACATACAGACTGAAAGTGAGGGGATGGAGAAAGTTATTCCTTGCAAATGGAAATCAAAAGAAAGCTGGTGTAGCAATACTCATATCAGATAAAATAGACATTAAAATAAAGAATGTTACAAG
Source organism: Hyperoodon ampullatus (assembly GCF_949752795.1). Taxonomy (NCBI): domain Eukaryota; kingdom Metazoa; phylum Chordata; class Mammalia; order Artiodactyla; family Ziphiidae; genus Hyperoodon; species Hyperoodon ampullatus. The sequence continues at coordinate 110,952,011 of NC_136919.1, forward strand.
AGACAAGAAAGGACACTATGTAATGATCAACAGATCAATCCAAAAAGAAGATATAACAATTATAAATATATATGCACCCAACATAGGAGCACCACAATACATAAGGCAACTGCTAACAGCTATAAAAGAGGAAATCGACAGTAACACAATAATAGTGGGGGACTTTAACATCTCACTTACAACTATGCAAAGATCATCCAAAAAGAATATTAATAAGGAAACAGAAGCTTTAAATGACACAATAGGCCAGATAGATTTAATTGATATTTATAGGACATTCCATCCAAAAGAAGCAGATTACACTTTCTTCTCAAGTGCACATGGAACATTCTCCAGGATAGATCACATCTTGGGTCACAAATGAAGCCTCAGCAAATTTAAGAAAATTGAAATCATATCAAGCATCTTTTCTGACCACAACGCTATGAGATTAGAAATTAATTACAGGGAAAAGAAACGTAAAAAACACAAACACATGGAGGCAAAACAATATATCACTAACTAACCAAGACATAACTGAAGAAATCAAAGAGGAAATCAAAAATACCCAGACAAAAATGACAATGAAAACACGATGATCGAAAACTTATGGGATGCAGCAAAAGCAGTTCTAAGAAGGAAGATTATAGCTATACAAGTCTACCTCAAGAAACAAGAAAAATCTCAAATAAACAACCTAACCTTACACCTAAAGGAACTAGAGAAAGAAAAGCAAACAAAACCCAAAGTTAGCAGAGGGAAAGAAATCATAATGATCAGAGGAGAAATAAAGGAAATAGAAACAAAGAAAACAATAGCATAGATCAATAAAACTAAAAGCTGGTTCTTTGAGAAGATAAACAAAATTGGTAAACCATTAGCCAGACTCATCAAGAAAAAGAGAGAGATGACTCAAATCAATAAGATTAGAAATGAAAAATGTGAAGTTAAAACAGACACAGCAGAAATACAAAGCATCCTAAGAGACTACTACAAGAAACTCTATGCCAATAAAATGGACAAGCTGGAAGAAATGGACAAATTCTTAGAAAGGTATAAGCTTCCAAGACTGAACCAAGAAGAAATAGAAAATATGAACAGACGAATCACAAGTAATGAAATTGAAACTGTGATTAAAAATGTTCCAACAAACAAAAGTCCAGGACCACATGGCTTCACAGGTGAATTCTATCAAACATTTAGAGAAAAGCAAATACACATTCTTCTCAAACTCTTCAAAAAAACGCAGAGGAAGGAACACTCCCAAAGTCATTCTATGAGGCCACCATCACCCTGATTCCAAAACCAGACAAAGATATTACAAAAAAAGAAAGTTACAGACCAATATCACTGATGAATATAGATGCAGAAATCCTCAACAAAATACTAGCAAACAGAGTCCAACAACACATTGGAAGGATCATACACCATGATCAAGTGGGATTTATCCCAGGGATGCAAGGATTCTTCAATATATGCAAACCAATCAATGTGATACACCATATTAACAAATTGAAGGAGGAAAACCATATGATCATCTCAATAGATGCAGAAAAAGGTTTTGACAAAATTCAACACCCATTTATGATAAAAACTCTCCAGAAAGTGAGCATAGATGGAAGCTACTTCAACATAATAAAGGCCATATATGACAAACCCATGGCAAACTTCATTCTCAATGGTGAAAAACTGAAAACATTTCCTCTAAGATCAGGAACAAGACATGGATGTCCACTGTCACCACTATTATTCAACATAGTTTTGGAAGTCCTAGCAATGGCAATCAGAGAAGAAAAAGAAATAAAAGGAATACAAATTGGAAAAGAAGACGTAAAACTGTCACTGTTTTCAGATGACATGATACTATACATAGAGAATCATAAAGATGCCACGAGAAAACTACTAGAACTAATCAATGAATTTGGTAAAGCTGAAGAATACAAAATTAATGCACAGAAATCTCTTGCATTCCTATATACTAATGATGAAAAATCTGAAAGAGAAATTAAGGAAACACGCCCATTTACCACTGCAACAACAAAAATAAAATACCTAGCAGTAAAACTACCTAGGGAGACAAAAGAGCTGTATGCAGAAAACTATAAGACACTGTTGAAAGAAATTAAAGATGATAGGAGAGATATACCATGTTCTTGGATTAGAAGAATCAATATTGTGAAAATGACTATACTACCCAAAGCAATCTACAGATTCAATGCAATCCCTATCAAATTACCAATGGCATTTTTTACAGAACTAGAACAAAAAATCTTAAAATTTGTATGGAGACAAAAAGACCCCAAATAGCCAAAGCAGTCTTGAGGGAAAGAAACGGAGCTGGAGGAATCAGAGTCCCTGACTTCAGACTATACTACAAAGCTACAGTAATCAAGACAATATGGTACTGGCACAAAAACAGAAATATAGATGAATGGAACAGGATAGAAAGCCCAGAGATAAACCCATGCACCTACGGTCAACTAATCTATGACAAAGGAGGCAAGATTATACAATGGAGAAAAGATAGTCTCTTCAATAAGTGGTGCTGGGAAAACTGGACAGCTACCTGTAAAAGAATGAAATTAGAACACTCCCTAACACCATACACAAAAATAAACTCAAAATGGATTAGAGACCTAAATGTAAGACCGGGCACTATAAAACTCTTAGAGGAAAACATAGGAAGAACACTCTTTGACATAAATCACAGCAAGATCTTTTTTGATCCACCTCCTACAGTAATGGAAATAAAAGCAAAAATAAACAAATGGGACCTAATGAAACTTAAAAGCTTTTTCACAGCAAAGGAAACCATAAGCAAGATGAAAAGCAACCCTCAGAATGGGAGAAGATATTTGCAAATAAATCATGGGACAAAGGATTAATCTCCAAAATATATAAACAGCTCAATATTAAAAAAACAAACACCTCAATCCAAAAATGGGCAGAAGACCTAAATAGTCATTTCTCCATAGAAGACATACAGATGGCCAAGAAGCACATGAAAAGTTGCTCAACATCACTAATTATTAGAGAAATGCAAATCAAAACTACAGTGAGGTTTCACCTCACACCAGTTAGAATGGCATCATCAGAAAATCTACAAACAACAAATCCTGGAGAGGGTGTGGAGAAAAGGGAACTGTGTTGCACTGTTGGTGGGAATGTAAATTGATACAGCCACTATGGAGAACAGTATGGAGGTTCCTTAAAGAACTAAGAATAGAATTACCATATGACCCAGCAACCTCACTACTGGACATATACCCAGAGAAAACCATAATTCAAAAGGACACATGCACCCCAATGTTCATTGCAGCACTATTTACAATAGCCAGGTCATGGAAGCAACCTAAATGCCCATTGACAGACAAATGGATAAAGAAAATGTGGTACATATATACAATGGAATATTACTCAACCATAAAAAGGAACAAAACTGGGTCATTTGTAGAGACCCCAATGCATCTCTGGATGCATCCAGAGACTGTCATACAGAGAAGTAAGTCAGAAAGAGAAAAACAAATATCGTATATTAATGCATATATGTGGAACCTATCAAACGGTAGAGATGAACCGGTTTGCAGAGCAGAAATTGAGACACGGATGTAGAGAACAAACATATGGACACTAAGGGGGGAAAGCAGCAAGGGGTGGGGGTGGAGGTGTGATGACCTGGGAGATTGGGATTGACATGTATACACTAATGTGTATAAAATGGATGACTAATAAAAAAAAAAGACTGTATTGTTTAAAGTGCTTCTATGACCTATCTCTGATTCCATGATAAACATCAAAGTTCTCAGTCCATCTTTCTTACCAAGCTCACTTAATACAAGCTCACCTTCACATTTCCCCGAGATATTTTTCTAATTGATTTGTTCAGAATTTGCTCAGTCCCTCTCTCTCTCTCTCTCTCGCACACACACACACACACACACACACACACACACACACACACACAGAAAATGGAACATGGAGGAAATACTTATGGATTTGGCATTATTTCATCTGAGAAAGGGAAGTCTGAAGTAGTTGTTTTCAATTATGTGAAGAGTACTGGTGGAGAAAATGACAACCAGCTGTGTTTCTTCTCAGCTAAGTCTGAAGCAAGGAGGAAATAGGTCAGAAGAGACTAGAGTGACAAGCAATAAGATTTTTAAAGAGGTCCATGCTCTTCTATGAGAATTGCTTAATGGTCTCTTCATTATCCTATTCGCATATCATCTTCACCAAGAACACAACAAATGAGAGTTTCCTGACAGCTCTGGTTTCTATCTGACACAAGCGTGTTAGATGGGATTATTGCAGGGCAGTGAAGAATTGGGAGACTTACAGGTTACTGTGGGGCAACAGGAATTGGTAGGTCTGCTCTCCTGACTGGGAAGGACTCAGCACTTATGATCCAGTCACAATGGCCTCCAGATGGAAGGCACACTCAAGACAGAGAGTCACACGGTTAAGCTTAGGAAGCCGCTCTGGACTCTCTTCCAGTGGACTAAGGATCTCCTGCAGGAATGTGGGTCAGTTGCCTCCAAGACCTTTACCGACTGGGTGGGGAAACTAAAGGGATACTCCCAACAGGAAGTAGGGAATAAAGACAGCATAGAACCATCATAGAATTAACATGAAGGCAAAATAAATCAACTTTTTGCTATTTGGGATTATTGCACTTTTCTCTGTCAAAATATTGAAAAAGAGAAGACTTTTTTTTACGTTTAAACTCTTTGAAGGGTTATTTTTATTCTGCTGCTTCTTGGCTTGATTTTCTCTATGTTTCCAAGCGTATAGACCACATGGGTGTTTTGTCCCTTGCTTAGTGCTCCAGAAAAGACTCTCCATGGGTGAGGGGCTTCTGCAACCTCTTTGGGGGTAGTGAGGGCAAGACGGGCTCCCTTCTGTTAGTGGAATAGTCCAGTGCTACATGACTAAACGGTGTGATTTAAGAGGTGAAAGTGCCTTAGGGAAAATAAACTTTTCTCGGTTGCTGGGGGCATAATTATTTTTCAACTTAATAAATTATAATCTTTCTAGCAACAAAGGCTTCTGATGTACCTTAAAATAGAAATGTTTTCACAATAAAGCATATGATGGAAAGGAAAATTAAGGCCAAATGTCAACATGAAAGCAGAGGACTGTGAGTAAACAGAAAGACACAACATGAAGTCCTACATGATTAGCAAAAGTGAGCTAAAATTCAGTTCTATTTCTTGCAGCCAAAATAAGACAGCTGAAATGCAATGTCTCTTGAGGTCATTTACTGACTTGGATTGTGTAAGTGACCAAGAGCAGATGGTTTTCTTGGAACTGGGTTTGATTGAAAGGGAGGAAGAACACAAGTTTCCCAAAGACAATCAAGTCTGTCTCTAATATTCTGACCTTCTTGTCTCCTACCCCCAGGATCCAATCACAGAAAACTACTCTGGCTCCTACGCTCCAGCCTCTGCCCTGAACCACATCTAAGATGTATGATAGCAGGAGACTTGGCCCAAGACAACATTATGAAATAGTTTGGGTTTGGGTTTTTTGTTATTATTTGTTCTTCTTTATTTATTTATTTATTTATTTATTTTTTTTTTTTTTTTTTGCGTTATGCGGGCCTCTCACTGTTGTGGCCTCTCCCGTTGCGGAGCACAGGCTCCGGACGCGCAGGCTCAGCGGCCATGGCTCACCGGCCCAGCCGCTCCGCAGCATGTGGGATCCTCCCAGACCGGGGCACGAACCCGTGTCCCCTGCATCGGCAGGCGGACTCTCAACCACTGCGCCACCAGGGAAGCCCTGTTCTTCTTTATTCAAGCTCTTCCTTTCTCCCTTCTCCGTGTAGCCTTTCTTATTCTTCACTTTTTTTCCCAAAGCACAGTCCTAGGAGTGATTCCTTGGTCAATTGGTATAGAATCATGTCCCAGAAGAATGGGACAATTGCATGGTGTATCTTTCCTGACGCTAACAATGGTTTTCAGTGTGTGAGTAAAATAATGTTACAAGGAGCTTTGAAGGGAAAAATAAGGGAAAAAAAGAATGCTGAAGTCAGGAGACATGAGTTCCAGTCTTCGACACTTTTCTATTTACTAGCTGTGAACCGTTTAGGCAAATCATTTCATTTGCCTGTGCCTTATTTCTGAAAATGGCAATAATACATTAATTGCCTAGGGGCAGGATCATTTAGGATCTATTTCTGTAAGAGACATAGTGAAAGAATAGCGTACAGCCAAGGAGAGTTGAGCAGGCTGGAAGGATAGTGACTGTATGTGTAAAATTTACCTGAGTTGTTTTTTACGCAAACTGAACAGTTCCCCAAGACCATGTTATGACCTAGGAGAGACTTCATTCTATTTGTGGAATCATGATAATATCACAGTGTACCTTTAATCTGCATTAAATACAATTTTTTATTTAAAATATATTTATATTTTTACTTTTGATTTTTTTTGTGTGAGTAATTTATTTTATGATGGACTGATGTTTTGGCCCTCAGGAATTCTTGTAAAGTGAAAAGAAGTCTGTTAATGAAATTGTGTTTAAATGTAATGAAATTTCTATAAGTACCAAATTTAGCATTTAATGAAGTTAACATGTATTTGTGAATATTTTGTTAAATATTTTTGCGTTTTCACTTTCTCAACATATTTTGAAGCCAATAATGTATTCTGTTGGTTTCAAACCTTAACAAGCTTAAAGTCTTTAAGCACTTCTGGCTCTAGCACCCTTTGAGCAAAGCAGCCCTCCCGCTGCCTGGTCTCCTGGCAGCAATGAGTGGGATTTTAAATGCTATCTACCTCAGGGAAGTAATATCTGCCCTGAGCTGCTCACTTAGGGGATTCTATACACTGTCAGAGGTGCAAGTCTCCTTTTCACTAGCCTGACCTTAATGCTGTTGCTTGGAGCCTGACAAAGAAAGAGATGCAGAATCCAACCAGATGTCATTTAATTTCTTTGAAAATTTTGTCCATAGTAAGAAAGAAAAAATAAACAAATAAATAAAAAGCAAGATCCAACCAAGATGTGAAGGAAGTTGCTATAACCTTCAGGCTGGGCACCAACTGACTCAAATCAAATTTGAAAATTTAAGAGATAGCATAAATCAGGATAATGGAATCCTAGTCGAAAGAGATAAACCTGGAATCCTATGTTATAAAAACCATAAAAAGGAGCTCAGCATGTGCTAGTGGCTCAGTCATCTTGTTCCAGTTATCTATTGCAGTGTAACAAATTATCCTAAGATTTAGTGGCTTTAAAAGAAACTTGTTATTTTTATATTCCACAGTTTTGTAGGTCAGGTATTCAGATGGTTTCCCCAGGGATGGTTCAATTCAGAAGCACAATATCTGGGGCCCCAACTGGAATGACATGAATGGTTGTGGACTGGAACAGCTGGAGCTGGCCAGACAGCTCTCTCTATCCACATATGGCAGCTGCATGTGGCTAGTTTGGGCTTTCTTGTAGCATGGTGGACTCAAGGTTGTTAAACTTTTTACATAGCATCTGGCTTCCTTCAGAATGAGCATTCTTTTTTTTTTTTTAATTTTTCTTGTGCTGAGAATTTTTTTTTTTTTTTGGTTGCACTGGGTCTTAGTTGTGGCAGGCGGGCTCCTTAGTTGTGGCATGTGAACTCTTCATTGCAGCATGCATGTGGGATCTAGTTTCCTGACCAGGGATCGAACCTGGGACCCCTGCATTGGGAGCATGGAGTCCTATCTACTGGACCACTGGGGAAGTCCCCAGACTGAACATTCTGAAGGAATGTTCAGAGGGGAGGAACAAGACTTCCTTTCCATCACATTCTGTTGGTTACAAGCAAGACAGATTCTGAGGGGAGGAACTACACAAGGCTGCGGATTCCAACAGGCATGGTTCATTGAGGGAGCCATTTTTGAAGACTTCCCACCACACCAAGTTTCTTATCCTGACTGAAAGTCTATGGTTGGTAAATATCTCAGGTTCTGATGAGGGCAACTCCAATTTACCTGGAATAGGAAAACTCTTGGGAAGGCTTAGAATTGAGTATACAGAGATAAAAAAATCAAATATTAAATAATAATTTGGGGCTAAATTTAGAAATCATTTATATATATGGACAATTTGTTATATGTGTGTATATGACAGAATAGCTTTGTGATTCCAATTTGAAAAGTGTAACTAAATAATTTATTTTGGGCTTGAGTTTTGGGGCAAAAGAGAGACAAGAACAAGTTTGTAAACAATATTGCAATGTTTAAGGGAATTTGGAATTCACTACATTTTTAAAATTAATTTATTTAGATTTAGGAGAGTAGCTAGATAAAAGAGATTTTACTTTTTAGGTTAGGCATCCCAAGTGCTTTAAAAGAAATTAAGTATATTACACTTACAAAAGTAATTTAAAATGTTTGTAAAAATGTAATTAAGTTGTAAATAGGATATTTACAACTTAATTATAAGTTATTTAGGATATTTTGTTCAGTACAAACTGATTAAATGGTAATCAAAAGCTTCCTTAAAATGATTGTTAAATTCACTGTATTTATAGATAGAATAATGAAAATGAACTTAAAGCTTACGTTCAGCTAGACTTAAAGAGAACTAGGATTTTTACATTAATAAATTAAAACTTAATTTTAAAAAAATAGACACAGTCTTTGATGTGCAGAAAACCATCCATGCACAGGAGGCACACAAATTGATATTTTTGATTCCATCCTATTCTTTCCCACTCTACTGAATGCAGCATTCTCTGCCTTACTCTGTCAGAATTATTAACTCTAGTGCTAAATCCCTGTTAGTCCATTAAAAGTATCAACCTCTTATTTAATACTTTTTGAGTAAGGAAGCAGTCTTAGAGGTGATCAGAAAACATATCTGAGGGCTTCCCTGGTGGCGCAGTGGTTGAGAGTCTGCTTGCCGATGCAGGGAACACAGGTTCGTGCCCCGGTTCGGGAAAATCCCTACATGCCGCGGAGCGGATGGTCCCGTGAGCCATGGCCGCTGAGCCTGCGTGTCCGGAGCCTGTGCTCCACAACGGGAGAAGCCACAACAGTGAGAGGCCCGTGTAACGCAAAAACAAACAAACAAAATGTATCTGAGGGACTGCCCATTCCCCCACAGATCCAGTTATCCAGTTTGGGTTAGCCTGAGCTTATAAGATTGGGCGAAGGGTTCTCTTTTAAAAAAATAATATAAACTCCAAATATAAAATGAGTGATGGAATTAAACATATTCAGATGAAAATAATCATAATAAATTACAAATTTAAAAACTATTACAAAATCCAAAGAAATAACATAATTTTATCAACCAACTGCCTGATCCATTCTATAATATTGTTTTTCTACCTTTTTTAACTTTTTTGGTTACATACTTTGATTGCCTATTCATACAGTGGTTTTGTAATAGAGAAAAGAAATAGAATAGAAAAGGTTATACATTTTTTTCCTCTAGTATAAATGAACAGTTCTTCATTATTATTACAAAAGTTTCATTCAGCTTCACAATTTTTGTTGATAATGTTATGTGAATTTTTTAAACTTTTGTTAAATTTGAGTCATCTTCTAACAATTTTTTTTTTTTTTTTTTTGTGGTACGCGGGCCTCTCATTTCCGTGGCCTCTCCTGTTGCGGAGCACAGGCTCCGGACGCGCAGGCCCAGCGGCCATGGCTCACGGGCCCAGCTGCTCCGCGGCACGTCGGATCTTCGCGGACCGGGGCACGAACCCGTGTCCCCTGCATCGGCAGGAGGACTCTCAACAACTGCGCCACCAGGGAAGCCCTAACAATTTTCTCTTATATGTGGGCTTTAAGATTTGGAGCACCTTTCCATAGGCTAGCATCTGGATCCTACATTTTAAACTCTTTCTTACTCTATCTATGACCTCCTAAGTTAGATCACAGATATGTTCATGTCTCAGTACAATCGCTAACCTGCACTTTTATGTACCAACGCTGGATGGTTGGCACAGCAGGTAGTAGGGGTTTTCTTAGAAGCCATGTTTATGCCATAATAGGTAGCAGTAGCAAGATTATATTAGAATGAACCATGAAATATAGCCCATTAAACCAAAATTAAATGTATTGCTAAATCAGCTTCCACGCAGGAAGATCTCAATAATGGTGCTGTCTCTCCAACACTACCATGTGACAGAGATGTCCAAGTCATAAAAGAAAGTGGTCCTAACCAGTTGTGGAATAAATATTATTTTATATAGGATAAATATTATTTTATAAGGATAAATAAATATCCTACTTTTGAAATTTTACAAAAATGTATAACCATGGGATCATATAGCATATGTATAGTTGTGTTGAAATTTAAAAAAATAATTTAGGTTTGATTATATATGCAAAATACGCTAATTGTAAATCATTTGAAAATTACTTAAAGGTATAAGGAAAAAAAAATAGAAGCCGCCCATCATTCTCTGACCAAGACGTAATTGCTCTGAATGTTTTTGAACGTTCCTTGTGAAATTTTAGAAAACATAGTTGCAGTATAAACTGCAACATTTTGATAAGGCCAAGCTGAAATAATTGCTTTGGCCACTTGGACCTTTCCCCCCCCAACCCCTCACTAGGATTGTATACATTGTATGAAAATGGCTTCACAAAAATGTAAAAGAACAATGTAAACAATTCACCAAGTAACATGCGAAATCCTCTGTTCTGCACCTGCCTGACAACAACCCACTCCTCATCCTACACTTGAACTTCATTTTAACCACCCAGAGTGACTTTTTTTCTCTTTTAGCTTTTTATTTTGATATAATATATATATATATATTTTTTGGCTGCATCACATGGCATCCAGTATCTTAGTTACCCAGCCAGGGATCAAACCCGTGCCCCCTGCAGCAGAAGCGCGGAGTCCTAACCACTGGACTGCCAGGGAAGTCCTTGATATAATTTTAGACTTGCAGAAAAGTTGCAAAAATAGTACAGGGAGTTTCCAAATACTCTTCACCCAGTTTTTCCTAATGTTAACATCTTCTCTAACCATAGTACTATTGTCAAAATCAGGAAATTAACATTGATATGATGCTATTAACTAATCTACAGACTTTATTTGCATTTCACTAGTTTTCCCACCAATGTTCTTTTCCTGTTCTGGGAAGCAACCCAGGATTCCACATTATATCTAATTGCCATGTCTCCGTCACCTCCTTTATGACAATTCCTTAGTCTTTCTTTGTCTTTTATGACTTTGGTACTTGCAGGGTACTGGCCAGGTATTTTGTAGAACATACTTCAGTTTGGATTAGTCTGATGTGTTCTCCTGATTTGATTGAGTTTATGCATATTTGGCAAGAATACTACTACAGAAGTGATGGGCTTTTCTCAGTGCATCACATTAGGAGATACATAATGTCTATATGTTTTATTACTGGTGATGATAAGTGATCACTCAGTTATGTTGGCCTCTGCCAGGTTTCTGTTCTGTAAAGTTACTATTTTTCCCCTTGTAATTAATATCTATTTTGTGGGTTGATGCTTTGAGGCTTTGTGAACATACTGTTTTTCATCATACTTTCACTAATTTTAGCATTCATTGATGATTCTTGTCTGCACTAAAGGACTTTTAAAAACTAGAGTACAGAATTTGGGACCCAAGACAATAAGGCAAGATTATGACCTATCCATCCTTGAATTTTTATTTTTATTAATCTTTCAGTTCATGGAATGTCTTTTAAATATTTTTTTCAAGGAAGGTAATATGAAAATGTTTCTTAAGCCCTATTACAACGAACATTTATTTTTGTTGCCCTCACTCATGTGGTCTAACACACCTGAGCTACAGTCTTCACATTAAAAGCCTGATGGGTGTTGCTCCATTATTTGTTACTGTCAAAACTTTCATTTTTTAATAGAAGTAGCTGCCCTTTTTATTTTCCTGAATTCCTGGAGAGTAATTTTTTCCTTATAATTTGAAAGTCCAGTCAAGAATAGATATAGTGATGTCTTTTAGTGATTTTTTTTTTTTTTTTTTTTTTTTTTTTTTGCGGTATGCGGGCCTCTCACTGTTTTGGCCTCTCCCATTGCAGAGCACAGGCTCCGGATGCACAGACTCAGCGGCCATGGCTCACGGGCCCAGCTGCTCTGCGGCATGTGGGATCCTCCTGGACGGGGGCACGAACCCGTGTCCCCTGCATCGGCAGGCGGACTCTCAACCACTGCGCCACCAGGGAAGCCCTCTTTTAGTGATTTTTGTTTGGAAGATGGCACTTTTAGTCTGCATATTCACTTATATATGCATACATTCAGATAGTTCCGATTTAGAAAAAGTTTACTTTGCTAAGTCTCTCATCAATGCTTTCATTCTTGGTGTCCTGATTTCTCCCTGAGGATCATGCATATTTCTGAGGTAGGATCTTTCTTCTTTAACTGTCTATACTTATTGTCACCTTCACTGTTTTATCTATCTGACCTTTCCTTTACATTGTAAAAAGACCTCTCAAATATCTCATCTATATCAATCATTCAGTTTTCTGTAGTATTATTTTATTCCTTATTCCCTTCAAGTGGTATTTATTCTGTTGAATTTCTAATTTGAGGGGAAATCTTCACTTGATATAGCTCCCTTTTTATCTCATCTTCTTGCCTTTTCATATCAGCCTGTTCTTTATTATTTTTTCTTCCTATTTAATACAGATTATAGCTTCTCACATATTACCGAGAGTAGTTAATGATTTTCTAAAAGTTTCTTCTTTTTGAAGTTTCTATAACTTCAGGATGATGTTTGCATTCCTCAATCTTGAAGTTTGGTTTTGGTGTATTTTTTTTTTTAAGTTTAAACAAAGTCCATATATTTTTGTTTCCTATATACTCACCCTTGAATGAGAAAAACCCCATCAGACCTATATTTTTACAGCAGGCAGAGTGTGTGGTTTTTCCCTGACCCCCCTGTCTAGCTTAGTGCAGGTCCTGCTTCTTACAGAGGGGTGGCAATTAGAGCCTTTAAGCCTAAAACCTAACAAATGTTCCTCTACTGTGGCTGCTTTGGACTAAAGTGGAATAATTTCCTGTGACTTCCTGGCTCTCTGATAATTCAAACAGATGGCATGTATTCAGAAATCTACTGCTTTCAGATTGCACTGTTTCCAGGGCTGTTTCTATCTTGTTCACTGGTTATATTGATTTAATTGTGAGGACTGCAGATGGTCCTTATCTTTCATACGATAAAACTTTTTACAACCTGTGTTTTTGAACATTATTCCCTAATTCCTTCGAGTACTCAAAATTTTTGATTATGTGATGGTTGATATATACCATACTACTCAGAATGCACTACCTTATGTTATAATAGCAGATGACTCTCAACAGGGCTGGGATTCATAATTCTGTTATAGAGATGTGCTAATTTTGGTGAGCACTAATACAAACTACACATGGGATACACATATAAATACAAACTACACATATGATATACCATTGACCCTTGAACAACATGGGGGTTAGGGGTGTCAACCTTCCCCACAGCCACAAATCCATATGTAATTTACAGTTGGTCCTCTGTATCCACATGTTCTCCACATCTGCATATTCCACCAACCATGGATCATATAGCATTGTAGTAATTATTATTGAAAAAAATCCTCCTATTAGTGAACCCACACAGTTCAAACTCATGTTGTACAAGGGTCTACAGTGTGTGTTTATATATACATATATATATATACACACATATAAATATTTTATATATATACAAAATGTACATATGAAACAGATGTATATTATGAAGTATAATTAGAAACTACCACCCAAAATAATATCTACATATTACCAATAACATTAAATTTACTTGTGTATTTATCCCTAATCCCTCTCTCCCAGACATAACTTTATAGAATTTTGTATTTATAATTTCCTCTCTTTTAAAAAACATGGTTAACATCACATATAAATATGTTTCTAGTTATTTAGTTTTCCCTTTTATCCACCATATTCAGACTTTTATATATACACCAACATATACAATTTTTGAGCTGTTGCTTACTGGTCCTATCTTCCAGCCAACAAGTTATATTTTAGTACTATCATCATCTTTGTATGTCTAACAGTGTTTGTGGAATTATTTGAATATCTTAGTTCATCCTTAGTTCATAAATGAAGTAGAAAATGGGAAAAATAAAAGTGTTCATGCTAGTAATAAGAAATAAACTTATAAACTTCATATAAGAATAGAAATAATTAGGAATGTCAAAATTTGTTATTTTAGCCTTGATGAGATGTTCACTGGGTTTAATCCATATCACTATAGGTTCACTTGTAACGAAAATGAAAAAAGAGTAAATGAATTCTAGGGGCTTCCCTGGTGGCGCAGTGGTTGAGAATCTGCCTGCCAATGCAGGGGACACACGTTCGAGCCCTAGTCTGGGAAGATCCCACATGCCATGGAGCAACTGGGCCCATGAGCCACAACTACTGAGCCTGCGCGTCTGGAGCCTGTGCTCCACAACAAGAGAGGCCGCTATAGTGAGAGGCCTGCGCACGGCGATGAAGAGTGGCCCCCGCTTGCCACAATTGGAGGAAGCCCTCACACAGAAATGAAGACCCAACACAGCAAAAATAAATAAATTAATTAATAAACTCCTACCCCCAACATCTTCTTTAAAAAAAAAAAAAAGAAGAAATGAATTCTAGAAGTACATTTGAAAGATGGAGTGTAATTAAATAATATATTAATTGACTTTTCTATCTATTTATAAACATGAATTATGCTCAAAGTTAAAGGACTATGAATTCATTCTTTCCAAGATCCAGTTAACCAGGGCTCTTTCACTTCCTTCACTTCCCTAGTTGGATTCTTAGAACTACAAGCTTCATATGGATATAGGAAGGGGGACACCAATGTGGAGGCAGAGTAGCCGAGTAAACTGGGTGGGACTCAAACTTAGCTGCCCAGTCTTCTGGATGGTAGAAACTTTGTTTTCCTGACCTCAGGAAAGTGTAATGGAGGGATGGGGCATGAGTTGGTCTTTTTTTCCTATTTTTGTATAAGCAATCTCAAAGTCTTAATGGTGGCAGAGCAATGAGTTTTATCTCCATATTCAGTTTTCAATTATTCAAACAGCTTTACCATTTGTGCAAATTCATCAAAGAATTTAGCATTATTTTGATTATCAGTTTTTATGTATCAGGATTTCTTATTATTGTTTTTTTTTTTTACTTCTTTTCAGGTATTTTACTTGAGAAAGAAGAGAGGTTGAAGGGATGGCTAGCCAGATGCTATTTTTAACCAAAAGTCAACAGTTAATATTTGTAAGGAGAACAAATATAGGATCAAATATAGTAGTGTAAATCACTTCAAAAACTCTTGTTTCAATTCAGCTTCCCATCAATGCTCTGAAAGAGAAAGGTCAATATGGGAGAGAAGTCTCGAGTTTCATGTTATGGCCTTCACAATCACTGGTCATGAAGCTTTCTGGAGAAGGGTTAGTACTGAGTATTTTATTACAAACTGTAACAGGGAAGAGCAATATCTGACTCCATGTTGGATCTGTTTCTTTTACTTTAACCTTTGCTTTTCATTGCTTTTGTTATTATAATCACTAAAAGGATGCTGTCTATAGCTGTAAGCATACATAAAGACCTGCCACAGGGAATCCTGCCCACCTGTGAATGGCTGCAGAAAAGAAGCTAACACATCCCCTCCCTGATGCAGGCCAAGCAAAGAGATATCTTGCAAAATGAATGGCCTTTTTACTTTACTTCCTCACCTCCTCCCCCTCTCTGTTCTATAAGAGAAACTGGCATCCAGACCCTGATAAGAGGTTTTTGGGGACACTAGTCCACCATCTCCTTGGTCTGCTGGCTTTCCAATAAAGTTGTTATTCCTTGCCTCAGTACCTTGTCCTGCAATTTATTGGCCTGTTGTGCAGCAAGCAGAGAGAGCTTGGAGTCGGTAATAAAACCAGTGAGTAAAATAGGAAATCATGTGTTTTAACTGATATAAATGAGTAGATAAATAAATGTGTGTGGGGGGGTAAGAGCTATTCCCTATAGTAGACTATTATTTAATAAATGTGGAAGTGATGATGGAAATAGAAAATCCCTCTTTGTAAACCATCATAGTTGTATTTGGTATAGGCAGGAGTCATCCATGGATGTTGAAGTTTCTGTGTAGAGGAGAAAAAATAATTTTTCTTCTACCCTTCTAAGTTCTCAGCTGAGAATCCCCTATAATAAGACAAATTAATAAGAGGAAAACAAACATAAGTTTAATAAAATAAAAATTAAAATCTCCTGTATACATGGGAAATACACAGAAAAACTGAGAAACTCCCTGAAATGGCCCAAGACACAACCTTAAATACCATCTTTGATTAAAGACAAAAGAAAGGTTAGGTGGTGGGGAGGGAGGAGAGGCAGTTATAGGAGGTTATCAGGAAAAGCACAGTAAATAAGGGTAAGATTGTTATGCAGATTTAAGTAAGTGACTTTTCCATTGATAAGAGTTTCTTCTGATTTATAGCCTTCTTTCATCTTTCAGGTACAGAGACAGATACACTCTTACAAATGGAGATTTCCTGTATAGATGCAAATGTTCTTTACAAAATGGTAATTTCTACTCTGTTTTCACAGCTTCTCTTGTGTCTACTGTTTCTTAAAAATAACCAACAAGATAACCCTTTTGCCAAAGAGGTACATTTTGGTATTCTACTCCCCTTCAGTGGGTAGAGGTTTAGTGAGGAAAAGAATATGAGTGTAATATTGTACTATCTCCTTACAAAGTTCTGATCAAACACATAGTGTCCCTCCTGATGTGCAAACTGAGAAGGGAGCAGCAGCCATTCTGTGGAATTCTTGTCAAGCATGCATGGCCTGAGTCTGGTAAGGGGAAATGTTGGATGGACCCAAATTGAGGGTCAGCTTACAGAAGGAAAAGGCTGAATTTTTTAATACTGTCAAGGACTATGAGTGCAGGACTGAGAACTGTTCCAGACTGAAGGAAACTTATGCAACGTGACGTTATGATATAAATGATTGTGCCTTCTCAAATTTGTATGTTGAAATCCTAGCTCCCAGTGTTATGGTATTAGGAAGCAGGGCCTTTGGGAGGTGATTAGGTCATGAAATTACTGCCCTTATAAAAGAAGCCAGAGAGAGCTCCCTTGCCCTTCCACCACATGAGTGAAAGATAGAACATGACATGCCAAAATAAGCCTTTTTGGCATAAGGATTATTTTGAGCTCATTATTTTGAGAAACTGCAGACACAAGAGAAACTCTGAAAATAGAGTAGAAGTTACCCTTTGTCAAAAGAAGTCTAAATTTATAAAGGAAATTTACATTAGAAAGAAGCCTTCTTTCAGGAACAGAGCTGCTACCAGAGATAACTTTTTCACCTGAGAGACTTATCTGAATAGCAGGGCAGCCTTTTTTTTTTTTTTTTTTTTTTTTTTTTTTTTACCAAACATCTCCTCTTCTTGTCTTCCTATGAATTGCCTTCCCCGCTTTGCAGTCCCAGACTCCTACCCCTTTCCTTAGCTCAGGAGGGTACATAAGCCTCAAAGGTCTGGCTGCCTTTTTAGTCTCTTATCTTTGTGAACCTCCCATAGGTATGCACATAATTAAATATTTTTCCCCTGTTAATCTGTCTTATATTACACAGGGGTCTCAGCTACGAACTCAGAAGGATGGAGGGAGAATTATTTTTCCTCTCCTACAGGAGGATACAATGCATAACTTGTGACCAAAAAGAGGGCCCTCACCCAACCATGCTAGCATTCTGATCTTGGACTGCCAGCTTCTAGAACTATGAGGAATAAATGTTTGTTGTTTATAAACTACCCAGTCTGCCATATATTGTTATAGCAGCATAAACAGACTAAGACCCATAACAACTAAATACAGCACCAGTTTCTGAGTAGGATCCTGAACCAGAAAGGAAAAGGAAAGGTTGTTAGGACAACTAGAAAATTTGAATGGAGCCTACAGATTGGATGCTTATGTTGTTGCAATGTTGATTTTCCTGTTTGGGAGGGTTATAGAGTGGTAATGTAAAAAGTAACCTTGTTTTTAGGAGATACACACTCTAGTATTTAGGGGTGATGGAGCACCATGTCAGAGAGAGAGAGGGAGAGAGGAAGGATACACACATAACTATACATAAAGGGAAAAGGGGGAGGAGGAGAATACGTATGATGTAGTGTTAAAAAACAAAATTCAACTGAATATATTTAAAGATCAAATGGGCTTTATTCAACAATTCATGAATTGGGTAGTATCCCATCTAACAAATAGAGAGGCAATCCTCTGAGCTGCAGGAAAAGGAAAGTTTTTATAGACAGAAAGGGTACAAGAAAGGAAATTTTCTAGCAAAAAGTGGGTAGTTTCAGGCTTATGTCACCCTCCTTTAGGGGACAGAAGGGGTCTTTGAGAATTATCTCACTAGTGCTGATCAGGAAATTCCACAATGACCTGTTAATATTACATTCCTGGGGGAAGTTGAGACTGCAATTAGGTTAGGTGTTAAGTCTCAGTTTGCTCATGTGGGGCTTAGCACAAGTGACTCCATTTGGGACCTGTTGCTTTTTTTTTTTTTTTTTTTTTAACAATTTCCCCCTTTTCATCAGACTCTTAGCTTAACTGAGAGGTGAGATCGAAATTTAAGCCATTAATGCCCCTCCCAATTACTGCTCTGAAGTTATCATATATCTTGTTAATCCTCTGTGTAGTATTCACAGGTTATGTATTTTGTTGAATCTCTGGCATTCACAGGTCATGACTTCAGGTTCACATTTTTTTAGTTGGTCATTCTCTTCATTTCTTTTCTGGCATTCTAGTGTTATGGAAATCATTTTCTTGGTGGTCAGTGGCTGCAAACACACATTTAAAGCTTTGAGAGAATACAGCATGCCAGGGAGACTACTATGATTATTATAAACAGAATAACTCCCAATGTCTGAAGTTCACTTCAAAGCCATGGTCCCCAAGACCCTAAACAATCAGAAGCAAATAAGTCAAGGAAAGACCCTTTTGAAGGAGTTACATTTTTAAGCCAAGTGTCTTGTTCAGTGATCTTATATAAATGAGTTTCAACTTCCCCAGAAGTATTAATGCAGGTACAATAGGTGATGTTGGCCACAGCACAGACAACTCTTTGCTCCATTAAAAGATAATCAAGGACCATCTTAAGAATAACTTTGGTCAGAGAGTCTAAAGATTCTGTAGGGCTGCTATTGTCTTAACAGTGGATTCTGCAATATTTTCAAGCATTAAAGAGAGATTCCTGATCATATTTTCATTCATTCCTAACTTGGGAGGTAGGGCCCTGCTAAAGGAAGAAAATCCTGAGTCATGAATGTCTCCTGGTAGGGTCTTTCTAACTAGGTGATATAAATTCAGGGGAGTCAACTAGTGAGGGGTCTTAGTTCATTTGTGAGAAGTTAGGGACACAGTCAGATAACCTAAGACGCATTGCCCAGTTATGTACCAGCTATCAAGGCATTCATGGGCCCAAGGAGAATGACAACCACCACAGACAAAAACAAACTATGTTGGGACAAAACTATAATTCAAAAAGATACATGCACCTCTATGTTCATAGCAGCACTATTCACAGTAGCCAAGATATGGAAACAACCTAAATGTTTATTGACAGATGAATGGATAAAAATGTGGTACATATATACAATGTAATACTACTTTGCCATAAAAAAGGAATGAAATGATGCCGTTTTCAGCAACATGAATGGACCTAGAGATTATCATATTAAACGAAGTAAGTCAGAAAGAGAAAGACAAATACCATATGATATCATTTATGTGTGGAATCTAAAATATAACTCAAATGAACTTCTCTATGAAACAGACACAAACTCACAGACATAGAGAACAGATATGTGGTTGCTGTGGGGAGGAATGTATTGGGAGTTTTCTTATGTTCACTGGGATGACAATCAAAAATGAACAACAAGCAGGGCTTCCCTGGTGGCGCAGTGGTTGAGAGTCTGCCTGCCAATGCAGGGGACACGGGTTCGTGCCCCGGTCCAGGAAGATCCCACATGCCATGGAGCGGCTGGGCCTGTGAGCCATGGCCGCTGAGCCTGTGCGTCCAGAGCCTGTGCTCCACAACGGGAGAGGCCACAACAGTGAGAGGCCCGCGTACCGCAAAATAAAAAAAGAAAGAAAGAAAACTCCTTTGTTTCCATAGCACTTTCAAATCATGGCTGACCCCAAAGGCATGCTGGCTATCAGTATAAATATTAGCAGTTTGTCCTTCTGATAACTGGCATTCTCTGGTAAGAACATGGAGCTCTGCTTGTTGGGCTGATTTAGCTTGTGAGAGATTTTTCCACTCAAGTAATTCCTATTGGGTAATAACAGCATAACAAGCTTAGACATTTCCTTTTTAATTTTTGCAATATGACCCATCCACAAAGATTAGATCAGGGTTAGTCAAAGGGGTGTCTCATAAATCAGGATGCAGTGTCCCTAAATGGGACGTTATTACCTTGCAGTCCTGGGACTCACCTTTGTCAGGCAGGCGTAGTAGAGTAGCAGGATTAAGAACGTTGCAATGTTTAAGATGAAGATTAGGTGGTGAAAATGGAAGGATCTCATAAGAGCTTAGTCTGTTTGTGGAGACATGTTGAGTCAATTCAGAATTAAGGAGGTTTTGGACAGCATGTGGAGTTTATTAATAAATGTCATTCCTAGATTAAATCTGCTGCGGCTTCTACTAACCTTATGAATGCAGCTATACCCTTAAGGCACTTGGGATAGGCAGAGGAACTGAATCAACTGCCTGCTATAATAAGCAGTAAGCCTATGTTTATTGCCATGTGCGGCATAAGCATTCCCAGGGCTTGGTTCTTTCTCTCATGCACAAATAAAAGGTTTAGAATAGTTAGGTAGCCCTAAGGCAGGTTCTTTTGTGCAGTACCTGTTTTAGCTTTCTAGAGTCCTGCTCATGTTTATCTTCCCAAGGAAGGGGTTCAGGGAGTAAAATTTTAGGAAGTTCATAAAGTAGGAAAGCCCATAGAAACAAACTAGGAATCCATAACCTATAATAACAGCCCGGCCCAGAAATCCACAAAGATGTCACTTAGCTGTGGGCCTAGGAAATTCTTGGATTTGCTTAATGCTTTTTCGAAATAACTGGATTCCTCCAGTGCTTAGATGATGAGCTAGATAATAAAGTGTCTGGAGATCATTATCATTGTTTTTTAGAGACTTTGTGTCCCTTTTCAGCTAACTGTAGCAGCAAACAAATAGAATCTTTATGGGTGTCTCTTTGGTAACATGCACAGCAGGAGGCTTGTCTACATATTGTAAAAGAGTCAATTTCCTGGGATACTAGAGGGTACTTAAATCTCAGTGGAGCAATTGGGAAAATTAGAAAGGGCCTCAGTGAACCCTTGAGGCTTGACTGTCCAGGTATATTGCTGATTGTTCCAAGCAAAGGCAAATAGGTATCTACAGGGATGCTGAAAAAGGCCAAACAAAGGTCCACAACAGTGAACCATTTTGAGTCTGGTGGAGCCTGTGAGAAAAAGGTGTTTTGGTTTGGAACAACTAGGAAACAGGGAGAGAGCTATCTTGTTAATAACTCTCAAGTCCTGGACAAATCACCATCCCCACCCATTAGGTTTCCAGACAGGAAGAATTGGCATGTTACAGGGGGACAGGTACAGGAAATGACTAGCCCCTGGGCGATTAGGTCTTCTACTGTTGGTATGTGGCCTTGCATGGCCTCAGGCTTTAATGGATGTTGAGGCAATTTAGGAAGAGGTTTAGTCATATCTGTTTGAATTTTTATAGACTCTGCACTTTTTATTCTCTCAAAATCAGTATTAGAAGTAGCCCAGAGATTTTCAGGCACCTCCATTAAATTAGGGGATTTTGGGTGGAGTTCTTCCTCTTCTATGTCAAAGACAGATTGTAAAGAACAAAAAAGATAAGATTCAGGTTGGTCAGGAAATTCTAAGATGAGGTCTCCATTGGCTGCTAAATGTATTAGCCCTTTTAGTTTAGAAAGGAGAGCTCTGCATAATAGATTGGGCTGTGTCACGTAGTAAAAGGAATGCTTTTCAGTAAAAGGTCCCAGAGCCATTTGTACTGGTCGAGATAGAGGCCCTCTCTGAATTTTATTAGATACCCCCAATATGGAAAGTTCTTTTTCACTCTTGAGGGGTTTGTTGTCCTATGAGAGTGGGGTTTAAAGTAGAAAGTGTGGCTCTGGTATCTACCAGAAATTGGCAAAATTTCCCATTAATTTTAGTTTTAGCTTCCCCTTGGCTGTTTAAGAGAATTACTAGAGGCAGTTTACTAGAGAACTTCTCAGAGTCCTGTCAGTTCTGGGAGGGGCCCATATAGGGATCCTCCTTTGGGGATAGATATGAGAGCATTTAAGTTGATTCCATAGAATTTGCATAGGGCCTTTGAGGACAATCCTTTTCTTTCTTTTTAAAAAATATTTATTTATTTATTTATTTGCTTAGGCTGTGCCAGGTCTTGTTGTAGCGAGCGGACTCTTAGCTGCGGCATGCATGAAGGATCTAGTTCCCTGACCAGGGATCAAACCTGGGCCCCCTGCATTGGGAGCATGGAGTCTTGCCCACTGAACCACCAGGGAAGTCCTGAGGACAATCTCTTTTCCAGTGTCCCAGTTGATGACAATTGAGACATCAATCCTTGGACCAGTGTTTTGATGATGAACCCCTAGAAGCGTGCAATTCAAGGAACCCAGATGTTATATAGGTCTCTGGCCTTGGAGCTGTTGTAGCTGTAAGGCTAATAGTTTGGTGATTTTCTGTTTACGATCTTGTTCCAAAGTGCTTTCAGAGTGCTCAGCTATGATCATAAGTTCAGTCAGACTCATGGCCTCCCAACCTGTTTTCTATCTTTTTATCAATACACTAATCTCAGGACATAATCCATTTACAGATAGTGCAGCTAGAGCAGGTTGAATGACCTCATTTATTGTATGGAACTCAGAATGCCACAGGAAGAGGACTTTCAGATGGGCTTAAAGTCTGCCACATCTTTCTTTTGTTTGCAAGTCTGAATAAGAGACCAATCAGTGTGGGCAAGGAAGACTCTAGGAATGGCTTTTAAAAGATTAGTCTCTATTTTGTGAGCTTTTTCTGGTCCATTTAGAGACCATGTTGAAGACTGAGAAGCCATTTTGCTTCCTGCATTCATTTTTGGGCTTTACCACTTGCTACCAGCATGTGCACAAGCTGATAAAGATCTGGCAGCCCAGGGTCATAGACCCTGACAATGACTCTAAATTCTTCAGAAAGCTTTTGGGGATTCTCCTTGGTTTAGGAAAGTCTTTACCTATGGTCCTTAGTTCAGTCTTTGACCAAGGAGTGAAAGTTATCTGAGGAGGATCACCTGCAATTTGAGGTGGTTTTATTTTTAAAGGTAACTGTGTAATGGTCTCTTCAGAGTGGAAAAGAAGTTCAGATAGAGAATCAGTAGAATGTAAGTACTCAGACAAAGGAGGATAGGGGAAGCAGTAGAAGTCACATCAATCTTACTGTCTTTGGTTGCAGGAACCTCTTGTGTCTTAAATTTTTCATTAGCCTTCTACAACAAATTTTTTTTCTTTTTTTTTTTTGTGGTACGCGGGCCTCTTACTGCTGCGGCCTCTCCCGCTGTGGAGCACAGGCTCCGGACACACAGGCCCAGCGGCCGTGGCCCATGGGCCCAGCCGCTCCGCGGCACGTGGGATCCTCCCGGACCAGGGCACGAACCCGCGTCCCCTGCATCGGCAGGCGGACTCCCAACCACTGCGCCACCAGGGAAGCCCCAAATTTTTTTTAATGAAGCTATTTTGGACTCTTGAAGCCTTTCAGAAGCTTCTGCATACCAATTAAATTAGGTATCCCATTCTGTTTATTTGATTCGGAAACACCTATTTTCAAGTACACTTCTTAAATAAATAATCTTATCTAATTGGAATATTTCCCATAATGGCCATTGTAATTCTAGGTGGCTTTTAGTAAGATTTTGACATTTTTGTATATATCTACAGCTTCCAGGACTATAATTCTTAGATGTAAAATAAGCAGGTATGCTGAAATGTAGCAAACTTAATTCTATAAATTTTAGGGAGCCTCTTTCTTTCCAGCTGAGCCTTTGGGTCCCTCAGAGACTAACTAGTACCTAAAAGGGATGTGCTGATGTGTTGGGGGTTTCACAGTGTTTTATAGTGTACCTCAATGCACGTAAATTTTTTGAGGTTGGTGGGTGACTTTGAATCAATCTAATCCATTGCATGACCAACTTATCTCAACATGAGAGTCTTTGACTTAGGCGGCAAGTGCTCTAACAGCTCTTAAATGGTTGTCTCATGCCCATTAGTTTTGCTGGTTTTGTCTTTTGTTTGTTCGTTTTTCAGTTTTTGGGTTTTCAGGGTTTTGTTGTTGTTTTTCTTTCTTTTTTTTTTTTTTTGCTTCTGAGATTCCATTAGCAACAGCTTTCACTTATTGGACCCAGAACAGCTGAAGTTAGACCCAGTCTGATCTCAGACCAAGTCCATGTTTTTTTCAGGTTTTAAAATTTTTATTTGCATATTAAAAATTATGCATTTTAATAATTAAAATCATTTGAACAAAACAATGGCATTCTGATTAAACTGCATTTTATAGCCTGCAAGACACCCTGGACCAGCTTGCTTTTTACTCTAGGTTTCACTGTTGTCCCACTCAGCTTTTTCTTTCACCAACATGCAAGTTCCTTTCCTTCCCTGCCAACCAGACAGGCAGATGGGAGAGGCTGGTGTGGATTTTGTTGCCAATAATTCTCCATTCTTCAGTGTGAAAAGGGGCAGCACTGTCACTTGAACCTGATCCAACCTCTTTGCATCTTACAAAGTTAAACAGCTACAAGAAGTCAAATAAGAAGGCAAAGCTTGTGAACGTACAGTGCACATTGGAGGCTCCTGCCTCATTATGACTCACCTGCTGGCTTCTCCTGTTCAATCATTTCTTTTGAAGGCTGTGGGTTTTTCTCTTATGTTTCTGTCTTCTTCAATTTTGATTTATTGGATTTCTCAGTGTCAGCCATATCAAATCTGCCAGACATGGTTTCAGAGGAAACAGAGCAAGGTGTACAAGTGAGTGGAATCTGGTCTGAGCAGTGGCTTCTGTGTTTGGTTCAGTTGGACCCAATCCAACTCTGGCTAGAAGTTCCCAATGTGGAATCTGGGGAGAGTCTGGGGAGAGATTCCAAACAAGCGGGGAACTGTGGCAATCCAGTTAGATCAGGAGTTTGATGTAAAGAGAGTGGAGCTCAGAACTGAAAGGAACTTATCTATGGCTGTCAGAAATGGTGAGAAAGACAGACAACTCAAAGGGTTCAAGGTGTACCACACCTGTGTTTCTCGTTGTTACTGAAGCTGCCAGAAGAATCCTTCAATCTCACCATTGCCACCAAAACTATTAATAAACAAAATTCAACTGAAAGATCAAATTGGCTTTATTCAACAATTCATGAATCAGGTAGCATCCTATCTAGCAAACAGAAAAGAGCTCTGCAAGCAGCAGCAAAGAAAAGGTGTTTATAGGCAGAAAAGGGACAAGAAAGGGAAATTTCTAGCAAAGAGTGGATAGTTTGTGGTTTAGGTCACCCTCCTTTGCGGGAGGGAAAGGGTCTTGAGGGATTACCTCCCTAGTGCTGACCAGGAAATTCGAGACTAACCTGTTAAAATTACATTCTTGGAGGAGGTTGAAACTGCAATTAGGCTAGGTGTTAGGTCTCCATTTGCTGACATGGGGCTTAGCACAAATGACTCCATTTGGGGCCTGTTACTTCTTTTGTAACATTAGTAAATGGGACTCTAAGTGAAGGAGAAGCTGAAATTCTTTATACTGATCTTGCATTTTTTTTCTATAGTTGCAATATTAAAATATAAAACTATTTCAAAATAAAAAAATACTTGCCTAAAAAAAGCAACAAATATTTGCTAATTATCTTACCTAAGATATGCTGGGCCTGAGTTATCAAGTGTTCTTCTCTTGGTTTAAAAGAGATTCTAAGGTGTGACTCAAGCAGATACTTCCAGTGATTGTTTTGCTTATTTGTTTGTTTGTTCTGCTTTTTTAAATGCACTTCTCTTTCAGATAACTTTGAAGAGATAGAGATATTACCTGGACTCTAGTAACTGAGTCAGATATGTCAGGAAGGAGAAACTGACTCCAAATCAATGAGAGGCTGTATGACATGAAGGGGGAATCTGAAACAGAGTCAGGGAATCTGGTTCCAAGTCTTGGTCTACAGTTAACTAGCTGTGAGGCATCTACAATTTTCATCACATATAAAATGAGGCGATAAATTGAAGCAACCTCTAAGGTCATTGTGGCATTAACATGCTATAGCTACCTCTCAGTGTTTTTGTGCCTTTTATACTTTAAATAAGCCCACCAAATAAATATCTCTCCCCAGCCCCCAAGATTCCCCAGTAATGAATGAAAAGACAAACACCTCCATTCTGGGACGGAAGCAATTTGTTCCTGCTTTTTGAATTAATTTTGTCATCACCGTCAGGTTTGTCTTTGAGAAACTATGCAAAAACCTTCTGAGATGACAACACGCCATTCTTGGAAATTAGGTCTGATGATTTTTTTTTTCACTGAGTATTTTTTATATTTTAAAACTGCATTAAGAGAATTCTGAAGACCTCTCTTCAGAGAAGAAAACATCTGAATAAGTATCATGAAAAAAGACTCAAGGAAATGGTTAGGTTAATCCACTTGTTCATGTATTGAGTCTTCACCAAAGGAAATAAAACCTAGTGGATGGCTGTGGCAGAAACCACTAACGGCCCCTGAGTGTCCACTCTCTCCTTCCCTTTACTAATATAACCACTAGAGTTTTAGCTGGGCAGTTGGCTTCCCAGCTACCAATTGCCTTTCTCAGCCTCCTTTGTGCCTAGATGCAGAGCCTTGCCAATGAGTACAAGTGGAAGTAACGAGCAACTTTTGGGTCTCATCCTTTAAAAAAGGAAATTGCATGCACTTTACTTTCTTTCCTCTTCCTGCGGCTGAAATGCAGACGTGGTGCTAGTGATGAAGCTTTGACTTTGTGAAAAACGGATACTCGAGGATGACAATGATGGAACAACAAGATAAAAGGACCCTGAGTCCCTGGATGACTTTGTGGAGCAGAGCCACTCTACCAGGACTGCAGACTGCTCACCTGTGGACTTTATGTGAGAGAGAAATGAAAATCTACCTTGTTTCAGCTCCCAAGTTGAGGGTGTCTTTGTTATAGTAGCTTAATCTGTGCCCAAATTAATGCAATGACTGGAAAGGAACTCGAGTTTTTAACAGAAGTCCTAGAGGTGATAGGAACTTTCCTCAAGGACCTTTGACTGCCACTAAGACCAGGAACAAATACTAGCTTGAATCTAAAGAAGGAGAAACAATCAGATAAACCCATATAAAGAGACATTCTGCAAAACAACTGGCCTGGATTATTAAAAATTGTCAGGCTCATAAAAGACAAAAAGAGGCTGGGGTATTAGATTAAAGAAGCCTAAAAGGATATGACAAGTAAATGCAATATGTGAACCTTGATTGGACCCTAAATCCAAATATGACATTATTGATACAACTGGAGAAATTAGAATATAAAATGCATACTGAAAAATAAAACAGTATCAGTGTTAAATTTCTTGAGTATTGCCATTATATAGTGATTATGTAGAACATAGGAAATACTTGCTGAACTATTTAAGGGTGAGATGTTTAATATCTGAAACGTATATCCAAATGGTTCAGTAAACTAATAATAACAGTAGTAGCAATAATAATTTGTAAAATTATTAACAATAATGCAAAATATTAACAATTTATTAATCTAGCTGAATCTAGGTATAGAGTATATGGAGGTTCTTTGTACTGTTCTCACAATATTTCTGTAGATTTGAAATTTTTAAAAATAAAATGTTAGGAAATAACTGTAGTAGAAAATATACATTAATGTCTTTTAGACTTTAAGGTAGGGAAAATATTCTTAGATTGATTATGTAAGAAAAGATTTATATATTTCACTATATTAAAATTAAAGAGTTCTGTTCATTGAAAAAAAAACCCTAATCCCATTTATTATATTTTTGTTAATTTTTGTTAACTGCCTGACCCTTCTCTTTAGAGCTGTAGTTCTGTGAAGGCATGTTCTGTTCACTGGTTTATTCCTAGTTCCTACAGCAGTGCTAGCACATAGTAGGCACTCAAATGTATGGTGACTTGATTACTGAAGGAATAATGAATGAATTATACAATTAAATTCCAATATTAATAATACTTTTCAGCAAATTATAAAGTATTGTGGCTCAGTGGGCTTGGTTAAGATTTGTTTTGACCAACAGCTCTAGAACTCCAACTTAATTATGTCATTTAATCTTATCACTTAATCTTGAGGATTGCTCTGGTGACAGATTGCCTGGGTTCAAATTCTGATGCTCTCATTAATTAACCACAGAACAATGATCACAGACAAGTCATATGAATTCACTAAGCCACAGTTTTCTTACCTTTAAAACTGGGGAAAATAATAGTAACCACTTCCTAGGGTTGTTCTCAATAATAAATAAAATCATACACATAAAACAAAGTGTTAGGTTCATATAGGTACTCAGCTGATGTAAGTTGCTGGGCTAATGTGGCTTAAAGAACCAGATCTGGCCATTCCCACCTCTCCATCATCACCCATCCTGCTCCCACTTTATGTCTGGTGCTCCAGTCACTGTGAACCTCTTTCCCTTGAATATCCAAGCTCTCACTCCCCTATAGGTCATTGTATATGCTATTCCCAGGACTTAGAACACCCTTCCTCTAATTTTTTATCTAATTGCTATCATTGTGCATGTCTTATCTCAGAAATATTTCCCTTGGGGGATAATGTCTCTACTTTTACTCTTAGTTTAGTGTAGGTAACCTCCTACATGCTCACATAGTGTCCTCGTGGCCAGACCCTATTGAATAAGAGCCCAAAATGTATTAAAAGAATGAATTGAAACACATCTTCAACATGCCTCTACAGCTTCCTAAAGTGCTCTATGGAGAAGCTGAAAATCTAGCAGAAACTAAGAGTTGCTATAGAGTGTTTTCCTTCCTTCTCATCCATTCTCTGTGCTGCTACTGATCCTTCTTTATCATGCCCTTGGGCTAGAGGGAACTGTTAAATCTCTCCTTGACAAATCCCCAGGCATAGCCCTCATTACTTGGCTTGGAAAAAACTATACTGTTAGTTTTTTTGTGAGTTTAAGGAGGTCTCCTTGACAAAGAATGCTCAGCAAAGCTTTCTTACTCACACTCAGAGCAGGAACTCACAGCTCCGGGATTTGGACTGTTGGAAAGCTAACAACCACCCAGCATGTGTCACTGTTTTGTTCCCTGGTGAATCCTGGCACCTGGGCTGATAATGTCCTATTAATACAAAGTATGAGTATCCATGGCATGCATGGGTAAGGCAGGATTTGCCTTCTATCATTGTAACCTTGACAGGAAGTGTCTTTGAAGATGATCACTTGCATAGAGGTAGAAAAATGTTGGCAAGAAACAGTGTTTCCCTCTGGCCACTTGATTCCCTCCACTGACCTCTGGCTTGATTCCTATTCCTTGTATTATAAACAGGCTGTCCTCTCTCCCATCTGCGTAGAGCTGGTGTCATCTCTGTCCAGATTGCCTTCCAGGGCAGATACCCAAGCTTCAAGAATTCACAGTCAGTACTCAGACCATCCTATGGGCATCCGAGGTGCAGCACACAGATTCTCTTGGAGCTGAGCTCTGCTTACTTTGAACAGTCTACACATCTAAGGGGTATGAATCTTGTCCTCTCCCAGTGGGTTTGTGAGGGTAAACCATAATAAGTTATAGTCACCTAAACTGAACACAATATCAAAGACGAACGTGCCACAGAAGAGAATGTGGATATTAGAGGAGAACAAAACCATTCTTAACCTAAAATTGACCAAAATGCCACACTATATCATCTATCACGTTATTCTAATTGTTTCATCAGGATTTATGGAGGCAGAAAATTCTTACATTTGATTCAGTTGAAGAAACAATTAATAAGCAACAACTGTATACCAGTAATATGTAGCATCTGTAGGAGATAAAAGAAGACAATTCTTGGTCCTGTAGGTGAGAAACGTATACCAGTTACTGTAGTCATAATCCTGCCTTAATCATTCCACTGATAAAAGTTCCTTTTTTTTTTTCTCCCTTCACCTAGAGGTTATCTATTTCTTTAATGAGTTTAGTTCTGTCTGGAATCTTTTGATCCAGTTCTTTTAAGACTTTCTTGGGGTATATTCTAGAATTTTGTACACAGGCTTCCTGCTTTAGACAAAACATGAATTTCTATAAGATTGCTGTCTCATTACTAACAGGTGACATCCAATGGCAGGTTGATGTTTGTTGACTTCAGGAGCACGTTGAAATTATATCTTCAAGGATGTTTACATCCATTTCTTGGACCGAACAGGCGGGTCTAATAGTTTTCAAATCTGGTTTGCATCACTTAAGCCTAACAGTGATAGAGTATATTTACACATAGCCATACTGAAGTTCCTATGCCATCTTTCTATCAACTTAAATAAGCCTTCACTTTGGTAGTTTGAAGGACTATTCAAATTCTCAATAGCTCAATGATAATTCTGTTCTTTGGTGAATATCCCTCTGAAAGACTTTATGAAAAAGAATGTTCCATGCTGAAAAACTGTATTTAAGAAACATGGTACATTGCCTCCTCAGAGCAGTTTTCTCAGGGTTACTTGAGATACTGCCTCCCAGGCTTGAAGTCCTCAGCATATCCACTGAATAAAACATAACTCTCAAATTTAGGTTGTGAGTATACTTTTTTAGTTGACAACCGTATAAGATTACAGTAGAGTTCATTTATTCTCTATAGTTCCCTATATTGGGAATATTCATTAAAAAACAAAACCGGAAAGAAAGAAAGAAAGAAAGAAAGGGAAGGGAAGGAAGGAAGGAAGAAAGAGAGGAATAGGGGCTTAGGAACCAGACCAACTTAAAACTGTGTCCTAACTCTGTCACTTACTCTGTACACAGACTTGCCCAAATCACTGAACCCCTCTGAGATTTGATTTCCTCAGCAGCGAAAATGAGGTAATAATACTGCAGAGAGGGTGAGGATTAAGAAGAACGCCCATAAGATAGGAACTGAATTTTTAATTTTTAAATTTTATTTGATTTAAATTTAAATAGTACCATGTAACTACTATATTAGATATCACAGGTCTTAGAAAATGATGGGTCCTCAATAGATGATAGTCATTGATATGATTAATAATGGGAAGTTTGAATTTCCTGAAAGATGGTCTAAAACAAAGAACAAAAACAACTTTAACAAACCAAGAATTGTCATTAAAATTTTCTGAGATTTTTCTGAGACCTTTAGCCATATTAACCTAAGAACACCTAAGTATGGCCTTTTAGATCCTTCTGGCCTCACTCTTCTATGTCCCTTCCCTTGTCCTGAAACCATCAATTGCACCAGGAGTTCCCTCCCTCCTCACTATTGGCATGGCCACCTCTGCTGTCATTATGCCCATTAAGGAAGAGTTCTCTTGGAATCCTAGACTGAGAACCCTATATCCCTAATGCTACAATGCTCAAGTCACCAAAGATACTATAAAAGCCCCCAAGACAGAGTGTACATTCTTTTATTAGTGCTTGAGATCAGCTTCATCTAAAAGTTTATGAAAAGAAAATCCCTGAATGTGTCAGATCCCATGCTTCTATATACTTTGTTCACCTTGTCATCCCAACACAAAACAGGCTTCAAGATTCAGTTCAGCCAACAAATACTGCTGGAAGTAACTTTATCACACTCACATTTCTCAATAGTAACTCTACACCAGTTTCTAAAAATACCAACAATTCTGGGCTAGGTGACCTTGGAGACCTCAAGGTCTCAGTAACTTGGGCTTCAGCGGTTCCAACCTCTCTGAACTCTAGTGAGTCCAGTCGTGAAGAAATGGTTCTAATCATGATAATTCCTTTGTTCATGATTTAGAGCCTTGGCTTTATAGCCTGGATAATTAGGGTCAGTTTTGAAATATAGCAGTTGAAACAAAATAAATTAGAGATTAATTGCATGCTTTATAAACTAGACACACAAAGACTGACGTTAGAATTTGCCAGAAATCCCAGAAAGACCAGAAAATAATGAGAAATTAGCCAGAAACTTGAGTAATCAGGAAAAGTATTATCCAGGTGGACATAGTACATTGAGGCAAACATATTATTTGATGCCTAGAAATGGATACCAAATAGGCATAAGAGCAGTGAAATCAGAAATAATAGAATGTCTAAGCTAGAAGGAGCTAGAATTAAACTAGGTGATCTGTTTGTTCTGCAGAGAAAACTGAAACCTACAAATGTGAATTGCCCAGAGTCATGCAGTTAGCTAATGACAGAGCTCAGAACTAGTATCTCCTGGTTCTCCTTCTAGTGTCCTTTCCAGTATACTAGAAAGCTGTCCACTGGGGGGGTAAATTATTTCCCTCCAGTGGAGCAACAGACCCTTAGGTAAAGGAAGTCTCCTTCTCCATTCAAAAACAGGTACTTTATCCAGCCTGGGGTTTCTCAGCAGTCCCAAAGCTCAAAGGAAGGCAGCTGTGTTAGCAGTCTTGAGTCATGTTAGCAGAGGCATCAGGATCTCCATCTACCAGGTTCTACCATATCAAATTCAGGACCGCCACTGGGAACTGGAGTGTTCAGCTCCCCAAGGATGAAGAGTTTTCTGTGCAGATGACTGAGGACCATCAGATGATGCAGAAATATTATTTGCTCTCCAAAGGAAACATGATATAGTCACCATAAGAGAATCCCAACTCTCTGAGCAGGAACAACCTTCTGATCCACTTTCTGCAAAGGCAAAGTCCTACTACAGATTTAGCCCAGTGCATAGACTTTAGAAACAAGAGGGCTCACCACATATTAGGGTATGCTCCTGGTCGTGAGGCTGGGTGAACGTTTGAATCTCAGGTCTAAAGTTTGACCTGAGTTGATTCTTTCATTCCACAAATATTTCTTGAGTAGTATTATGTTCTGTTCTATTTACTACAAAAACAACAAAATCTGGACCTTATTTAGTCCATCAGAAATATTTACTGAGTGCCAACAGTGCTCTGGATGCTGAAGATAGAGTTTGTTTGGATGATATTTTATTTCTCCCACCTCTGTAATCTTGTAGCACACTGTTTGCACCTCTACAGGGACCCAGTTTGATTTTTATATTTATTTGTGTATACTTGTTTTTCCTTTCCTAGAATATAATTCCTCCAAGGCACAGAATGGAGATTTCTTCATGATAGTTGAATAAAGACAGGCAAATCTTTTATTGGTCTCTGGAAATCTTAGCAATTGCCAGAGGCCAATAAAATTGATGGTGAGCTGTTGATCAGTTTAATTTAACAAGGACAGGTTACTTATCTACTATGTGTTTAGCATTGTGCTAGGTGATTTGGGATACTGTTATCGGCTAAATGTTTGTATCCTTCCCCACAGAATTCATATGTTGAAATCTAATCCCCAATATCATCAAATTAGGAAGTGAGGACTTTGGGGGGTAATTAGGTCATGAAAGTGGAGCCCTCATGATGGGATTAGTGCTATTATAAGAAAAGCCCAGAGAGCTAGCTAGCTCTTTCCACCATGTGAGGATACAACCAGAAGTCAGCCATCTGCAACCCGAGAGTCTTCACCAGAACCTGGACATCCTGGCACCATAATCTTAGGCTTCTAGCCTCCAGATCTATGAGAAATAAATTTCTGTTGTTGATAAGCCACCCGCTTCATGGTGTCTTGTTTTAGCAGAGTGAGCTGACCAAAGTTGTATACCTAAAGTGGTATACCCCTCCCTTCAGAGGTTTGCAATCTTTTGTGGGGTCTGGGAAGGGGAGAGAAAATAAATAACAATGCAAGCCAATGCTGACTTAAAGTAATTAAGTGAGAAAATGGGATAATCCTACCAGATATTTGGTAAAGGGAGAGAGCAGTGTAGCTGAAATGACATCATAAGAAAGATGAGACTTCAGCTGGGTCTCGAGTGGTTGGTTAATCAATGAATCAGAGAGAGGGTTGGTAATTTAGGTGATGGGGTAAAAAGCATGAGGGAAGGCACAAAAACAGGAAGGAACAGGAATTGAGTCTAACTAAAGTGGAGGGTAAGATTTGAGCAGTGATAGAAATTTGCTTATATTTACTACTTCTGCTAATTTCTGAGGTGCAACAAAAGTCAGGTTGGGACTGTTTTCTAAATCTATCTGCATTTCTGGTTGTACAAAATTATTACTTTTCCAATAGCCAATCTAGAAGGATTCTATTCAGGGCCCTCTCAATCAAAAGAGGTATTTGGGGGAATACCTTTACCTTCTGTAACTGGGGAAATGTTTTGGCATTTTATAGTAAAAGCAGTGGTTCTCAAACTTTAGTTTGCATCAAAACCACCTTGGGAGCTTGTTAAAAGACAGATTACTGGGCCACTCCTTGAGAGTTTCTGATTCAGTATGTCTTGGTTGGGGCTTCTCACATTCATTTCTAACAAGTGCCTGGTAATGCTGATGTTGCTCTTTGGACACCACACTTTGAGAATCGCTGAAAGCTGAAGTGAGCTCTCCTATCCCTGCTTATAAAACTTGATAGTGACGCCAACCACAGGCATGAGGAAACTTTGTATCAACAACCTAAATATAAAAATAAAGCCTATATGTGGTTAAATAAGCTGAGTTTGTTGTTCGAGATTGTGGGATATAAAAAACACACATTGCAATCTGACTTCTAGGAGTACTAAATCTTTTAATTCAATAGCGAGCAGACCATATCAACTTCAACTGGGTTAAAAAAATCAGTATTATTACCACTGGTTTTGTGTTTGACCTTTGGCATAGCATGGGTGAATTAGTCAGTGCTCCTCAGAGAAATAGAAACAATAAAATGTATAGATACAGCGAGAGAGAGATCTATTTTAAGGAATTGACTCATGTAACTGTGAAGGTTCCACAAGTCCAAAATCTGGGGGAGGCCAGCAGGCTGGAGACTCAGAAAAGAGTGGCAGTTTTAGTGCAAAGGCAGTCTGCTGGTGAATCAGGAAGGTCCAATACTGCAGATGATATCCTAAGGCAGTCTGCTGGCCAAACTCCCCCTTGCTTGAGGGAGGTCAGCCATTCCTTCTATTCCCAAGTCAGTGGTTTGGATGAGACCCACTCATATTATGGAGAGCGATCTGCTTTACTCAAAGTCCACTGATTTGCGTGTAGATTTCACCCAACACACCCTAACAGAAACATCTAGAATAATGTTTGACCAAATATCTGAGCACCATGACCCAGCTAATTTGACACATAAAATTAACTACTACAATGGGTTTATTTCATTTCATTTTATGTGTCTATTTCATTTTTGTTTTCAGGTTTGGTTCAATTCAATTCACCAAATGTTTCACTTGCACAATAGTTTCAGTAGGCTGCAATTCAGTAAAGGGAATTATAAAGATTTAATTGTGAAAGAAACAGTTTATAGTTTATTCATTTCTTCATTCAATAAATATTTATCGAGTACTAATTTTGTGAAAGCCTCTTGGTGTGGTTTAATTTTGGAAAGAAACAGTCACCAAGATTTTTTTTTTTATTGACGTATAGTTGATTTATAGAATTATATTGTTTTTGGATGTACAGCATAGTAATTCAGTATTTTTGCAGATTATACTCCATTGTAAGTTATTACAAGATAATGGCTAGAATTCCCTGTGCTATACAATATATCCTTGTTGCTATGGTTGGCGGAGGGGGTGGAGAGAGGTCCAGGCTTTGCCTCAGCTGTGTTCATTCTGGGAAAACTATCATGTCTAGGCATATGGCTGACAGTGGTGAAACACCAGAGCTGCTGCCTTGCTAGCTTCATGAGGGTTTTGGAGGAAGAGATGTGAAGAAGCCCTAGGAGAGATGAATGGGGAGACTGGTAAGGTATCAATCTTAGGTAAGATATCAATCTTAGGAACTTATCTTTCACTCTAGACTAATCTGGTCCCTGGGAAATAAAAGTCTTTGAACTAAAACTAAGGGTGCTTGGAGGAGAGGGGTTGTTTGTTTGATTGGTTTCCATCTAACTCTAAGGCCAAGAGACCACCTTAGTGCCCAGGTTAAAAAAAATATATGATAAGAATGAGTAAAACAATGTTCATTGCAGCTCTATTTACAATAGCCAGGACATGGAATCAACATAAGTGTCCATCGACAGATGAATGGATAAAGAAAATGTGCGCATATATACAATGCAATATTACTCAACCAGAAAAAGAAACAAAATTGAGTTATTTGTAGTGAGGTGGATGGACCTAGAGACTGGTACAGAGTGAAGTAAGTCAGAAAGAGAAAAATAAATACCGTATGCAAACACATATATATGGAATCTAAAAATAAATAAATAAAATGGTTCTGAAGAACCTAGGAGAAGGACAGGAATAAAGACGCAGACATAGAGAATGGACTTGAGGACAGGGAATGGGGGAGGGTAAGATGGGACGAAGTGAGAGAGTGGCATGGACTTATATATACTACCAAATGTAAAATAGACGGCTAGTGGGAAGCAGCCGCATAGCACAGGGGGATCAGCTTGGTGCTTTGTGACCACCTAGAGGGGTGGGATAGGGAGGGTGGGAGGGAGATACAAGAGGGAAGAGATATGGGGACATATGTATATGTATAGCTGATTCACTTTGTTATAAAACAGAAACTAACACACCATTGTAAAGCAATTATACTCCAATAAAGATGTTAAAAAAAAAAACTTTTCTAGGGAGGAAAAAAAAAAAGAAAGCATGCATGGAGAGCAAGAAAATCTGACCTGCCCCATTGTGGGGGTCCTCTCATGGCTGGTACTTGTGCTGCGGTATATTGGTATTGCATGTGATTACCTTATATTTTTAATCATATGTTAAAAGATAAACAAAGGATGCCTCTTTTTCCTCCAAAGGAAGCTTACTGGTTCTAGGTGAAGAGAACAATGTGATCCAAAGGGACCCAGGACTGGAGGGTTAGAGGAAGAAAAGGAGGTTTAATTGAGAAAGAACAGGGCACCCTCAGTAGAGAAATAGAACACAATGTCAGAAACCAGTTCTCACAGTGACTGAGAACACAGAAGCAATCTGCTGCTAGAGGTCTCTGTTCTGCAACTTCAAGGAGTCTCACGATTCACTCGCAAGCCCAGAAATCCGGAGGTGGGGCGTGGGAAAGTATGCAGCTATGGTCACCCCTCTATAAATTGCAGTAGTGACTAGGGACACAAAGATCCTTGAGAAAGCAGCTGCTTTCCTCCCCAGCACAGCCCACTCTCATGAGAGAAGATTACATAAGAGGAAATTTGCTCAGCTCATAACAAATTGTATTCGCTTAGCAGATCTGTTTGTTTAACAAGTGTCCATTTTTAAAGACTCCATTCATCAAATTGGCTCAGGTTTACTGATCTGTGAAAAAGACCATCAAAGACTCTGCAAAAACAGCATATGAAACAACAACAACAACAACAACAACAACTTACAGCCTAGGGCTTGGGAAATTTGAAATAAACAGAAGAATCAAAGATAAATACCAACTGTCTGAGGGGATGAGCTGATTTTCTCAAGGCTGGGTAGATGGCTGTAGAAGGGAACTGCCCCATTTTTACTGGACATGGGAGTGAGGGACAGGAAGGAATAGGAACAGCTGACATGCCTACTAGGAAAATAATGCCAGGTGAGGTCTCAAGGTTGGGCTGGATGTAGGCCAATTACTTGCCAAAGCATCAGTGCAAACCATAATCTATTTAGGGGATGCAAAGAGTCAAAATTAGGAATATGGAATTCTGCCTTGAGTTCAGAGGGCAAGAATATACCCTGGGGAACTCAATTCTGCCATTGAGTTCACAGGGCTAGAAAGAAGAGACAAAGTCAAGATGAAGAAAGCTGGTAGATAATAGAAGGACCAGCACTTGGCTCAGCTCCAGGGGGAACCATTCACACAGCAGTCTATATAAATGGTGCCCCATAGGGCTGGGTTGTGTGTAACCTGCAGTCCTTTGCATCTGTGGATAGTGAAATGGACCAGGGAACAAAAAAGTGAGACTACATCGAAGCTAAGAATGAACTGGAGTTTCTGCATTGTTATCTGCTCTCTATTTTAAAAGTATAGATATCCTGGGATGGAATCAAGATATGGTAGAAAGGAAAAAGATCTAGAAATGAGGAGACATAAGGTCAAATAACTCTCTGAGAAGTTGGTAATTCATTCAATATTTTCTGATTCTGGTTCCTCATCTCTGGTTCCGGGTTCAGTAATACCGGCTGTGTTTCTCAATCTCACAAGGTAGACTCAAATTTGATCAAGGGCATAAACAAGCATGGTATGCTTTGCCAATGATGAAGTTACAAATGCTGCTATAGTCATGGTTAAGCAGGATGCCAAGAACTTTTAATGACCTACAAGGCCCCACAGTACCTGTCTCCTTCCACCTCTCTGACCTCAACTCCTCCCACCCTCACCTTCTTCTCTCTGTTCTAGCCACTCTGACCCCTTCACATTCTTCTAGTGCCTGCTCCCCACATCATCTCAGGGCTTTACCAGTTACTCTTCCCTCTACATGGAAGGCTCACCTCCGAGATATCAGCTTGCTTTTCTCCCTCTTTTAGTTTTGAACCAAATGTCAACTTTCCAGTGAAGTTTTCCCTGAGGACACACTGTTTAAAATTGCCCACCTCCTAGCACTCCCTAACACCATCTGCTATTTCATTTTTTCTCCAAAACACATCACTCTCTAATACACAATTTAATTTACTTGCTACTATGTATATATTCTATCTTTCCTCACCAGAATGTAAAAATCCCTGAAAAGCAGGGATTTTTATCTGTTTTGTATCCTAAGCC
Organism: Hyperoodon ampullatus; assembly: GCF_949752795.1. NCBI lineage: Eukaryota > Metazoa > Chordata > Mammalia > Artiodactyla > Ziphiidae > Hyperoodon > Hyperoodon ampullatus. Next base: position 110,990,842 of record NC_136919.1, read on the forward strand.
AAAGATAAAGTCTAGAAAGTTGGTAGGCACTCAAAAAATACCACATGCATGAAAGGGGAAAAGCCATTCAAAGACACAAATTCTCCCCCTTAACAGGATGCCTTTTGCAGTTTAGTTGAAATGGCTCCACCCGAAACAAATGTCTGTATCAGCACTTTGCTATCTATCCACTTGACTTTTGCTCTGGTTCCTTTTGATGCTACAGAACATTTCATTAAAGCTTTAATTTATCCCCACTTGTTGCCCAGAAAAGAGCATTAGGAAATGTAAGGTCATTCACCACATTTGCTGACTAATGAAATGAGACATATGAGAAGTCTATGAGGTAAATAAGAATGGGTGGCAAGAGTCTTACGAGGGAGGGAAAACAGGTAGCATCACACCATAGAACATAATGCTTACTAGGCATTCAAGAAACACATATTGGTTATTGTAAAATCAAAAAATGAAATCCATGGATTTATTGCTCATGCTTTGGGTTTTTCTTATAAAACACATTGTCTTAACTCAGTAACTTAGAGAAAGCTGCTATTGTTGTAGAACTATAAAGCATATATAGAGTTCTACCAACAAGAAATCTATTTCCCCTTGGGGTTTGTGTTCTCATTTAGAGCTATTATCTCTTGGCCTAGAACATGGTGCTAAATATACTCTGGGGAAGCAAAACATTGTCATATTAAAGACTAGGCTTTGGAGGGTGGGGTGGTAGGGGGATGGATTGGGAGATTGGGATTGACATATATACACTAATATGTATAAAATAGATAACTAATAAGAACCTGCTGTATAAAAAAAGTATAATAATAAAAAATAATAAAGTACATGACACATTTCAAAAACAATTTAAAAAAGACTAGGCTTTAGAATCTGCAATAGACTGAGTGTTTTTGTGTCCTCTTAAAATTCATATGTTAAATGCTAATGTCTAATGTGATGGTATTTGGGATTGGGACTTTGGGAGATGATGAGATCACAAGAGTGGAGCCCTCAGGAATGGAATTAGTGCACTTATAAAAGAGACTCCGGAGAGCTCCCTTGCCCTCTTCTCCCACGTGAGGACATTGAGAGGATGGCCATCAATGAACCAGAAAGCAGGTTCTCACCAGACACCAAATCTGTTGGTACCTTGATCTTGGACTTCCTAGCCTCCAGACTATGAGAAATAAATTTCTGTTGTTTATAAGTCACCCAGTCTGTTTATAAGCTACCCAGTTTTGTTAGAGCAGTCTGAACAGATTAAGAAAGAATCAAACAGTCTTGGCTCCAAATCCCAGTCCATCTACCTACTGGCTATATGATTTTGAACAAATTATTTAACCTACCCGACAGTCAATTTTCTCATCTCTAAAATAGGAATAATAAGATAATGTATTTAAAGAGTCAACAAATTGTGTCTGAGAATAGTTATTATTCTTCAAAAAAAACCCCTCAGAAGCATAGTTTTTGTTAACCAGGGCAATTTCACCTTAATTGATGAGAGAGAAGACCAAAGGCAGAAAAATAATGTAGTTAGGGTAATATAGTCATCTGGTGAAACTTTGATCAAAATGACAAAATAGCATCACTCTTCTGAGCCCCTTTAGAGAACCCTACAGCAGACTATCAGAGCTTTTGGTCTGCAGACAGACAGAGGGAAGTCAGTCGGCAGCTGGACTATATACCTTGAGGATGAGGAAAATAGTATGACTTCCTTTCTTCCTCCCTCCCTCTCTCCCCTCCTTCTTTCTCTTTCTTCCTTTTTTCCCTTCCTCCCTTCCTTCCTCCCTCCCTGTCTCCCTCCCTGTCTCCCTCCCTCCTTTCCTTCCTTCTTTCTTTCTTTTCTTTTCTTTCTTTCTCTTTCTTCTTTCTTCCTTCCTTCCTTTCTTTCTGTTTTCCTTCTTTCTTTTTTTCTTATACATCTTTTTAACTCTGTCACAGTTATCCTCTGCACACAGTGCCTATTGTGGGTCTACACTGGATGTTCTCTGGACATCAGTGCAGAAAACCTGGGCTCTAGCTCAAGTTTGTTTCGCTCAGTAGTTGAATCGGACAAATTACTTTCCCTCAGAGTTTAATGGTTAAGAACATGGACTCAGAACCAGTCTATCTGTATTCTAATAGCCATCTCTACCACTTACTAGCTGTATGATCTTATATAAGTTGCTTAAACTCTCAGTGCCTCAGTTTATCTATAAGTAAAAGAAAGAGGTGCACAATAGTATCTACTTCATAAGGTTGATATGGGAATTCAGTGAGGTATTGTAGGCTTACCTTGTTCTATTTAACTTCTGTTTATTGCACTTCTCAGATATTGTGTTTTTTACAAGTTGAAGGTTTGTGGCAACTCTGCATCAAGCAAAGCTATTGATGACCTTTTCCCAACAGCAATTGGTAACTGTGTCTCTGTGTCACAAAAATTTGGTAATTCTTGCAATATTTCAAACTTTTCCATTATTTGGTATGGTGATCTGTGATCAGTGATCTTTGATGTTACTATTGCAAAAAGATTATGACTTGTTGAAGTCTTTGATGATGACCAGCATTTTTTAGCAATAAAATATGTTTAAGTAAGGTATGTACATTGTTTTTTAACATGTAATGCTATTATACACTAAAATAGACTACATTATAGTGTAAAAGTAACTTTTATAGGCACTAGGAAACAAAAAAAAATCACGTGACTCACTTTATTGTGATATTTGTTTTATTGTAGTGGCCTCGACCTGAACCCACAGTATCTCTGAGGTATGCCTGTGAAATGAAGCACTTAAAACAGTGTCTAGAATATAGGCTTATGAAAGTTCCTTATTATTATCTGTAAAATAAGGCACTTGTACTGTCTCCAGATTCCTACCAGAACTAACACCTTGTGAGTCTTTTGGATTCTCTCTGCAGTGACTGAGTTTCCTACTACCTTCTGCTTCCCCGTTCCCTATCCATTCCACCTTATTCATCTTTCAAGTTTCACAACTTTCCTTCCTGGAAGGAATTACAAAACTGTCCAAATGTGCCACAGTTAGTTAAGACACACAGCTGTTCTTTGTTAGGAATCTGGTTCCTGAAATCAAGTGTTTATCATGTCACAGTATGATTATGTCCATAATACCTGTTCCTGCACAGGAAGGAGACTGCAGGAGCATTGATTCAGCACAGGGTCAGCACAAGCATCTATCTGTATTGTCACTCCAGAGAATAAGTAAGGCTGTACATTCCACAGGACAATGGGAACATGTAGAGTGTAGCCACCCAGGCCAACAGCCAAGGCCAAGTGCCCCACAGCAGCATGGCATGGTACAAAGAAGTCAGTCTGGAGAGAGGAAACTCAGGTTATGTTCCAGCTTTGTGTTAACGCTGGAGATCTGGGGATTTGTGAATGGCAGAGACTCAATTTTCTCAGCTACTATTAAATGGGAATAACAAAACCAACTTCGTAAGCTGTCTTAAGAATTAAGGGAGCAATAGTACAGTGTAGAGAGATCAAGGGATAAAGTACTTTGTAAAGTGTACAGGCTCTACAAATGTTTGTCACCTAATTATTCTCATTAGAACTGTAGCACATGGAACACCTCGAATTCCTTAAAAGACAGGAACTTCTTTTTATTTTTTCTTCTGTCTTTGATGTTATTTCTTTTAGTTACTACTATTTTTTTTTGGCTAAGCAATACATTTGAATTGTTCAAAAAGCTAAAAACATAAGAGGTATGACAGGGGCTTCCCTGGTGGCGCAGTGGTTGAGAGTCCACCTGCCGATTCAGGGGACACAGGTTCGTGTCCCGGTCCTGGAAGATCCCACATGCCGCGGAGCGGCTGGGCCCTTGAGTCATGGCCGCTGAGCCTGCGCATCCGGAGCCTGTGCTCCGCAACAGGAGAGGCCACAACAAGGAGAGGCCCACATACCGCAAAAAAAAAAAAAAAGAGGTATGACAGTGAAAGATCTTCCTTCCCCATTCCCACATTCCAATCTCATACTGTTACTAGGTTTTTGGGTTTATTTTATGTGTGTGTGAGCTCTCAGAGCTTTTGGATACATATGCAGGCAAAGATATTTATACATTTCGAAATACATTTTCCTCTGCCTTCCCCTTTTTTAACCATGAATTATGACACACTACATCTATTGTTCTATATTTTGCTTTTTTTCTTAATAAATCTTAGAGAAACTTCCATATCAGTACATAAAAAGCTTTCTCATTTCCTTCTTTTCTTCCCCTTTTTAACCATCAAGTGAGTTTTATTGTATGAATGTACCATAATTTAAGTTGGCTATTGATGGAAATTTAATTTGCTTTTAATCTTTACTATTACAAACTATTTCATATGTATGTGAATATTTCTGTAAGACAAAAATTCCTAAAACTTTAATTTCTGGGTGAAAAAGTATAAGCATTTATCATTTTAACATTTATTGACAAAGTGGTCTCCATAAGGATTGTACTAACTTAATTCTCCCAGCAGAAATGTCTGAGCACCCGTTTGTCTACCGCATCCTCGCCAACAAAGGGTGTTATCAAATCTTGGAGGTTTTGTCAATTTGACAGGCGAAAATGCTTTCTCAGTATAGTTTCAAGTTGTGTACATGTGTTTAACAAGTTAGTCCCTAAATGGACTAGGAGTCATTTATTATTTCTTTTTCTCTAAATTGTCTCATTTTTCTGTTAGGTTGTTATTTTCTTTTTTCTTATTAATTTTTAGAGGCTTTTTATGTATTAGGGAGATTAACCTTATATCTGTGATATGAGTTGAAAACTATTTTTTCTCAATTTGTCACTTGTCTTTTGAAGTTGTCTATGGCATGTGTGTGTGTGTGTGTCGTCACCCACAGTTTTCTAAATTTTCACGATGTCAACTTTATCAGCCTTTGATGTCTTATTGATTTGAGTCATGGTTAAAAAGGCTTTTCCACTCCAAAGGCGTAAAAGTAATTTTCTGATGCTTTCCTCTAGTCCTTTAATGAATTTGTTTCTTACAGTTTAATATTGGATTTATGTGGAATTTATATGAGGGTGTGTTTGAGGCATAGATCCAACTTTTTTGCCCCAAATAACCACCCAATTGTCATTTATAAAGTAGTACAGTACTTTTCCCCTCTACTGATTTTTGAGATGCCAGCTTCATCATATATGGAATTCCCATGTGCCTTGAGTCTATATCAGGTGTTTGAGGACCAGAACTTTCAGTAAGTGATTCCATCAGAAAGTGAAATATCATTGGTGGGAAGACAAAAAGAGCATGACACCTTGCCAGGATCACTGTCACCAATATGAACCTCTTCCCATGTTCCTGATATTTATTTCAATTCCTGTTTTAATACTCTGGAGGAACTGTGCTACAAGGGGTGGCAGTCTCTGGGCAGGTACTGCTTCTCCCTTTTTAGAGAGTAAATTCATTGTGAAATCACATAAACATAACTTTAAAATCTACGAATGACTGGCCTGAGACTCTTTGTGCCTATCTATAGAAGTTATAAAAAGAGGCCTGACCCACACATGATGCCCAATTCAGCCCGGCTTCAAAGCTCTTAGTATCCCTGGGAACAGAAGCAAGAATCTTCAGTCACCGTTTTCTCTCTAGTTAACCCTCTAAAGTTCCAATCACTGTAGTCATAATATCTAAATGTATTGAAAGTTTTCTACATGGGCCTAGACCCTGCTAAGTGCTTCATTTACATTATCTCATTTGATCCTCACAGCAGCCCTACAAAGGAGCTATTCAGACCTGGGTTCTTTAAATGTAGGCAATAGAAACCAACTCTATCCAAGTCAAGCACAAGGAGGATTTATAAGAAGGGTATAAGGGTGATCACAGAATCCAAGGAATAGCTGAAGAAACAGGTTTGAAAAGGCAGGAAAAAGCATGTAGGACCTGGGTAGCAGAAACTAATGAATATACTGTCTTGTTGGAATTTCTCTAAGGGATGAACTAACTCTAGGTTTTCCCATCAGTTTGTACATCACTCTGCCCCAGATTTCAAGTCCCAGGAGAGAAGTGCTTGGTGTGGTAGATTATATATGGTCACAGATTATTTTTTTTGTTTGGCTGCACCAAGCAACATGTGGGATATTAGTTCCCTGACCAGGGATTGAACACGTGCCCCCTGAAGTGGAAGCACAGAGTCCTAAACACTGGACCACCAGGGAAGTCCCAGGCGACAGATTATTTGTAGCTCCTCCCATCAAAAGTTGGAGTCTATTTCCTCACCCTTTGAAAATGGACTCTGACTTGTTTTAACCGAGAGAATGTGGTGGAGGTGACATTGGGCAAGTGCCAGGGCAAGGCTTCAGGACGCTTGCAGATTCTGCATTCACCCTTTTGGAACCTGATCCCACCATGCCGTGAAGAGGCCCAGGGTAGCCTTCTAGAGTGTAACAAATTCCATGGAAGGAGCACAAGCTCAGAGAGGGAGGCTCAACTACCAGCTGGGGTCCAGACATTTAAGCCAAGCAGTCCAGCATAAATCAAATTCTTTTCCAACCCACCAGCTAAATTCATCCACATGAGTGAACTCAGGTGAAACCAGCAGCAAAACTGCCCCTCCAACCCAGAACTGTGAGAAATAACAAAATGTTGTTTAATCACTAAATTTAGGAATGATCTGTAATACACTAATGGGTAACTGATACTGATAGATTGGCCTAATTTGAGTCATCTCTTTCTCTAACTCTATACCCTTGTCTAGGAGAGAGCAGAGAATATTAATTGATTGTTCAATCAAGACTAAATACAAGTGGGTGATTCTCTGAAGAAAGGGTAATGAATACTCAGAAAAAACAAAACAACAAATGTATACTAGACTGTGGTCTAGTATAGGATGTATGGTATATGCAATCATGGTATATAGAGTTATACTACTGGAATTACTATAACTACTATGGTTTATACTACTATATTCATTTTACAGATGAGAAAATTAAGACTCAGAAAGCAAAGTTTTCTTAGGCTCTAAAGCAATTAAATATCAGATACTTTTTACATATACTTTTCATTTTGAAATAGTTTAAGACTCACAGGAAGCTTCAAAAGCAGTGAAGAGTGGGGCTTCCCTGGTGGCGCAGTGGTTGTGAGTCCACCTGCCGATGCAGGGGACACAGGTTCGTGCCCCTGTCCGGGAAGATCCCACATGCCGCGGAGCGGCTGGGCCCGTGAGCCATGGCCGCTGAGCCTGCGCGTCCGGAGCCTGTGCTCCGCAATGGGAGAGGCCACAACAGTAAGAGGCCCGTGTTCCGCAAAACAAACAAACAAACAAAAAAAGTGAAGGGTGAAGGGTGTCCCTGTGTACCATTCCCTCAACTTCCCCCAGTAATAGCATCTTCTATACCCATAGTACATTATCAAATCATATAGAATTGGATTAGTAATCAAATGCTAAGTCCCAGAGTTGTGCTCATGGCACACACTAGTGCAGAAAAGCATCAATTTATTCCAAACCTATTTCTTTCCTGCGCCCTCACTACCTGACTGCTTCTAGCAAGAAGAATGCTACCACAGTGGCGTGTGACCTCTGGACTCAGGATTGAAACCCTCTTAGAGGGCCCCAAATGCTGCCTCTGCCATCACCTGTCTGACTGGAGGATACATTCTACACAGTCCAAAGTCAGCCCCAGTGTGAGACTTCCTGAGCAGAATTGATAGGTTCTTCCCATTCTTGAAACAGCTGGTGCCCACGTTGTCTCATAATTATTTATTTGAATTTCAACCAGATGGTGAGGTTTTCAAGACTGGCAGGGATTTTATTCATTCTTATAGACTCAGAACTTAACAAATTCTCAATAACTCCTTGCTGACTCTATAGAAAAGGAGAGGATCTTCTGTATGATTTATTGTGGCAAAGGGCTTTTAAGTTTGGGGGATACTGGGATCCTTGTTCATTTTGGTTTTACATTTGCTTGTTCCAAATCACTAGTACTGGCTGAAATATAGATCCAACCCTTTTTATTTCGTTCAACAATTGTACAGCAAACTGTACACCAGAAAGCCAGTATTGACTTAGCTAATGCTGTTGGGGTCAACAACTCAAATGACTAAAAGTTCCATTGCTTTTCTCAGTGTTATAACTGAACTATTCTACCTTTTCCAAAATTTGGTGAGAAGAAAAAAAATCCTCCCAAACAAAAACTACACAGGGTGAAAATGGAGTCTTTTTATTCTAGTTCTCCTAGATCTGTGCTTCTCAAACTTGATGTACGTCTACTTCACCTTGGGATCTTCTTAAAATGCAGATTCTGCCTCTGTGGTCTGGGGTTAGGGAGTCTGATATTCTGCATTTCCAAAACCCTCCTGAAGGAGGTAAAGGCTACTGGTCCATAGAGCACACTTTAAACCGCTTGAACCTAGAGAGGTCAACTGGTAAGGGTGTTGGTAAAGCATATGAGCAAAAAGGATCAGAAAACTTGGGACACACTTATGTCAGGGTTAATGGATTTGCTTTGTGGTCATCTATGGCTGGTTTTCCAATTTGATTGCCTAACAATTGCTTGCATCAGTTGTGGATTGAGAAATGGGGAGAGCCTGTCTCCTTTGCCCATTTGTCTCATAGGCCGTTCTGAGCAGAGGCATTGGGAGATCATTCATAACACACTGATAACTTTAATAAATCCACAGGTGTGAAAAGAACAATGGATGGCTGCCTGTGTGTTGTTTGTTCCATTAACATCCTGTGTTAAAGCCCACAGTTTTGGCAATTAAACCTAATTTCTTAACTGAATTGGGAAACCCTTGATGCAATGACGTTATTCTATGTAATTTTTTTTTTTTGCAGTACGCGGGCCTTTCACTGTTGTGGCCTCTCCCGTTGCGGAGCACAGGCTCCAGACGCGCAGGATGTGCTCTGCAACGGGAGATGGCTCACGGGCCGAGGCGCTTCGCGGCATGTGGGATCTTCCCGGACCGGGATTTTCCCGGACCAGGGCACGAACCAGAGTCCCCTGCATTGGCAGGCGGACTCTCAACCACTGCACCACCAGGGAAGCCCTATTCTATGTAATTTTAACCAGAAGATACATCAGCTATTATAACCAGTTCTGTCTATGTGACTTGATAAGTGATTTCATCACTGACAGTCTTTGGGTCATAGGGCTTGTATCAGCCAACCTCGATGGCTTGTTGGTCTTAGCATTTACCATGTCTGATTAAAACAATGGCTTCCAGGAATTCCCTGGTGGTCCAGTAATTAGGACTCTGCACTTCCACTGCAGGGGGCATGGGTCTGATCTCCGGTCAGGGAACTAAGATCCCACAAGCTTTGCAGCCAGAAAACAAAACAAAAGAAACAAACAAAAAAGTAAAGTTTAAACAAACAAACAAAACAGTGGCTTCCTTGGGGGTTTGAGCCTCCAGACTGCAAGCCAGTGAAAGCACCCAGACCAATAGTAATGAGAGCACAGGTCAACAAAATGGCGTGCAACTGCCCTTGACAGATTTTGTTTAGCTTTGATTTCACGTGGTAAAAGTTTATGCTCAGATGGGTCCCATAACTCCTGAGCAGCTTCCTGACTCATGGGCTAATCTATGGTTAATCACTCCCAAGAGAGTATGCATGCATCTTAGACCTGGCCTCCAGCCCTTATGGGATGGGGTCAAGATCAAACATGCATAAAGATGGGGGAGATGTTATTTAAGGACCTCATATACACTGAGTTTTTATATACATGGATGCGAGACAAATTCCTCTTTCAATATAGGGAAAGGTGATGTGAAAGTTCTTAAAGTTGGTATCCTATGTGAATCAGCCAAGGGGTCCTGGATTAAGAGAGATTAAGGCTTGTGGCAAGATAGAGAACTTTTTAAAGGGTATCCAGTGCTATGATAACTGACTTGCCTAAAGTTTGGCCAATAGTATTGAGCCTTGGATCCTATCCTTTATCAGGACATACTGGCTAAGGGATTAAAAAGCAGCAACATTCCACTGAGCTCCATCATTTCTGATAGTTGGCAGAGCCATTTGTACAATTTATGAACTCCCATTGCTGTTCACTCAGTTAATCCAAGGGGCTCCCATAGCCAAGGGGTATAGGGCAAGGATGACCTCCTCCAGCACCATGGCATTTGGCAAGGGACTGAGGACAGCGGAGGTTACCCTTTCCTGCAGGTGAAATATTCCAGAGGGTCCAGATTGGGCTCCAGTATGTATTAAGAAGGCCTTGATAGCCATGCTGAACTTGTGGGTGATGTTTCCATGAAGCAAAGCATAATGGGCAACTGGGTATGGAAAGGTCAGAAGCTCAGGGTCTAGGAGAACCTCTATTTCCAGGAGAACCCAGTAAGTGACCAGTCATTTGCTCTTTTAGTGGTGCATAACATATGTCTGAGGAGGGCAGTTTCTTACATCAGAAGCCCTTGGGAAAGTTATGGCCATCTCATGTAGTCCAAAGATTCCTGCGAAAAAAGGTTGTCAAAGCCTCTACAGTGAAGGAATCTCTGAGGTGGATGCTCTCACACTGACCCTGTGGGTGGCTCGAAAGTCAGAAGATCTGTCCATTGGTGAAAGTAGAGTGTTAAAGTCCCCTACTATGATTGTGTTACTGTCGATTTCCCCTTTTATCGCTCTTAGCATTTGCCTTATGTATTGAGGGGCTCTTATGTTGGGTGTATAAATATTTACAATTGTTATATCTTCTTCTTTGATGGATCCCTTGATCATTATGTAGTGTCCTTCTCTGTCTGTGGTAATAGTCTTCATTTAAAGTCTATTTTGTCTGATATGAGAATTGCTACTCCAGCTTTCTTTTGATTTCCATTTGCATGGAATATCGTTTTCCATCCCCTCACTTTCAGTCTGTATGTGTCCCTAGGTCTGAATTGGGCCTCTTGTAGACAGCATATATATGGGTCTTGTTTTTGTATCCATTCAGCCAGTCTATGTCTTTTGGTTGGAGCAATTAATCCATTTACATTTAAGGTAATTATCGATATGTATGTTCCTATTACCATTTTCTTAATTGTTTTGGGTTTGTTATTGTAGACTTTTTCCTTCTCTTGTGTTTCCTGCCTAGAGAAGTTCCTTTAGCATTTGTTGTAGAGCTGGTTTGGTGGTGCTGAATTCTCTTAGCTTTTGCTCGTCTGTAAAGGTTTTAATTTCTCCATAGAATCTGAATGAGATCTTTGCTGGGTAGAGTAATCTTGGTTGTAGGTTTTGCCCTTTCATCACTTTAAATAAGTCCTGCCAGTCCCTTCTGGCTTGCAGAGTTTCTGCTGAAATATCAGCTGTTAACCTTATGAGGATTCCCTTGTATGTTATTTGTTGTTTTTCCCTTGTTGCATTTAATATTTTTTCTTTGTATTTAATTTTTAATAGTTTGATTAATATGTGTCTTGGCATGGGGAAAACTGGACAGCTACATGTAAAAGAATGAAATTAGGACACTCCCTAACACCATACACAAAAATAAACTCAAAATGGATTAAATACCTAAATGTAAGGCCAGATACTGTAAAACTGTTAGAGGAAAACATAGGCAGAACACTCTATGACATAAATCACAGCAAGATGCTTTTTGACCCACCTCCTAGAGAAATGGAAATAAAAACAAAAATAAACAAATGGGAAACAAATGGGGCCCAATGAAACTTAAAAGCTTTTGCACAGCAAAGGAAACTATAAACAAGATGAAAAGACAACCCTCAGAATGGGAGAAAATATTTGCAAATGAAACAACTGACAAAGGATTAATCTCCAAAATATACAAACAGCTCATGCAGCTCAATATCAAGAAAACAAACCACCCAAACCAAAAATGGGCAGAAGACCTAAACAGACATTTCTCCAAAGAAGATATACAGATTGCCAACAAACACATGAAAGGATGCTCAACGTCACTAATCATTAGAGAAATGCAAATCAAAACTACAAGAGGTATCACCTCACACCGGTCAGAATGGCCATCATCAAAAAATCTACAGACAGGGCTTCCCTGGTGGCGCAGTGGTTGAGAGTCCGCCTGCTGATGCAAGGGACACAGGTTTGTGCCACGGTCCAGGAAGGTCCCACATGCCGCGGAGTGGCTGGGCCCGTGAGCCATGGCGGCTGAGCTTGTGCGTCCGGAGCCTGTGCTCCACAATGGGAGAGGCCACAACAGTGAGAGGTCCGCATAACACACACACACACACACACACACACACACAAATTCTACAGACAATAAATGCTGGAGAAGGTGTGGAGAAAAGGGAACCCTCTTGCACTGTTGGTAGGAATGTAAATTGATACAGCCACTATGGAGAACAGTATGGAGGTTCCTTAAAAAACTAAAAATAGAACTACCACACAACCCAGCAATGCCACTACTGAGCATATACCCTGAGAAAACCATAATTCAAAAAGAGACATGTACCACAACGTTCATTGCAGCTCTATTTACAATAGCCAGGACATGGAAGCAATCTAAGTGTCCAGGGACAGATGAATGGATAAAGAAGATGTGGTACATATATACAATGGAATATTACTCAGCCATAAAAAGAAACAAAATTGAGTTATTTGTAGTGAGGTGGTTGGACCTAGAGTCTGCCATATGGAGTGAAGTAAGTCAGAAAGAGAAAAACAAATACCATATGCTAACACATGTATATGGAATCTAAAAAAAAAAAAATTGTTCTGAAGACTAGGGGCAGGACAGGAACAAAGAACCAGACGTAGAGAATGGACTTGAGGACACAGGGGAGGGGGGAGTGTAACCTGGGACAAAGTGAGAGAGTGGCATGGACATATATACACTACCAAATGTAAAATAGGTAGCTAGTGGGAAACAGCCGTATAGCACAGGGAGATCAGCTTGGTGCTTTGTGACCACCTAGAGGGGTGAGATGGGGAGGGTGGGAGGGAGACACAAGAGGGAAGAGATATGGGAACATATGTATATGTGTAACTGATTCACTGTGTTATAAAGCAGAAACTAACACACCATGGTAAAGCAATTATACTCCAATAAAGATGTTTAGGAAAAAAAAGGTAAAGGTAGAGCTCAAATGTGCAACAAAATAGGAACACAGGGTTATGTAATATTTTTAAATGTGTATGTATGGATAAATATATAATACAAGCTACATTTATGTCCTGATTGCAAAGTAAATGATTATGTAAAGAAAAATAAAAACTAAAAGTAAATAAAGTCAAGGAAATATTAACTATGATTATAGTAGTATGTTAAGTCGTTTTTGTCCCTTTTCCAAATTGTCTCAAATGAACATTCTAAATATTAACAGTAGTTATCAAAAAAAAAAAAAACAAAAAACTCAGAAGAGCCTCTGAAGAGCACGCTCTTTCTATTTGACTGGCAGGATGAAATGCACGGGAAAATAGCAACTCACTGCCCTACCCCCATCCCCCAACACACACACACATATCAGCGCGGACTGGTCCCTTGGCACTTGGAGGGAAGTCACACCTTGCTCCTTTCAGAAGATCCTTTGGTAGACCTAGCTGATTAATGTAAAACAGGGTGCCCCCAGGGTATCATCCCAGATTCTAGGCAAGTAGCTCAGCTCAGATCGGAATCTGGGGAGGACTCTGCTTTTGAGTTCTGAATTTAGCATGGGAGTTAAGAGCAACACCCAGCAAATGCAGCAAACAGCGTTTGCAGCCACAGCCCGAGAGCACACCTGCCCAGGGCACCCGCCCTGGGCACCCGCCCAGGCTGCTGCTACCCTCTAGTGGAGCCAGTTAGTAAGTCAAGAAGAGCGGGTTGGTACATCACTGAAGTCTGATGTCAGACCGCCCTGCTCACTGCACCAACTGCTTTAAATATAGGTTTTAGTATTATTTAGGTATGACAAGGCCAACAGAACAAGAGATGACTGACATTGAAGAGAGAGTTTGTTACACCCACAGATCCCAAGAGAAGGGACACATCACACCATGGAGTGCCACAGGGGTGAGTAACCAGAGTCAATTAGAAGCCAGAAGGAGTAGGGAAAATATGTGCAAGAGCCTCGATTGTGTGTCAATTTTCTCTATATCTCTTGTAAGGACATTTGTCATTGGATTTAGGGCCACCCAGATAACCCAGGGTGATCTCCTCATCTTAAGATCCTTAAAATAACTACGTCTGCAAAGACTCTTTTTCTAAATAAGGTAACACTCACAGGTTCCAGGGATTTGATGTGGACATATCTTTTTTGGTGGTCCATCATTTCAATCTACTACAACTACCTTTTTTATGTGGGATCTTAGATCCCCAACCAGGGATCGAACCCATGCCCCCTGCATTGGAAGGGCAGAGTCTTAACCACTGGACCACCAGGTAAGTCCCTACAACTACCTTTTAAACACATCACAAATCTGACCCAATCTCACCATCTTCGCTGTTACCACCACGGTCCCAGATACCATCATCTCTCCCTGAATCAGTGCAAAGCCTCCTTACTGGTCTCTGACTTCTTAACCATGTGTGTTGCAAAATGTAGCCAAGTTTATCCTTTTAAAAATTAAATCAATCGTGTTACTACTTGGCTCAGAAACTCCATAGGCCTCCTTCTTGTGTATAATAAAATACAAAGGCCTTGGTCTGGCTTATGTAATTTGACCTGAATTCCTCTCCAACTTTTATCCTCTGCAAGTTTCCTCCTGTGACCCAGCCTCTCCCAGCAAATAAAGAATGTTCCAAAGTGCCCTCTCCTTCAGTTGGATCTCTCTCCTCCCATATGTACCCCTGGCTCATTTTCTCACTTCATCTAGGTGTCTACTCATTCAGATCTCATCTCCTCACAGAGGCATCCCCTGAATACTTATCTAAAATAACACATATTCTAATTCTTTATCGTGTAACTCTTCTTAGCACTTATGACACATGATGTTGGCATATGCATTCACTGTTCATTCCCTGAAGGCAAAGGCTTCTCTGCTCCATAATAATGCCTAGAATACTGCCTGGCACAGTAGACACTTAAGGAATGTATTTGTTGGGATGAATAAATGAATGAGTGAATAAATCTGCTAAGGGTTTTCCTAATTAAGATCACCTTATCATTTTTCAAATTATCCCAAGTGGCTGCCCCATAAGAGCACCATCGGAATGAAAGCCCACATAAAAACACTATGTGGGGCTTCCCAGGTGGCGCAGTGGTTGAGAGTCCACCTGCCAATGCAGGGGACATGGGTTTGTGCCCCAGTCCGGGAAGATCCCACATGCCGCGGAGCGGCTGGGCCCGTGAGCCATGGCCGCTGAGCCTGCGCGTCCAGAGCCTGTGCTCCGCGACGGGAGAGGCCACAACAGTGAGAGGCCCGCGTACCACACACACACACACAAAAAGTGTTTAATATTGATATTATGGAATGAAGGACGCAGTAGCCTGCTTTAGACTCAGATCCTGCCCTGCCACTGTCCCCCGTGAGGACACTGCATCCTGGTCCACATTTCTCCAGCTGCCGGGGGCTGACCAAGAATAGGCACAATTCTTAGAACACAAGGTACTTCCACTTGTCAGCTCTCTTATCACCCACTGCTTGGAATCCCTTGCCAGCTTCCCTACTGGCTGGACTGGCTTCCTGATGTGATTTTCTGAGCCATGCCTGTGCCTGGCATCTACCTGGGCAGGGCCTGGGGCTCTGACTGCTCGCGCTGGCACTGGCCTTTGCATTTGTATTCTTTCCCCAGCTATTCTCTGTCCCCCACTCCCTCACATGGAGAGGCTCTGTGTCCCTCTGGCTTCGTCTTCCTCCTCCCGGGTTCTTCCACTTCTCTCACGTGTGTCACGTTCCTGGCACTAAGCAGAGCCAACCTCCCTCTTGGCTGTGCACCCAGCCAGTCTCATGTGTTCCCCAGGGACATGGCCAAGGCCTGGAAGTCCCTTCCCTTTGTATATTTGAGACAGAACTGCAGGCAGACTGCAAGCAGTCCAGTGCCCTGGGGCATGTCTGCCCTAGAAGCTTCTATTCACAGCATGGATTGATGTAGGGGAGATAGGTGAGTCAGGGCAGGAATAGACATAGGATTTCCACCTTCTCACTTCCTTTTCACTTCTCAGCCTCTCCTCTGGAATGCCCCTCGCTAAGGCCTCTAATGATCTTTATGTGCCCACATCTTACTGTAAAACAAAGAATGTTGCCCACCATCCAGTTCTACCTACAGTACACGCTGAAAGGAGTTCAGGGCAGAGATTAGGAACAGGCACTCTGCACTCTGGGAAAACAGGTAGTTAGATACTATCAGGCAAACATTTTATGAATACACATTCTTGCATCTTCCCATACTTAGAAAAGCACTAAAACCATTAACTAAGATACCTGTTCCTCGTGACTAGCAGAAACCTTCTACCTAGGTGATTGCTTGGTTGCACATACCCCCTTGGCTGCAACCCCCTTGGTTGCTGACCTCCCGTCTTACCTCTTTGGAGCAGTTCCCCAGGGCTATCTGAGAGGCTATCTCCTGGGCTGTAGTCCTCAGTAAGTCCCCAAGTAAAACTGAAATTCTCAGCTCTCACTTTGTGCGTTTTTTTCCAAGTTGGCATTATCCAACTAATTTTCAGTTTTAATTTTTTTTTTTTTTTTTTTGCTTGCTGTGTTAGTTTCCTGTGGCTGCCATAACAAGGTACCACAAACTGAGTGGCCTAAAGCAACAGAAATTTGTTCTTTCACAGTTCTTGAGGCCCGAAGTCTGAAATCAAGGTATCGGCAGGCTTGGTTCCTTCTGGAGCCTCTGAGGGAGAATCTATTCTATGCCTTTCTCCTCATCTCTGGTGGTTGCAAGGAACACCAATCCTTGGTGTTCCTTGTCTTGTGGCAGCATCCCTTTAATCTCTGCCTCTTTCTTTGCATGGACTTTTTCTCTGAGTCTCTCTGCATCCTCTTCTCTTATAGGAACACCAGTCATTGGTTTTAGGGTCTCTTTTAACCCACTATGATCTCATCTTAGCCCTTAACTAATTGTATCTGCAAAGACCCTATTTCCAAATAAGGTCTCATTCTTTTTTTTTTTTAATTTATTTATGTTTGGCTGCTTTGGGTCTTCGTTGCTGTGTGTGGCCTTTCTCTAGTTGTAGCTAATGAGGGTTACTCTTCATTGCGGTGTGCAGGCTTCTCCTTGTGGTGGCTTCTCTCGTTGAGGAGCAGGGGCTCTAGGCACGTGGGCTTCAGTAGTTGTGGCACACAGGCTCAGTAGTTGTGGCTCATGGGCTTCGTTGATCCACGGCACATGGGATCTTCCCGGACCAGGGATCAAACCCGCATCCCCTGTGTTGGCAGGTGGATTCTTAATCACTGCACCACCAGGGAAGTCCCAATAAGGTCTCATTCTGAGGTTCTGGGTAGATGTGAATTTGGGGGGAACACTATTCAACCCGCTACCTCTTCTTAG
Source organism: Hyperoodon ampullatus (assembly GCF_949752795.1). NCBI lineage: Eukaryota > Metazoa > Chordata > Mammalia > Artiodactyla > Ziphiidae > Hyperoodon > Hyperoodon ampullatus. The sequence continues at coordinate 111,008,103 of NC_136919.1, forward strand.
TTTGTTAAATTCTTTGAAACATTTTAAAGTTTGTTAAAAACAAACTTTCCCCATTCCTTTCCCTCATCTTTTTGGCTATTCCTTTCAGTATTTTCTCTATCTATAAAAAACATTTAAAAAATTCACACATACGTTTCTCTTGAAAAGTCACTGAGCATATATTTTCCACAGCTGCCCTCTTAGATGCTGGCTACCCTCTCATGTACAGTACTTGCCTGGTCCTAGGAGCATTTGAGTCTGTGATTCTATCACATGTAGAAGACTTTCTGGGGTCAGTGTAAAATTAACTGAAGTAGTAGTGACATTACAATAAGATTTCTACCATGCTGGGCAAATCTACTTGATTTCTTTCATCAATCAGATAACACCTAAGAAAAAAATGAATTGCCCACTCTAGGTTACGCATTATTCTTGACACTGGGAATACAATTTTGAGCAATTATACCTGCCCTTATGGAGATTACTGTTTAGTGAGGAAAAAAAAAGGTATGAATCACACAGATAAGTGAAGAAGATAATTATGCTTGGGGACTTCCTTGGTGGGACAGTGGTTAGGAATCCGCCTGCCAATGCAGAGGACACAGATTTGATCCCCGGTCCGGGAAGATCCCACATGCCATGGAGCAACGAAGCCCGTGTGCCACAACTACTGAGCCTGCGCTCTAGAGTCTGCGTGCCACACTACTGAGCCCGTGTGCCACAACTACTGAACCCCGCACACCCAGAGGCTGTGCTCCTCAAAAAGAGAAGCCACCATAATGAGAAGCCCATGCACTGCAGTGAAGAGTAGCCCTGGCTTGCTGCAACTAGAGAAAGCCCGTGCACAGCAACGAAGACCCAATGCAGCCAAAAATAAATAAATTAATTAATTAAAAAAAAAGATAATTATGCTCGGTCTTACAAATGAGAGGTCTGTGGTGCTGAGAAGATAGAGGGGGAGTTAGGGAAGGCCAAGATATGAAGGATGAGTGATTTAAGTAGACAAGGGAAAGAGACAATCCATGCATAGGAAACAGTAGGTACAAACATCCTGTGTCTGGAGGGACCATTATATGTAACAACACTAAAGGAAGAAGCATGTACTGTAGTGTAAGTGGGAAGAAAGTGTGGTAGGAAATGAGGGAGAGAGGCAGCAGCCAGACCATGCAGAACCTTGTCAACTATGCTGAGTTTGTCTTTATCCTAAGAGCAACAGGAAGTTGTTAACATGTTTTAACAAACAGAATATATTCACGTTTGTCTTATTAAAGAGATTACCCTGGATTCAATTTGTAAAACAGATTTAAGGGGTGTGAGGGTAGATGGGGGCAGGCCAATTAGGGGGCTTCTGCTAAAAATCTAAATGAGAAATGATGGCATTTTGGACTAGGGTAGTCTGATAGAGATGGAGAAAAATGGATAGGTTTGAGAGAGGAGGTTAAATCTTGGTGATGGACTGAAAATGGGGAGCTAGGAGAGCTAGGGAGAAGGAAGAGTCAAGGGTAAGTCCTAGGTCTAGGAAGTGTAAATAGATGCTGTTTTCTGAGGTAGGGAGCACTGGTCTGAAATGGGGGAGGAGGGGTCAGTACATGATTTGCTTTAGGACTTGTTGGACTCAAGGTGCGGCTGAAACACTCAAGAGCAGGTAATGAAGTAGGGGATGGTGATTTGAGTCTAATTGGTAAATTAGCTCACATTATAAAATGCTTAGCTCAGGGACTTCCCTGGCAGTCCTGTGGTTAAGACTCTGCTCACAATACAGGGTGTATGGGTTCGATCTCTGGTCGGGGAACTAAGATCCCATATGCTGCAGGTTACAGCCAAAAAAAAAAAACCCAAAAAACAAAAAATGATTAGCTCAGTATCTGTTCATAAGTGCTGGCCAATGCTTATTATTCTCCAACAATATCTTTAATGTGGTCGAAATTGACACGATAAAGTGTACATGATTAAATGCGTTAACACATTTTAAAATACTTAAAACAATGCCTAGCACATAGGAAGAGCTTAATAAAAGTTAGGGAGGAAATAAAAGAGACCATATCTCTGAAAACACTTTTGATTTCTGTGTATCAGTATAAGGAATTATGATGTATTCAACGTTTGACCCAGGTTTGGGAACTTCACAGAAAAGGGTTGTGTATTTGCAGCCATTAACTAGAAACACTTACTTCACTTTTCAGATAGAAATTTCACATTTCTAAAAATGACCCTTCATACTGTTGCCAGTAAAAGCACTGAACAGAGATGAGTGGCCTGTTCTAATTCTTGGCCCAATCTTCCCTGATTGTGTGACTTCCCCTGGGCTTCCTGAAGGAATTGTATCCAATGACCTCTTTCAGTTTTAAAATTCCATATCTGATTTCTAAACCTCTTTGCAAAAGACAGCCTTACAGCCCTGGGATGAGGAGCCCACAGGAGAGTCACAGAGAAGCTGGAGCCCAAGAGAGCCTGGCACTCATGCTCTGTTACTACATCTGCAGCTGGGGGTCATACAGAGCACGCGTGATCATCGGATTAACAGGCATCTTGGAAGTCTCGCTCAGTATTTCCTTTCAAGTCAAAGGTCAGTGATTTCCCCACTTTCCGCCCTTGACACAGACAGAGGAAGATGAGCAACACAGCAACAGCAGGGTTCAGGGACACTGGGAGCTGGAGACAAATCGGTCTAGGGAGCAAAGACGTAGGCGTATTGAGTTTGGGTTTCTAAACCCTTGGGACCCTTGAGCCCTGGGAAAAAGAAGAGGCAGCTAGGCAAACTGCTGAAATGCAGCTCTGACTTAAGGTCACCCCCACCAGGAGATCCTTTCCAAGAGGAAGCAAACATACAAAGATGTTTGGGGACATTTATGGCCCAGAGCAACTACTGTGTTTTAAAGCTGTAGGTCACAGAAGAGGAGAGAGGAAAAGTCTGTTTGGGGAGGAGGTGAGTTTAAACTTTGGTTCTGCCACCAACTCTGTGGCCATAGACAAGTCACTTTCTGAGCCTTAGCTTCCTCATCTGTAAAATCTTCATCACTTACCTGACCTACATCATGGGATTGTCATAAAAATATTACAGGTGAGAGAGCAAAACACAGTACCTAGCACACAGTACAGACTAATTTCTCAATGTACCTCCTAGATTCTCTCCAAAGCAGACACATACTAGGTTGTGCCCCATGGCATTCAACAAGAAACTTCATCAGAAGGAATGTAGGACATGTTCTTCTCAGGGTCCTCATTCCCATGCAGTGATCCTCTTATGGAATTCTGCTAGGATCAGTTATGGAAAAGAAATAAAGGAAAGAGGCAGAGAGAGACAAGCTCTGAACCAGTAAACCCCAAACTCGGGAGAACTCAAAATATCTGAGCTCAGTGGAGAGGTTTGTTTGTGTGCTCTGCCTATGTTTTCAGCCAATCAGAGCCCCAGAAATGTTTTCGGGATCATGGGTCTTTTGGAATGTATTTGTAGGAAACTTTTTGCTCTACACAGAGCTAGTCTTAGAGGGTGCCAAATCACAGAATCTGGGGAGACCTTCAAGATGGCAGAGGAGTAAGACGTGGAGATCACCTTCCTCCCCACAAATATATCAGAAATACATGTACATGTGGAACAACCGCTACAGAACACCTACTGAACGCTGGCAGAAGACCCCAGACCTCCCAAAAGGCAAGAAACTCCCCACGTACCTGGGTAGGGCAAAAGAAAAAAGAAAACACAGAGACAAAAGAATAGGGATGGGACCTGCACCAGCGGGAGGGAGCCGTGAAGGAGGAAAAGTTTCCACACACTAGGAAGCCCCTTTACTGGTGGAGACAGGGGCTGGTGGGGGTGAAGCTTTGGAGCCACGGAAGAGAGCACAGCAATAGGCGTGCAGAGGGCAAAGCGGAGAGATGCCCGCACAGAGGATCGGTGCCGAAGAGCACTCACCAGCCCGAGAGGCTTGTCTGCTCACAAGCCGGGATGGGTGGGGGCTGGGAGCTGAGGCTCAGGCTTCGGTCGGATCCCAGGGAGAGGACTGTGGTTGGCTGCATGAACACAGCCTGAAGGGGACTAGTGCACCACAGCTAGCCAGAAGGGAGTTGGGGAAAAAGTCTGCAACTGCCTAAGAGGCAAAAGACCATTGTTTCGGGGTGCATGAGGAGAGCGGATTCAGAGCACCGCCTAAACAAGCTCCAGAGACGGGCGTGAGCGGCAGCTATCAGTGCGGACACCAGATACGGGCATGAGATGCTAAGGCTGCTGCTGCAGCCAACAAGAAGCCTGTGTGCAAGCACAGGTCACTATCCACATCTGCCCTCACGGGAGCCTGTGCAGCCCGCTACTGCCAGGGTCCCGTGATCCAGGGACAACTTCCCCGGGAGAACACACGGAGTGCCTCAGACTATTGCAATGTAATGCTGACCTCTTCCACCACAGGATCATCCCGCATTCCGTACTCCTCCCTCCCCCGGGTCCTGAGTGACCCAGAGACACCTAATCAGCTGTTACTTTAACCCCATCCTGTCTGAGTGAAGAACAGACGCCCTCAGGTGACCTACATGCAGAGGTAGGGCCGAATCCAAAGCTGAATCCCAGGAGCTGTGCTAACAAAGAAGAGAAAGAGAAATTTCTCCCAGCAGCCTCAGGAGCAGTGGATTAAATCTCCACAATCAACTTGATGTATCCTGCATCTCTGGAATACCTGAATAGACAACGAATCATCCCAAATTGAGGAGGTGGACTTTGGGAGCAACTGAAGACTTGGGGTTCATTTTCTGCATCTAACTTGTTTCTGGTTTTATATTTATCTTAGTTTAGTATTTAGAGTTTTTATCATTGGTAGATTTGGTTACTCTCTTCTTTTATTATTTTGTTTTTTATATATAGATATAAATATTTTTTCCTTTTTCTCTTTTTATGAGTGTCTATGTGTATGCTTCTTTGTGTGAATTTGTCTGTATATCTTTGCTTTTACCATTTGTCCTAGGGTTGTTTTTTTTTTTAATTTTTGGCTGTGTTGAGTCTTCATTGCTATGTGTGGGCTTTCTCTAGTTGCAGCAAGTGGGGGCTACTCTTCGTTGAAATGTGCGGGCTTCTCATGGTGGTGGCTTCTCTTATTGTGGACCACGTGTTCTAGGTGTGTGGACTTCAGTAGTTACAGCACGTGGGCTCAGTAGTTGTGGCTCATGGGCTCTAGAGTGCATGCTGTGTAGTTGTGGCACATGGGCTTAGTTGCTCCACGGCATGTGGGATATTCCCGGACCAGAGCTCAAACCCGTGTTCCCTGCATTGGCAGGTGGATTCTTAACAACTGTGTCATGAGGGAAGCCCTGTCCTAGGGTTTTGTCTTTCTGTTTTTTGTTTGTTTTGGGGTTTTTTTTTGTTTTATTTCAATATAGTTTTGAGCACTTGCTATCATTGGTGGATTTGTTTCTTGGTTTGGTTGTTCTCTTCTTTCTTTTTTTATTACTTTTATTTTTTTTAATTTGTAATAATTATTTTTATTTTTTATTTTAATAATTTTTTATTTTATTTTATTTTATTTCTTTCTTTTTATCTTTCTTTTTTTCTCACTTTCTACTGAGCCATATGGCCAACAGGGTCCTGGTGTTCCTGCTGGGTGTCAGACCTGTGCCTCTGAGGTGAGAGAGCTGAGTTCAGGACACTGGTCCACCAGAGTCCTCCCAGCTCCATGTATTATCAAATGGCGAAAGCTCTCCCAGAGATCTCCATCTCAATGCTAAGACCCAGCTCCACTTAATGACCAACAAGCTACAGTGCTGGACACCTTATGCCAAACAACTAGAAAGTCAGGAACACAACCCCACCTATTAGCAGAGAGGCTGCCTAAGATCATAATAAGTTCACAGACATCCCCAAAACACACCACTGGATGCAGTCCTGCCCACCAGAAAGACAAGATCCAGCCTCATCCACCAGAATACAGGCACCAGTCCCCTCCACAAGGAAGCCTAAACAACACAGTGAACCAACCTTAGCCACTGGGGGCAGACACCAAAAACAACGGGAACTATGAACCTGAAGCATGTGAAAATAAGACCTGAAACACAGTAAGTTAAGCAAAATAAGAAGACAGAGAAACACACAGCAGATGAAGGAGTAAGGTAAAAACCCACCAGACCAAACAAATGAAGAGGAAATAGGCAATCTACCTGAAAAAGAATCCAGAGTAATGATAGTAAAGATGATCCAAAATCTTAGAAATAGAATGGAGAAAATACAAAAAACGTTTAACAAGGACCTAGAAGAACTAAAGAGCAAACAAACAGTGATGAACAACACAATAAACAAAATTAAATATTCTCTAGAAAGAATCAATAACAGAATAACTGAGGCAGAAGAACAGAAAAGTGACCTGGAAGATAAGATAGTGGAAATAACTACTGCAGAACAGAATAAAGAAAAAAGAATGAAAAGAGTTGAGGACAGTCTTAGAGACCTCTGGGACAACATTAAACACACTAACATTTGAATTATAGGGGTCCCAAAGAAGAAGAGAAAAAGAAAGGGACTGAGAAAATATCTGAAGAGATTATAGTTGAAAACATCCCTAATATGGGAAAGGAAATAGTCAATCAAGTCCAGGAAGCACAGAGAGTCCCATACAGGATAAATCTAAGGAGAAACACACCAAGACACATATTAATCAAACTATCAAAAGTTAAATACACAGAAAAATATAAAAAGCAGCAAGGGAAATAAAAATAATATACAAGGGAATCCCCATAAGCTTAACAGCTGATCTTTCAGCAGAAACTCTGAAAGCCAGAAGGGAGTGGCAGGACATATTTAAAGTGATGAAACGGAAAAATCTACAACCAAGATTACTCTACCCAGCAAGGATCTCATTCAGATTCGGCAGAGAAATTAAAACCTTTACAGACAGGCAAAAGGTAAGAGAATTCAGCACCACCAAACCAGCTTTACAACAAATGCTAAAGGAACTTCTCTAGGCAGGAAACACAAGAGAAGGAAAAGACCTTCAAAAACAAACCCAAGGGCTTCCCTGGTGGCACAGCGGTTGGGAGTCCTCCTGCCGATGCAGGGGACACGGGTTCGTGCCCCGGTCCGGGAATATCCCACATGCCACGGAGCGGCTGGGCCCGTGAGCCATGGCCACTGAGCCTGCGCGTCCGGAGCCTGTGCTCTGCAATGGGAGAGGCCACAACAGTGAGAGGCCCACGTACCGAAAAAAAAAAAAAGGTTCTGAAGAACCTAGGGGCAGGATAGGAATAAAGACACAGACGTAGAGAATGGACTTGAGGACAGGGAAGGGGGGAGGGTAAGCTGGGACGAAGTGAGAGAGTGGCATGGACATATATACACTACCAAATATAAAATAGATAGCTAGTGAGAAGCAGCTGCAGAGCACAGGGAGATCAGATCGGTGCTTTGTGACCACCTAGAGGGGTGGGATAGGGAGGGTGGGAGGGAGACCCAAGAGAGAGGAGATATGGGAATAAATGTATATGTATAGCTCATTCACTTTGTTATAAAGCAGGAACTAACATATCATTGTAAAGCAATTATACTCCAATAAAGATGTTAAAAAAGAAAAAATCACAGAATCTGTCCAGGGCACTAAGACATCCAGGAAAATATACCTGATGTGTAAACAGTGATTTTGTCAGTTGCATATAATCTTTGAAGATAATTTCTTACACTGATACACAGAAAGAAAAGTTGTTTTCAGAGACATCGTTGTAAAATTTTCTCCTTGATCTTGATCAAGCTCCTACTATGTGCGAGGTACTGTTTTAAGTACTTAAATGTCTTATGTATTCATGAAGTACATTAAATTGTCTGTTTGCATCACCATACCCTCTCTCCCATTATTTTTAGAGGAAAAGGGAGAAATAGCCCCACTTTCCTCATATCCTTTGTTGGTTGATCTGACAGAGAGCACCCATCAAGCTCCCTGTGTTTCCCTTGCCAACCTCACAGCTGTGAGAGTAGCTTAGGAAAAGATCTAGAGAGCTCTGAGTGTTTCTGTCAAGACCCCCGTCCCTCCCCCACATCCACAGGGAAAAGACCACCAGAGCTAATCTGCTCATGGCCCATACAGTCAGCCTGCAAGAACATCAAATCACTTCTCACCACCAGACCCCGTGCGCAGATGACCCTCACACCCCCCAGTCTGGGCCAATGCCCTCTGCAGCTTGCTGTCACTCATCAGAAAAATGCCATTTAATCCTCAGCTCCTCCTGAACTTTACCTTCACTTTCTTGATTTTACTCAATGGTTTTCATCACTGGCTGCACGTTAGAATTGCGTGTAAAGCATACATTTTTTTTTAAATTTAAAAATCCATACTCTCTTCCCAATGAATTAAGTCAGAATTGGTGAGAGGTGTGGTGGGAGGGAGTTAAGGCTTTTTTTTTTAAGGTCAAACAGGAAGGGTTAACAAATATTAGGTAGTGTACAGGGTCTCTAGGGGAGTGATATGATATCAGTTATATGTGGAATCTAAAAAAACATTACAGGGGACATCCCTGGTGGTGCAGTGGTTATGAATCCGCCTGTCAATGCAGGGGACACGGGTTCGAGCCCTGGTCTGGGAAGATCCCACATGCCATGGAGCAACTAAGCCCGTGCGCCACAACTACTGAGCCTGCGTGCCACAACTACTGAAGCCCGAGTACCTAGAACCCTGCTCCGCAACAAGAGAAGCCACCGCGGTGAGAAGCCTGCGCACCGCAATGAAGAGTAGCCCCCACTCCCCACAACTAGAGAAAGCCCGTGGGCAGCAATGAAGATACAACACAGCCAAAAGTAAATAATAAATAAATAAATTTATAAAAAAATATTTAAAAAAATATAAAAACAATACAAATGAACTTATTTACAAAGCAGAAACAGACTCACCGACTTTGAAAACAAACTTATGGTTACCAAAGGGGAAAGGTAGGGGGGAGGGATAAATTAGGAGTTTGGGATTAACATATACTCACTACTATATATAAAATAGATAATCAACAAGGACCTACTGTATAGCACAGGGAACTCTACTCAACATTCTGTAGTAACCTAAATGGAAAAGAATCTGAAAAAGAATATGTATATGTGTAACTGAATCAGCTTGCTGTACACCTGAAACTAACACAACATTGTAAATCAACTATACTCCAATATAAAATAAATTTTTAAAAAAGATGTACTATATAGCACATGGAACTATATTCAATATCTTGTAATAACCCATAATGGAAAAGAATCTGAAAAAGAATATATATACGCATATATATACACACACATATATATTATAACTGCATCACTTTGGTGTACACCAGAAACTAACACATTTTAAATCAACTACACTTTCATTAAAAAAAAGTCCCCCCCTCAAAAGAAATCCATACCCTCTTCCCAAATAATTAAGTCAGAATTGGTGGTGGGGGGGTTGGAGTTAAGGGTTGTTGTTGTTGTTTTAATTTCAAACAGGAAGAGGTTTATTAACAAATATTAGGTAGTGTACAGGGTCTCTAGGAGAGGCACAGCACCAGCTGGGTCAGCTGGGCGACCAGAGCAAAGCTCAACCCTCCTTCCTGGGGACTGCCCTGGATAGAGGGATGTCTCCAACGCCACTTTCACCAGAAAATGGAGTCTGTTCACTTCATATTTCCCCATGTGGTCTTCACTACTAGTAAGAGGTTTTTGTTTTTGTTTTGTTTTTGATAATTAACAAACCATAAATTTGGCTTTTTTATTACATGCAGTTGTATGTGTTTTAACATGTGTAGCAGAACTGTTCCATCACCCCACATAACTCAGGCACCCCTCTACAGTCAAACCCTCCTCCTGCAGCCACCACTGGCAACCAGTAATCTCCTCCCCATCGCTATAATTTTGCCTTTGGGGCAATGTGATGTGAATGCAATAATGCAGTATGTAACCTTTTAAGACTGGATTTTTTCACTCAGCATTAATGCCCTTGAGGTCAATCCACGTTGCTGTATCTATATTTTGTTCCTTTTCATTGTTGAGTAGTGTTCCATTGTATGGATAGACCAGTTTATTTACCTGTTGAAGGGACATTTGGATTGTTCCTTGTCTTTGGTCACCAGTAATGGAACTGCTATGTCTAGGTTTCGGTGTGAACACAAATTTTCCTTTCTCTTGGGTCAGTACCTTGGAGGGTGATTGCTGGGTCTGATAGGAAACTACCAAACTGTTTTTCCAAAGTGGCTGTCCAGTCTCACCAGCAGTGTGTGCCAGTTTCCATTGCTCCACATCCTCACCAGAACTTGGCGCTGTCATTATGTTTCATCTTAGCCATTTTCACAGGCATGTAGTTGTGGTCTTAATTTCTCATTGGTATTTTTTAATGTCCCCATGTGACTCTAACATGCAGCTAGAGTTGCAAACCATTGAATAAACTGAAACTTGGCTGCCCAAGCCTCCTAGTGGCCTCTGCCACTAAGTCTACTAATGTACCTGCATATAAATGCTGTGTTTCTATCTGTTGCAAGGGCTGAGCCTCCATGGTCTCACCAACTGTTCCATCTGTGCTTCATTTCCACACTGGATTTTGTCCACTCTTCCCTGCCCAGTGGAATTACTTGTGGAGTTGTTCCTTCTCTTTCTTGGAGTCATCATTTTCCCTTCCACTGGATCGTATTATCAACACCATACAAATATGCTGTAGTAAAAAAAAAAATCCCTTGAACCCACATCCTTCCCCAGCTACCACCATTTCTCTGCTCTTCCTTCAACAAAAGTCTGTTGAAAAAGTTGTCTATGTTTACTATCTCCTCATCCTTCCCCCACTCCATCCTTTTGCCCCTCCATCTTTTTTTATATTTACTCCAATCAGACTTTCACCTCCACCAGTCCACGAAACCTGTCCTCATCAAATTCACCAATTGCCTTCACATGTCAAATCCAAAGTTTAGACACTCTCAGTCCTTAACTTATTCGACTATAATCCACAGAATTGATCACTACCTTGCATTCTTAATTTTCTTTTGACCTAGCCTCAGGGTTATCCTCCCAACTCAGTAGCTACTCTGTCTCAGCTTCCCTTGTTTGTTCCTCCTCATGTTTCTGATTCTACAACTTGGAGTGATCCTGGGCTCTGTCCTCAGATGGCTTCTCTTTACACTCACCTCCTGCATGACCTTATTCTATACCATTGCCCCAAATACCATCTACAGATTAGTGACTTCCAAATTCCTATCTCTAGTCTAGACCTCTCTACTGAACTCCAGACTCTTTTGCAAACTTTCCACTCGGCTTCTGCATTTGCAAGTCTAATAGGTATTGAAAACCACATGTGTATAGCTGAATGCTTGAATTATCTTTTACCCATCTCATCTTCCTCATCTCACAAAACAGCAACTCCTTTCTTCCAGCTGTTCAGGCTAAAAACCTCGGAATCGTGTTTGATTTCTCTTTCTCTCAGACCCTACATCTATTCAACTAGCAAATCTTGTCGGCTATTTCTTTGAATATATCCAGAGGCAAACAATGCTCTCAATTTCCACTGTTACAACCTAGTACAAGCCACAGTCAATTCTCATTGAATTATTGCAATATCTTCTAAATGTCTCCCTGCTCCCACCTTCCACCAGTTTATTCTTTTTAAAAATAATAATAATAAATTTATTTATTTATTTATTTTTGGCTGCATTGGGTCTTTGTTGTTGGGTCTTTGTTGCTGAGCACGGGCTTTCTCTAGTTGCAGTGAACAGGGCCTACTCTTCATTGCGGTGCGCAGGTTTCTCATTGCAGTGGCTTCTCTTGTTTCAGAGTTTGGGTTCTAGGTACGTGGGCTTCAGTACTTGTGGCACGCAGGCTCAGTAGTCATGACACATGGGCTTAGTTGCTCTGCGGCATGTGGGATCTTCCCAGACCAGGGCTCGAAACTGTGTCCCCTGCATTAGCAGGCAGATTCTCAACCACTGTGCCACCAGGGAAGTCTCCAACAATTTATTCTTCACACAGCTCAAGAGTAAATATTTAAAGAGTTCAAACTTAAAAAAACATTAGAAGATATCACTCCTCCACTTAAGAAGCTCCAGTGGCTCTCCCACCTCATTGTGAAAAAAAATTTGAAGCTTTTGTGCTGACATTTCCATGATCTTTCCCTGACCGCCTTGCTGACCCATTTAAAAAAAATTATTAAAGTATAGCTGATTTGTTGTGTTTAATTCCTGCTGTAGAGCAAAGTGACTCAGTTTTTTATATATGCATATATTCTTTTTCATATTCTTTTCCATTATGGTTTATCACAGGATATTGAATATCCAGTTCCCTGTACTATACAATAGGACCTTGTTGTTTATCCATTCTATATATAATAGTTTGCACCTGCTAATCCCAAACTCTCAATCCATCCTTCTCCCACCCCACCCCTTGGCAACCGCAAGTCTGTTCTCTGTGTCTCTGAGTCTGTTTCTGTTTCATAGATCTGTTCATTTGTGTCATATTTTAGATTCCACATGTAGGTGATATCATGTGTTATTTGCCTTTGTCTTTCTGACTTACTTCATTTAGTATGATAATCTCTATGTCCATACACACGTTGCTGCAAATGACATTATTTCATTCTTTTTTATAGCTGAGTGATATTCCATTGTGTGTGTGTATATATCACATTTTCTTTATTCACTCATCTTTTGCTGACCTCATTTCTACCCCTTATCCACCTTGTGTTCATCCTACACCACTCATAAGCAATTACTATGGCTGGTAGCTTACAACAGAGAGAATTGCAGTTGTGTTCTTAGTGGGTATGATTTGGGAGAACAGGCATGAAATTAGTGTAATCATTGGCCATTCGGAGCAAGCTCCCACTTTGGAGCCCCTACCCTGCTCTTCCCTCTGCCCAGATGCCCTTCCTCTGGACATCTGCCTGACTCCCCCCTCCCTTTATTCAGGTCTCTGCTAGAGGCTGTCCTGACCACTCTTTCTAAAATAGTATCTCTCCCTGTCACTCTTACCCAGCTTAATTTTTCTTCAAGGCATGTATCACCATCTCACATAGAAATAACGCATTTACTTATTGGATGTCCCCTCTCCACTTCCCACTGGAACGTGAGCGCCATTAGGCAGGATCTTTCTACTGTGTTCCTTGATGTATCGGTGTGCCCAGAACAGTGCCTATAGCACATTGAAGGGATTCAATAGGGGTTGAATGAATAAGTAAATGAATCTTCCTCACATCACCATAGTGACAATTTTTTCTTTCTAAAGCTTCCCTACATATCTTTTGAGCTGGTTTTCCTCTGGATAATAACACTTGGAGGTCCCCAGTACTACATGTTTTTCCTAAGCACATTTCCTAGAGATGACTCTGACACTCTGAGGACTTCTAGGGATGCCCTGCTCTAAATCAGTTTATAATGGCATCACTTCAAAGGAGAATCCTATTTGGAACAGTCATGTGAGTGGAATTTAACCATAAATGGAGTGCCCTGGGAAAAAGGCTCACACACACAAATGTGTGCATAAATATTCACACACACTTGCATACACACACACACATAAACACACACACTCACACACAAACAATTTGGCTTCTTTGGTATATTTTCTCACCAAGTCAAAAATATGTCCTATTTATCCTCTGGAACATGTCTTTTAGCTTTGAAAATGTTTTAAATAAAAACCAGAAAAGTTCAACTCTGTAGGGTTCCTTACAAAAACTAATTGTCAGTTTCAATCTTTAAAACTAGTTCATCCACAATGTAGAAATGACTAACCACAGAATAAAACAAAACAAGACCCAAAATGCATTTGTGTAACAAATTTATACTTTTACAATATAACTTGATGAAATTTTAATTACCTTGATTTTAAAAATTTTCCAAGTCCTAAGATGATGTCATTACAAGTTAAAAGTTTCAAACTTATGGTGTGTAGGTAACAACACCATAACTCAACTGATGCTATCATTTTGACATATTTCTACATGGAGTTTTATTTTATAAATCGAGATCCTCTTGGAACTCTGCATTTACCCCATCACTCAGGGAGCTTATTACAGATATAATCATGGTTGTGTCTATAGTAAATATTTATGTTTAGAAGAATGGAAGTAAAAGTAAATTAACTAAATATTTGTACCTTTCTCTCTTTTGAGTATTTTTTTTCTAAATTGTTAAAATGTCCTTAATTAAGACTTTGGCACCATTCCAATAACCTTATTCCTTCTTGCATGCACTCAATAAATATTTATTGAAGATCTACTATGTATCTGTTCTAGGAGTTTGGGATACATCAGAGAACATAACCAGAAAAGATCTCTGCACTCATGGAATTTGCTTTTTATTAGGGAGAGACACATAATAAAATGTACACATTTTCTACTGTTGAATAAAAAATACAACGAATTTAGCAGCTTAAACCACACATATTTATTATCTCACAGCTTCTGTGTCTCAGGAGTAGGTGCATAGTCCTTGTTTTTTAGGAGTTTTCAACCTAGCTACAGAAAAAAGACGTGAAAAATTACTAACTATTCAAAACACTAGATACTGAAAACAACCATTGAAAAAACCCTAAAAACTTAAAAAATAGGTATGTGACTTAAGGTAATTTAATTTTAGTCTAGGGACAAAAAGGTCTTCTCCATAATTTCAATGTACTTCCTTAGGCCCCGACTGGAATCTCTGTTGACACAGCAACCTACTAGGACTGATATTTCTGGTGATGACCTTTAGTTATAGGAAAAAGGTCAAGTGTGTTTCACGTGGTCTGTACAAAAGGCTGCAAAGATATATTTTAAGCTAATTTCTATTCAAAGCAGGTAGAATGTGTTCATATTTTGGTGTTTAAATGTATAGACCCTCGTGTATTAAAATAAAAATTGGCCCTCAGAAATGGCTAATTTCCAGAAGGGAGGGATAAATTAGGAGCTTGGGATTAACAGATACACATTACTGTATATAAAATAGATAACCAACAAGGACCTACTGTATATCACAAGGAACTATATTCAATATCTTGTAATAATCTATAAAAGAAAAGAATCTGAAAAGAATATATATATATATATATATATATATATATATATAACTGAATCAGTTTGCCATACACCTGAAACTAACACAACATTGTAAATCAACTATACTTCAATAAAAGAAGGAAAAAAATACCTAAATGGAAAAAAAAGAAAGAAATGGCTCATTTCCTAAGGTTCTTAGGAAATATTAAATACTTGAGCATTAAATATTTGGCTACACTTTGAAATTGGGGAGGAAAGGCCCTGAAATTGTCCTTGGAGGAATGAACAGAGGGGAGTTTCTTCCGGCCCAGGTAATCCTGATCAAGTTTAGCCTGTAACCTCTGTCCCAATTTCTGCTGGACATTTGTAGGTTCAAGGCACTACTTCCTCTTTTTTCCTTAAATTATTTGTCATTTCTTTTTTTTTTTTTTTTGTAAGGCAAGTGGCAACATGATTCATGCAATTACTTCCTCCTCCCACAATGTCTTAGAAAAGACCTTCTAGATGAGAAAAAAATGCTGCCTACAGCAATTTAGTGACAGGCCAGAATTAGCTTACTGACTTGCAAAACTTTCCCCTTCTCCTTTTCATTCCGTATTTATTCTAAAATGGAAGAAGTTGCATGGAATTTATGTAAGCATTTATATTGTGCTGCATATCCACCCCCAATTGTTTTCCTTCCTTGTGACTTAAAGAACAGGGTTATATCCAGTGGTATAGTTATGAGTGGCAACTTTGATTAGGATAAGGATATTCTAGTGTTCATAAAATGTTTTCTAAATGCTGAAAGTGAATAATGATCATGAGTTAGACTAAGAAAGAGAAAAAGATATATTAATAGTAAAAGAAATGTAGGATGTCCACCAACAGATGAATGGGTAAAGAAGATGGGATACATATACACAATGGAATATTACTTAGCCATAAAAAAGAATGAAATAATGCCATCTGCAGTATCATGGATGGACTGAGAGATTATTATACTAAGTGAAGTAAGTCAGACAGAGAAAGACGAATTCCATATGATATCACTTATATATGGAATCTAAAATATGGCACAAATGAACTTACCTATGAAACAGAAACAGACTCACAGACATAGAGAACGGACTTGTGGTTGCCAAGGGGGAGCGGGGTGGGGGAGGAATGGACTGTGAGTTTGGGATTAGATATCATAAGATATATCATAAGATATCCTTATACATGGAATCTTAAAAAATGATAAAAATGAACTTACTTACAAGCAGAAATAGACTTACAGATATAGAAAACAAACTTATGATTACCAAAGGGGAAAGGTGGGGGGGAGGGATAATTAGGAGTTTGAGATTAAAATGTATGCACTGGTATATATAAAACAGATAAACAACAAGGACCTACTGTATAGCACAGGGAACTATACTCAATATCTTATAATAACCTATATGGGAAAATAATCTAAAAAAGAATATATATATGTGTATAAATGTATATATATGTATGTCACTTTGCTGTACAACTGAGACTAACACAACATTGCAAATCATCTATATTTCAATAACAATTTTAAGAAAGACATAATGCCCCCCCTGCAATAAACAATATTGAACAATAAAAAAAAAGAAACGTTGGAGCTCAGAAATATTACTCTATGATTAAGGGAAAGTCACCTAAACTCAGTGAGTTTCTTCATCTGTAACTATTTTACAGGCTTATTTTGAGGGTGAAGTGAAAAGTATTTTGTAAGTGTTCTTTATAAGAATTACTTGAGTTGTTTATTTTTTTAAAAATTCTGGTTACCCAGATTCCTCTTCTTTTCCCAGAAGTAAATAATTCTTATCATCAGATAATTTGGGGAAACAGTGAGATAACAGAAGTAGATGTACTCTACAAGCTGGAGAAGATTAAAGAAATATTGGACAATTGCTTTTCTATTAGTATCTTACAGCTGTACAAAAAAATCCTTTTAAAATTATTTTGTTATATATCAGTTTTAAATTATTTGTCTTTGTCTATCTTCTCAGAGTGGAGCTTGGTTTGCTGTTGTTATTGTTGTTGTTTGAGACCTGGGTCCTAGTCTCAACCCTACTACTAACTAGTTGAGCAGTTTGGGTGACCCGTTTCTTTTCTCTGGGGCTCACTTTTTTATCTGCAAAGTGATGAGATGGTTTCCATGTCTGATGTTCTATTTCTCCTTGATAATCTACTTTTCAATTCCAAGTACCTAGTATTGTGAAGTATTTGATTATTTTAGAGTTATCATCTTTATTAATAAGGGGTCATAATCCATCAAACATCTCATATGAGGAATTATTTTTAAGACTCTACATCAGTATCACAGAGAATGGAAAGGAGTTAAAGACATTCAACAGTTTAATTGGGGAGAACAGAGATGTCTAAATAATTATATGTGAAGTCACAAGAGGACTGTTATACCATCATTTACTTTATTATCCCTCATACTGATGAATATTTGGAGGTCTCTTGGGTTTTTGTGTTTTGTTTTTTGTTTTTTGGCCATGCTACTCGGCAAGCAGAATCTTAGTTCCCAGACCAAGGAGCAAACCCTTGCCTCCTGCAGTGGAAGCTTGGAGTCTTAACCACTGGACCGCCAGGGAAGTCCTGGTCTCTTGGTTTTTGCTATTAACTAATCACTAAACAGTTCCTCAGCGACTATCCTTGCACAGATGTCATTGAATGTATCATATGCGTTATCTGCAGGATAAGTTCCTGTAAATGAAATGACTGGATATGTGCATGAAATTTTGAAAGATGTTGCCAAATTGGTCTCCTTTGAAGTTGTAGGGATGTAAGAGTGTGCTAATTCCCTACACTCACAAAAATTCCATTTATCAACAATCTTTTGACCTTTAACATTTTGATAGATAAAAAAGGAGCCTCATTGTTTTCATTCATGTTTCTTATAATAAGGCTGATTTTGAAACTATTCCAATATTTTTACTTTCTTGTTTTCTGCAATTCATGCTTATTAGTCATTTGTCTATTTGATCTGATTCTTATTTAATCATATATTCTATATTTTAAGGAATTAACCCTTTGTTCAAGTACATGCCTTACAAATATCACTGCTGGGTCTTTTGGTTTTTGTTATGTTTTTATTTTTGTTTTAAGGCCACGCGCGTGGCATGCAGGATCTTAGCTCCCTGACCAGGGATGAACCCGCACCCCCTGCAGTGGAAGTGCAGAGTCTTAACCACTGGACTGCCAGGAAAGTCCCACTGCTGGTTATTCCTGTCTTTTAATTTTGTTATTTGTGTGTATGTGTGAAGCATTAACCTTTAGTAAATAAAATTACCAATATTTTTCTCTCATGGCTCTTGGGTTTTGCTTCTTACTTAGAAATTCCTGACAAAACAATCCCATTTTTTTCTTAGATGTCTACAGGTTTTTTTTTTAATGTTTCCATTTATGAGCTACCTGGGAAATAATTTTTTAACACCTTTATTGGAGTATAATTGCTTTACAATGGTGTGTTAGTTTCTACTTTATAACAAAGTGAATCAACTATACATATAAATATATCCCCATATCCCCTCCCTCTTGCGTATCCCTCCCACCCTCCCTATCCCACCCCTCTATGTGGTCACAAAGCACCTATGCGGCTGCTTCCCACTAGCTATCTATTTTACATTTGTAGTGTATATAGGTCAATGCTACTCTCTCACTTCATCCCAGCGTACCCTTCCCCCTCCCAGTGTCCTCAAGTCCATTCTCTACATCTGCGTCTTTATTCCTGTCCTGCCCCTAGGTTCTTCAGAATCTAGGGGCAGGACAGGAATAAAGATGCAGATCTGGGAAATAATTTAAGGTAAGAAATAAGGTAGAGATTTATTTTTCCCAGATGGCTAGCTTGCTGCCCCTGATAAGTGGAGTACTTATAAATGGAATGGAATATTTATAAATAGAATATTTCCTGCCATATCAATAAACAAAGGATGCCACAGTCATCAGTGATTGCAACCCTCCAACGTAGTAAGCCGGTGAGCCCTGAGGAAACTCAGGGCTGAAAAGAATACCGCCAGGTAGCAGCCATCAGACTGCAGCCACTCCCTGTGGTGAGCCGTGAGGAAACTCAGGATGTGAAAACACAGGATATTGGCCCCAGACAGCTGAGGTTCATATCAAAGGAATGATTTCAGTGAGCCCAGACTCTTGCATCTTCCCATACATAGAAAAACACTAAATTCCTTAACTTGAGATATCTGGTTTTCTTTAATTAACAATAATGTTTTGACTACTTGCCCTTTGTTGCAAAACTCCTGTATATCCTGGTTCCTCCCCTCGCTTGCTCTGAACAGTTTTTCAGAGTTATCTGAAACACTGTCTCCAGGGCTGCAGTCCTCATTTTGCCCCAAATAAAACTTAACTCGCAACTCTCACATTGTGCATTTTTTTAAGTCAACACCCCTAAACCATTTATTGAATAATCCAGCTTTCCTCCAATGATTTAAAATACCTTCTTGGGCTTCCCTGGTGGCGCAGTGGTTGAGAGTCCGCCTGCCGATGCGGGGGACACGGGTTCGTGCCCCGGTCCGGGAAGATCCCACATGCCGTGGAGCGGCTGGGCCCGTGAGCCATGGCCGCTGAGCCTGTGCGTCCGGAGCCTGTGCTCCGCAACGGGAGAGGCCACGGCAGTGAGAGGCCCGCGTACCGCAAAAAAATAATAAAATAAATTAAAAAATAAATAAATAAAATAAGATAAAATGCCTTCTTTATCACATATTAAATTCACACTTATATTGGTCATATTTCTGGAATATCTATTTTATTATTTTATTAATTCATCTGTAATCACATATTACACCATAATTGTTTCTTACTATAACTTTTTATTTTAATAACTGGTAGAATTTGTACCTCACTATTCTTCAAAAATTTTCTAGTTATTCTCACATGGTTATTATCTATACCAAAATTTGGAAAAAGCTAGCCTAGCTTCTCAAAATTTCTCTTGGTATTTTTACTGGGATCATATTAATTATAAATTATTTTAAAGAGACCTGATCTCTTTACCATATTGAGTTTTTCTATCCAAAACTAGGTTATATCTTTCCACTTATTCAGATCTTCCTTGGGTGGTTGGAGAGGAGAGAAATGGAAATTTAAGGAGAGAAAAGTGGTAAGACTGAAGAGCCATGAAGCAAATACTCTGGGAACCTTGGGCAGATATATTGTTTGGTGTCAAAGGGAAAGTAGGTAAGACTGGGAGGTATAGCGGGAGTCAGGCTGTTGAAGAGTATTAAGGACCACGTTAAAGAATGTGTATTCAGGCTGGCAGAAGACTTGCTTCAAGAAGAGTCTTAAGGGCTATCAGTGGTCCTTAACCAGGGGTAATCTTGCCCCCAGGGGACATTGCCAACTTCTGGAGACATTTTTGTTTGTCAGAGTGGAGGCAGGGGTGTTACTGGCATCCAGTGAGTATTGGTCAGGGATGCTGTTCAACAACCTACAATGCACAGGACAGTCCCCACAACAAAGAATTATCTGACCCCAAATGTCAATAGTGCCAAAGTTGAGAATCTTTTCACTAGAATGTTTGAAGGGCAAATAGGCTCCAATCAGGGAAACATTTTAAGAGGCCAGTGTGGGCACCGTGGACTCTGAGAGTGCCTTAATGTAGCTCCAGTTGGCCTCCCTTCCCAGCATCTGCTGTGCAAAAGCAGGACAGAGCCAGTGAGGTCTACTGGGTCCCAGGCTGGCTCTCATAGCCCTCCTTGCAAAGGAATTATTATTTAGCGCTTTGCATCCATCATACTCGACTACATTAATCAAAACAAACACATAGAAAGACCTCAATCCTTTTATCCAGAAAATATTTTGAGAAATTCTTCTGCAAAAATTTCTTTGAAAATAAAAGCTTGTTTAGAGTTTAAATGCTCAGAATTCAGGAAACCACAAAGGGCTGATTTTAGAGAAGTCATAATTCAAGTGAATACAGGTGGCTTCTCTTCCCTTGAGAAAAATGAACAGCATTTCCTTCCAAGGAAGCACATCCCTAAAAATGTTATACCTCCCACATCTCCAAGTGGTCTCTGTTCCTTAGCATAAAGCCTGCAAATAGTTGGCACTCGATAAATAAAAGTAAGTGAATACATAGTAAGGGGAAAGTAAACATTTAACTATTTCATTTGAAGTAACCTAACAATATGTGTGAATAACAACAACTAACAATTATTTTGCCCTTTTTTTTTTTTTTTTTTTTTTTTTTTGTGGTACGCGGGCCTCTCACTGTTGTGGCCTCTCCCGCTGCAGAGCACAGGCTCCGGACGCGCAGGCCCAGCGGCCATGGCTCACGGGCCCAGCCACTCTGCGGCATGTGGGATCTTCCCGGACCGGGGCACGAACCCGTATCCCCTGCATCGGCAGGCGGACTCTCAACCACTGTGCCACCAGGGAAGCCCTATTTTGCCCTTATTATCTCATTGACTCCTCAAGACAATGAGGTGATGAGGTAGGTGTCATCATTACACGTAAGGAAACAAGGCCCAGAGGTAAACAGATTGCTCATGGTCACCCACCTAGTGAGTGGACAGCAGGGATTCAGGGGGTCAATTACAGAACCCATCATTTTAACCCATCATATTGATGCTGCCACTCCTTTCACTAATGATACACAATTCCTATCCTTTGTCTTATTTAATCCTCACAAGGACCTTGGGGTATAAGTATATAGGATCCCATTTTGTAGCCGTGGAATTTGAGGCTCGGACAGCGGGACATGCGTGGGGCCCCGTGTCTAGTGAGTCACAGTGCTGGGTGTAGAGCTGGAGGGTTCCTGTAATATGTCAAGGTCTACGCTGGTTTATCAACTTATGGCCTCAGCTCAAAATCCACCCTCACTGATCTGTGTAAATGGAGTTGGATCCTGTAAATATTTCTCCTCCACCAGCCGGCACAGTGTTAAACTTTATTAGTAGAGGATGCTGGAGGGACACTGCCAGAGGAAGGGTTTCTCTCTTGCTGGTTCCAGAGCACTGACTTCTCCAGGCTCAAGCAGTGCATGGTCTGTCCAACATCCGACTCCCACAGTGAACAGCCTCTGCAGCCTCCAGCTCCTGTAGGGCCCAGTGACCAGCTGTGCTCCTGTGGAAGCTTTGCAGTGAATTCTGAGGTGTGGCATCTCCCTGTGAACAGCTGTCCCCAGCCTCCCAGAGGGCAGGTTTCCAGCAAGTTCTGCCAGTTACCTAGCAATTTCACAGCCATCCTGTCAGCCATGACTGTGTCCTCCAGGAGGTCTGGATCTCAGCCTTAAGGGTAATGCCTGCTCTCCATATCTGTGAATCCTATATTCTTTAGGGCTCTCTTTCCTCCTTACTAACCAGTTCCCCATAATTTCAATGTCCTGCTATAATTAACTACTCTTTATTTTAAAACTTTTCCTGTTCACATGATTTTGTGATTTCTGTCTCCTGGTTGATCCCTGACTGATACAGGTTGCTTCCTTTTGGAGCATCTTATTGAAGAGGTTAAAACTTGAAAATTACCCAGCACCCCACAAACATGAACAAGAGAATCATGAAGCCAAGAGCCAAGGGAAATTTTTCTGATCTTCTTTCCTTGGTCTGTCATCTAAGTTCCATGGGATGCAGGAGAAAAAGATCAACCATATTGCACTTTTTATAAAAAAGTGTAATATACAAATGAAATATACAAATGTTGTTTATGCTCTAAAAACAAGTCAAAAGGTTTTTTAAAATTTCTAAGTTAGGTTTCAAATATATGTCTAAGTACCATAGCCAGCACCCAATTCTCTAAATATGAGATTTGGGATAACTGATCTTAATCATCTTTAATGTCAGTATGTTCCCTCTTTTGGGAACAAGTATATTTGATCATCAGCTCTCATGATGAAGACACATCCTCACATGTCACAGCAGCTTCACATATGTCAGGTCATTCAACCACCAAAGCATCTCCTGAAACATCTACAGCAATTTTACTGTCCTCCTGTTAGACAAGCAAAACCTGTCACTGAGAGAGTTAAATGACTCTCAAAAAAGGCAAGTGATAAATAGCAAAGCTGCAAGTTAGGACTAAAATCCAAGTCTTCCAAGTTCATTTTTCTTTTTCCATTGCCTCTCCCACATCTCTCTGTTTCCTGGACAGAAGATTTATCACCTGTTAAGGAATTTCCAAGATCAGCAACAGACCCCCTGGGGGGGGTCTGTTTTGGGGACTACAGGGCTCTTCTAGCACCTCTCATATCACTGTTGAACAGAAGGCGTCTCATGCACAGAACCAGCTCTTCCCTTAGCCCAAAACAGAGACAGGAACTGAGGGTAGTCAGGGCTGGGTGTGGGAGGGACCGTGGGACCATGGAAATGGTGTTGCACAATCTGACAAAAGGACTCACTTATAGGGTCCTTCCCCAGCAAGAAGCCAAGGCTGCACAGAGAGGGAAGTGTGTGTGCTGGGGCAGGGGGAAGTGAGTGTGTGTGTAGACATTCTGCTAGCAAGGCTCCGTGGGAGAACTTGCCTGCCATCTGAGGGTGGGTGCATGCTGACTACCCTCACGTGGTGGCTGAGGACTTGTACACCAGCAGAGGACAAACCTCACAGCATCCCTTTATAGATAAGGCATTGTCGTGTCATTCTTTGCACCAGACTACCTTGGTTCATGCCTATTCTAGAGCAATCAATTTCTGCTAATTATTTTAGCAGCCCTTTTACTGTCAAAGTTAATGATGTGGTCCCCCTATTAGGTCTACCACAGACAGCAGACACTGGAACACAAGACTGAGGGCCGTGTAATGATGCCACCGCTTTGAACGTGAATGTTTGCTCTCTCTAGAGAAGCACACTTTGGGTTTGATGATTTGATGTTCTTTGAGTTTCCCTCATTTTGTGGAAATATCCTCTCCTCCTCTAATCTACTAAGAACTCACTAATGTAACTTTCTGGTCCAAGATCCAGTCTAGAATCACATATTGCATTTTGTTGTCATTTCTCCTTCGTCACCTTTAATCTGACCCAAACCCAAAGCATCTCTTTGACTTTCACCATCTTGGTACTTTCAAAGGGTGCTGATTTTGTACACTATTCCTCAGGTTGGGGTTGTCTGATGTTTCCTCATGAATTAAGTTCAGGTTACACATTTAGAGTATGAATAGCACAGAGTGATGCTGTGTCCTTCTCATGCATTGTATCAGGCTGTGCAGGATGTCCTTTGTCCCTTTATAGGAGATGTTGACTTCGACTGCTTACTAAGGTGGTTAGTTTCTCCATAGTAAAGTTACTATTCTTCCTTTTGTGCTTAATAAGGATTTTGTGAGGGGATACTTTGAAAACATGTAAACACCACATTTTCATCACACCTTTGCCAGTTAAGTTTAGTCCACATTGATGATTCTTGCCTGTAACACTAGTCATTACTGTGTTTGTCAAATGGCGACGTTCTATTTCTAGCAGCCCTGTTACATTTATTAGTTAGAATTCTACACTAAGAAAAAGCTTTCTCTTCTCTCCCATTTATTAAATGATTATTTATATCAGTATGGACTTAAGATTCTTATTTTATTCTACTGGTTCTAATCATCTCAGATTTAGTCACTGGGAACTGTTTCAAGTTGGTTCCAATAGGCTCAAGTTCTCCTTAAGATTATTTCCTTAAGGAGGTCTGTGTCTGAGAAGCCACTTTTGGTAGGAGGCCCTGGGCCACACCTCTACCTGAAAAGACTGCTTCTCAAAGTCTGCTTGCTGCTGGGTCTTCCCGCTGCTGCTGCTGCTACTCTGCTTCTCTTCTGAGGGCCCCTGGCTGCTCTGGGTTCCAGGGCAGAAAAGAGACATTGCTCAGCTCTGTGCGCTCCTGTGCCAGCTGGGCCTCCAGCAGCACTGCTGGTAACCCAGAGTCACACATCAAACGTGTGTGTTTTCATCAAGTGACTTTCTCTAGCTCCTAACTTTTCTAGCTTGTGCAGAGAATTTTAGGAGTCCTATGAGGAAAGAATGTAGTGAGTCTGAGGGCTTTGGAACAGCTGACTGCCACAGACAAGAATCATAGGAAACTGAGTAATAAGTTGTGGGGTGGAGGGATAGTCTCCAAAATCAAATATATTAGGACCCTCTATTGGAGTGATAATCAGTTTATCAGTCTCTTTCTACTAGAGTAACAGTTAAACATCCCTCATACCATATGTATATAATTTTTCCCCCCTCAGATAGCTTTTATATCAATTATCTATCTTGATCTCAATGCATTCTTACAGAAAAAAGTAAAATAGAGTTGTTATTGTTTTTACTAGAGAATGGACTTGAGGATATGGGGAGGGGGAAGGGTAAGCTGGGACAAAGTGAGAGAGTGTCACGGACATATATACACTACCAAACGTAAAATAGATAGCTAGTGGGAAGCAGCTGCGTAGCACAGGGAGATCAGCTCGGTGCTTTGTGACCACCTGGGGGGGGGATAGGGAGGGTGGGAGGGAGGGAGACGCAAGAGGGAAGAGATATGGGAACATATGTATATGTGTAACTGATTCACTTTGTTATAAAGCAGAAACTAACACACCATTGTAAAGCAATTATACTCCAACAAAGATGTAAAAAAATAAAATAAAAATAAAACTTGGTTTAATAAAAATGAAATAAATAAATAAATCCAATTCTTAGATGAGAAAACTAAGTCCTTTATAAGGTCGTCCAGGCTAATGTGTTATCTGTACCTGATGCAAGCATCTGATTCTCCAGTTGAGGTCTCTCTTAGCTCATACGACACACCAGCTCAGTTTCTTTCTCTTGGCTGGTTTCCTCTATTATACAAAGCTATGGTTGCGTTAGGAATTTTGTTATTCTGAGAGGCATATCAAAATTGGTGGGGAGATGATGATATGAGATTTGAAAACAAAGCAGAACTTTGACCTATTGCTTTGTTTTTGTTTTTGGTTTTTTAATATGTTTTCAATGGCAATGCTTTTTAAATTTCAACTAACATAGACGCAGGCTATGAGGTCTTTATGTTTGTGAAGAAGGATCTGGACAGAAAACACTGAGCAACACTGGACTAGCTGATCTGCAAGCTCTTATCCGGCTCTGCTGGTCACTGATTCTAATTCCATTTACTCAGCACCAGCTAGAATTTCCTTTGCATATTGACCCACATTCCCAACAATGCTCAGAAATGTTTGTTAGGTTTTCTAAAATTGTATTTATACATGTATGTACATGCACATATGTATGTATCTATGCTAAAATAACTCAAAAAGGAGGGTTACATGATTCAAGATAGAATCTGGTAGAGAGGTGGAAATGACCAGAAGATTTTATGAGGTTCTTCCCATTGTAGATTCTAAAAAAAATATAGATACTCCCCCCAAAAAATAAAGTGTTATGTGACAACCTAGAATATCTATGGTTTGCTTGTTAGAAGTTCATCCTAAAGACTGTGTAGCTAGAGATGTATTTCCAGGCTGGAGATGGAGTAAAGCCTCTCTGCAGAGAACTGATAAGAGAAACAAATCTTGTGATCTTGGTGAGAGAAATAAAAAGCATGGCTACACATTCTGCCTGCCAGCCCCGTCTTCCTCCAGACTCTGGAATCTTGAGGGGACATGGGAGTCAGCTTTATTTTGGTAAATGATTTAGGAACGGTTCCAGGTATGATTTGAACATTTGGGGTAAATATATGGGAGTTGAAGGATAATTATGATAGAAAGTAGAACAGTAAAGTAATGAAAGAGCTTCACTACATCTCAGCGCTTCTCTCCTTTCCTTCTCCTGACTACATTGGAAGGCACAGAAAATCTGGTGTTTTTTGGCTTTAGTCATAAATGATGATTGCCAACCAGATAAAAATCAGATAAAACAGTTATTATAAATGACTGTTATAACCACCATCATTAAGATCATCTACTCAGAAAACAAAATAGGTTCATTTAGTAGAGCCTTTTTGTTACTGTTCAGAAGGTCCTGTGGACAGAAGTCAGGAGACCTGGATTTGCATTCTGACTCTGCCATCCACTAGTTAAGTGACCTGAGCATGACACTGAACCTCACGGAATGTCTGTCTCTCCACCTACAAAGTGGAGTGAATAATACCTTCCCTGTTCATGTAGGATCAAGTGAGGGGATTTCTATACCTTGTAAAATGCCACATAAATTTAAGATGATATTATTATCATTATTTACCATTAGGGGCTTTCACCTATATATCCCATACTGAATTTTCAACTCTCCTAAGACCAGAGGACACCTTTTCTGTGGTTTCAAGGTTGTCTCAGACCCATGAGGAGGTAGGGGGTTGCCAGAATGTGCTATTTCTCCCCTCCCCAAGACCAAATGTGCTGTGTGGATCAAGGCACTTCAGCAGAGATGGCCAGAAACAGAACCTGCTAATTGGTCTGGACACAACTGGACACATGATAGGACATGATGTTATAATGTTATTGCTCTTACAGACCCAGTTTCAGGCCAGGTGGCTTGTCAGCTGACTTCCTGTCCCGGGGCTCTGCAGAGCAAGGCTGATTTGATCATGGACCACGCTCTCCAGGAGCCACTGGGATTAGTGGCAGGAATGCCAGTATCTTGACCATACCTAGGACACTGAAATAACAGACTTGTGGGATCCATCCAGGCAGATACTGCTTGCTGTTGGTTTGGATTTTTTCTTGATTTGGGCTTATGGAACTGTGTGGAGAGTCTGGTTGATACAGTTTTATCCACTCCTCTTTCACCTAAGAGGATATGTCTCTAGCTTCTTTTTGACAAATACAATGAAATTCCTTTACCAGGGCTCTCAGGGGAGGAATGGTCATATACTTTAGGAGCATTTGGCCCAACAATGTGAACTGTGAAATGATTTTCAGAGAACTATCCAGTGATATCCTGTTTGGATAGAAAGTGAATTTCTGTTGTTGTTGTTGTTGGGTTTTTTTCATTGTTATTTTTAGTGGAAAAGTGAATCTTGCGAAATCAGGCCTATTCCCTGT
Source organism: Hyperoodon ampullatus (assembly GCF_949752795.1). Lineage (NCBI taxonomy): Eukaryota > Metazoa > Chordata > Mammalia > Artiodactyla > Ziphiidae > Hyperoodon > Hyperoodon ampullatus. Next base: position 111,035,938 of record NC_136919.1, read on the forward strand.
GCTTTCTCTAATTCACTTCCCCTGTGGATAGGAGAGAAGGCACAGAAATAATGTATGTCTTTGTGCTTCCTAATAGACAGGAGAAAATAGATTTTTACCTGTTAGTGTTTTGATGTGTGATCTCATGGTAATCCCTCTAACTCGATATATCTCATCAGGATGACATGTCTCTGACACCTTGATGTATTTGCTCATGGTGTCTCTGGGCTGGAGGATTCTTCTTGGCACCCTCCTGGTGCTCTCTCATTTCCTTAGTCCAAATAAGACAAAGATATTGAAAGATCCCCTTGAGCTTCTGCACACTCCACCAGATTGTGCAAGCTTCTAACTCCAAGAAAGCAAGGAATTACCAACAGCAACATGGCAAGAGGAACGCAAGGCCCGAGACCCTGGTTCAGGCTCTGGATCTCTCAGGTTTGAGGCACTCTTGAAGCCTCCTCACCAGCCTGCCTGTTACCTGCTGCACCTCCACCCCATCAATCCTGCACAGCCCAGCCAAAGTCTTCTTCCTGGATCATCATTTGCATTGAGCTCCCTTCTCTACTACGAGGAAGATGAAAGCTGGCTCCCCGAACCCAGTCTTTGAGTTTTCTCATAACCCGGGCCCAGCGTGCCTCTCTTTCTTAGCTCCCATTTCTGCTTAACAAGAAATGACCTTCTGGTCCCAGAGTGACTGTGCTTTTCTCAAGGTGTCTGTTTCTGAGCTTCTTTGCCCAGCTGGCCATCAGCTCCTTCTTGGGAGTACAGCTCAAACTTTACGGCTGCCGCCACCTTCCCTCACACAAAGTGGTCTCTCCATCCCATGAACTGCTTCAGGAATTTTCTGTATTTTTCATTTTAATCAATCAATCTCCCACAATTGTGACCTCCAATAATGTTATGGACAGAATGTTTGTGTCCCTCCAAAATTTCATATGTTGAAGATGTAACCCTCATTGTGATGGTATTTGGAGATGGAGCCTTGGGAAAAATAATTAGGGTTAGATGGGTTCATGAAAGCAGAGGCCCTGGTCTGATGAGATTAGTGCCCTTATAAAATAAGACACCAGAGCATTCGCGTGCTCTCTATCTCTCTCCCTCTGTCTCTCTTTCTCTCTCTCTCTCCCTGCACACAGGCAGGCACTGAGGAAAGGCCATGTGAGAACAAGGAGAGATGGTGACCATCGGCAAGCCAAGGGGAGGACCCTCATCAGAACCCAACCATGCTGGCACCCTGATCTCCAGAACTTCCAGTCTCCAGAACTGTGAGAAAATAATGTCTGCTGTTTAAGCCACCTAGTTTATAATATTTTGTTATGGCAGCTTGAGTTGACTAAGACAGATAATATTTCAAGTCTTCTGCTGGGTAATTTTTCTTTCTTGTGTTACTTTCTACCTTCCCAACAGGATAGCTCACTTTCCTGGAGATTAAGGTCTTAAATACCTCAGCATCCCCCACAGAGCTTGGTATTCAAAATATGAATGAGTCTCATCTGAATTCAGTGTAGCTGTTCAGGTCACTTGAAGAAAGATTTGTGGACATTTATGGAAGTATGTCTTTTGAAAATAATTCAAGAGGTCCAGGTTTTATATCTTCAAGATCATATTCTAATTAGAATAAAAATATTCCTAAAATATTGTTCAAGAGAACTCCTTTTGAGACTTCACTGTATATATAGACATTTTTTGTTGATTCCCTTACTAAATGGATAAACAGGTATTCCTTTCTCTTAACAAAACTTAAAATTAGTTTTTCATCCTTCTGACATAGTTTGAACCCCCAACTTGCCATCTTATTGACATGATTTCTTCACAGAAAGAGCCCTTTATTTATAACTCTCTTTATAATCACAAAGGTAAATGTCAGCCCATGCTTCACCATGAACCACTTTGATTTTCCAGGAAGCCAAATCAGAATTGGTGACTTTTAACAATATATGCATTTTATAAAATAAGTTCTCTCCCGCAATCAGTCCACAGTTTGCAAAGGCTTTATCTTTTCTTAGCACCCCCACTACTATGTGGGGAAGAAAAAAAAAGCAAAAAAAGGTTCTGAGGATTGATTTCCCACTCCTTCCCTACATCTGAGATAGGGCTCTGACTTTTTCTCTGAAATGTGTCCTGAACAGTTCTAAGAAGAACAGGAAGGAGGGACTGACTTCTGGGACCTCACCCCACCTCCACCTAGAAATATAGGAAGGCTTGGTGGCCCAGAGATCACAGCAGCCGATGAAGAGAGGTGTGTGAACATAGTAGACAAGTGACCTATTCAGTGGGGTTGCTGTATCCTCATGGGGAAAAAAGGATCACACTGCATTTCCTGTCCTCAGCTGCATGTTACTTTTGTCAGATGTTATCCATAGAAAGTGTAGTATTAATACACAGTCTATTAACCCCAAGGACCTCAGCTAGGTTAGGAGTGTTCGCTCATTTTTCCGGCTCTGTTGCAGTGGCTGCTCTCCGATGATTCTGCTTCCTGCTTCATCTTCTCTGACTAGTGCTTCCTCCTGTCCCTGGAATAATTGGCCCCAAAGGACGGTGCTCAGAATCCCTGTTCAGAAACATTCCATGGTCCCCTAAGGGCCGACAACATTAATTCCAAACATCTCCAGAATAGTGTCGAAAGCCTTCCACAACTTCTCCTCTTTCTGAACTTTTCAGCTCTCTCTTGTATTACCACTTCTCATGCATTGTATTCATAACCTCCCATGGGTCTGAACATACTCTGGTGTCTTCTGCCTTTGCTCAAGCTCTTCCCCTCCTTCCCCATATGTTCTCCCCTCCTTTCCAACCTGGCCAGTGCTGTGCTGGGTCAGCCATATTGGAGTTGAGGCTAAAGGAAAAATACATACCCCCATATACGCTTATCAAAATATACTCTCATATTTGGAATCACTTGTAAAAGTTAATAAGAGCTCTCCAATCAAAAAACATGACTATCTATAAAACTCTGTGTTGCCCAGTCTGTGCTCACTCACTGTCAACCTTCATAAACTCTCCTGATAGGGTATAGAAACCGAGAGCTGATTGAAAACAACGATTCCCATTGTACAAGAATGCAGGGTCACAAAACGAACATCTTGTCTTTACTGAAATTCTATGTTCTCTTCATCATAGGCTTTTTCAAGTTTATTTTTATTTTTAAAGCTATTTCATTAACATATTAATTAATATTTATATATTAATATGATTCATATTAATGTCTTGATCATATTAATATATTAATTATTACATTAATATTAATGTCTTGATTACTGAGGGTGTTTTTTGCACTTCGTTACATTTTGCACCTTAGTCAAAAGCGTCTCTTCTCTCACCCTTACCCCCACCCTGAATCTGGCAAAACAGGGCATTTAGAGTCCTGTTTATATGCTATTTCCTCTAAGCCTTAGCAGATCTTCCTAATTAGGTCCAACTCTACATCTCTTCTACATCCACAGCATGCTGCTTGGGCCTGGACCTTGCTCTCAACTACTCTGCTCTTTACCAGATTATTGATGTATGAGTCTTGCTCTCTTACAGCTGAGGGCTCCTGGGGAATGAGGTTCACACCTCTTTCGTCTCTGTGTTCCTTGCTGTGTTTAGCACTGTGTTCTAAGTCCACAATTGTGTAATGAGTTATTGGTTCAATAAGTCTTGGCTTGACTGGATAATAGTTCTAAGCCCCTGCCCTGGAATCTCACTCAGATGTTATTTGTTGTAAAATAGAATTTAGTATAAGTTCTTCTATTGCAGCTGAGGGGAATTTGTTTCCTGAAGTTCTGAGGGTACTAGTTAAAAAGTAACCCCATTATATGGAGGATGGAGTGTAGACCTACAGCACGGAAATGCCTCATGGTGGCCTCCTGAGCTTCTCCTTCAATGTTTCTTTCAAATGAGCCTCTTTCCATTTCCCCTGTTAGATCAGTGAGTTCTTCCCCCACAAATTCCTAACTCTCCTTGATATAGGACAGGCATGGGGTTCAATGCTTCCAGTGTTTCTCACATTAACACTTATGCCTGACTCTTCCCATCAATCTCTCTGTTTCCAGGTAATACCTCTCTTGTGGGTTAGGCCACTGTCTCTGCAGATCACTGGGGAAAAAGGAGTTCCTCATCTTTCTTATTGAGACTCATTGAGCTTCTGCCTGGAATTCACTCTGCTGCTGAAAGGGCTCTGGAATGGAGAACCCAGGGTCCCCAAAACCCAACCATTCCTAATAATTGGACTTGGGTCTACTGGCATTTTCCCTCGGTAATTTGAAGACATTTATCCATGTATTTAATGGCATACTTTTTTTTTTTTTTTTTGCGGTACGTGGGCCTCTCACTGTTGTGGCCTCTCCTGTTGTGGAGCACAGGCTCCAGACGCGCAGGCCCAGCGGCCATGGCTCACGGGCCCAGCCGCTCCACGGCATGTGGGATCTTCCCGGACCGGGGCACGAACTCGCGTCCCCTGCATCAGCAGGCGGACTCTCAACCACTGCTCCACCAGGGAAGCCCAATGGCTTACTTTTATTGATACATGCTCAAATGAACCTGCTGTGTGTAAGAATTAAAGCAACTCGTAAAAGTGAAAACAAATTTCTAAACCAAGAGAATAAATTAGCAGCTGAGAAAGTCAAAACCAAGAGACCTCAGGGACCACTCTACCTCCTTGAACGTAAAGTATTCCTAGACTCTGGGGAGAAAAGGAAGGGGAAGTGGGCCCTGTTCTTTCTAGGGTCTAAGGTTTTGCAGCTACTCCTGAAAAATCTTAATTGGTCAAGGCCACAGAAGAATAAAATTGAGGATGAATTCCCTGAAATCAGGGACCCTGACTGGCCTGATTCTCCAGGGATCCAAAGAAGCCCACTAGATATTTGGAGCCTCCTTCTAAACTCTGTGACCTGTTTGCAGCAGACACCCACCACAGACTTGACTGCGTGACACAGCTTCCCAGTGGCCTCCGCTGACCCAGCCACCGAACATGCAGCCCAGCCCACTGAGCTGAGCCTGGAAACATCTCAAGGGAAACAAACCACAGCCCCATAAACGGATTACAGTAGCTTTTAACATGAGTTAACATCATACTTGCTCTATTCAACCTCTGCAACAGTCAATTCTGCAAACTCCCAGAGAACGTCACCAGGAAGCTCTCATTCTCATTCTGGGTTTACGTATCCCAGCTAAGTGAGCCTGATGGGTGGTTTTGCTAGAATAATTCCCTATCGGCCTCTTCAAGCCAGAGACAGGCCCTGCAAGAATTCTCTCTAGGAAATGATTTTCCCAGTAGTCTAAAATCCACTTTTCCTGCATTGTATTAAGGGGTGTGGAATGAAAGTGACACAGGCATTTGGAATTCTATGAGGTCATGCATGCCAGCTTCCAGGGCTGACAGGCTTTAAGGACACACGGAGACATACATGCTGGCCCACGTGCTCATCCTGCCCTGTCCTCAGCACTGTGATCTACCAGTTTACCTCTTTCCAGAAAAGCCCATTTCCATGGCTACTCCACGTTCATTTCAGCCTGTTGAGTAAATGAGCCAAATCCATTCATTTATACTCTCCTGTGTCATTTCCTCATCAAACACGTTTTGAGCACCTTCTTTGTGCAAAGCACTGGCCAGGTGCATTGAGAAGCTCAGGGATGACCCCCCAGAGCACCAGAGAGCCCTGTCAGCTGCCACTCTCTCCTCCCTGGCAGCCTCCCTCACAGCCAGCACCCTTCAAGTTCAAGTCTCCCATTGCCTCCACCCCTAGCCACAATTCCCTGGATGAATTAAGTCTAAGTCTTCAGTAGGAAAAGTTTTAGAGACCTTATCCTTATAAGAAGAGTAAAAGCAGGACTCCCAAAACCAGCATACTGGTGTTCTAATTAGGAAAATAAAAGTTCAGGTTAGATAAATGCTGCTGGGGGTCCGGAACTGTGTGCAGGCAGAGAAATTATCTGTAGGGCCTGTGCCCAGGAATCGTTCCCCAGCTCTTCGTGGGAGGTCAATACGGGCCAAGGTACTGACTCACAGGGGCAAGCTTTCTAGGAAAGATGGAGGGGTCAGGAATTTTCCAGTAGAACACATGCTGTATTTCCCAGGCCTGACTTCCCCAGCTCCTCCTGAATCTCCTGGATGAAGGAGCTCTGTGGCTGGGTTTTGGAGCTCTCAGGCTGTCTAGCTCTAAGCTAGATACCAAGCAGTAGTTAGAAGCCCCATTTCCTGGTTGGGAAGAGCCCAGACATCAATGTGTACGGAGAAGATCCACAGGTACTATAAACTCATAGACGATCAAACACGGGGACGGCCAGCAATCCCAAGAAGGAAGAACTCTCATTGTCGGGAACCCTTTATTCGGAAAAACTCAAAGTAAAAGACCTAGAGTTCACTTGCGACTTCTGAGGCAACACTTTGGGTGTTTTCGCATGTGTGATACCGTTACACCTCAGCACAGCCCCGGAAGGCACATGTTCCCCCTATTTTCCTCAGGAGAAAACTGAGGTGCAGAGGTGATCTCGCTTGCCTAGTGTGGCTAATGGCAGGACAGGGAAGGGTGCACAATTCTGTCTGATTCCTCCTCTCAGGCTTTTCCCAGAAATCAAAGCCCTAACACAATACCCTTCTCTGAGACACGCAAGAGCCAGGGCTATCCCTTCAGGCAAAGGGGGAGACAGCGGCCCCTGGAGTAGGATTTTGGGGGCTGCGGCCAACTGAAAAGTTCCCCTTAATAGCTTGCCAGCTGTGCCTGGAACTCAGACCAAAATTGTTCCTCTGGTTGTTTGAATTGTAAGTAGATTTACCTGTATTCACTCCCTTGCTTTTAGCTGGCTTCTTCCCCTCAGCTGTCACAAAGCATTTAACTCTCCCCAGTCTAAAATTTTTTTTAAATCTTTACACACCTCTGCACACCTTCTCTTCGATGGTCCAGCCCTGGAAGAGAAGCTCCATGGTGTGGATGCGTTTCTTCATCCTCCTATGGCCTGTTCCCACGTCCGCTAAACCAAGCCTTTGTCAGTGTCCTTTGACTCCCAGATGTCTCTATAATGGTATCTTTTGGGTCTTCTTCCTGCCTGGCCTTTCCATGGCATTCAATGCCCCTGACCACCACTTCCTTAAACTGTCTTCTTTCTCAGCTTCAGGCAAACTCCGGTGTTTCAGGGATCACTTATGTTGCTCTATTTCTCCCTCTTCTTTGCCTGCACGTCCGACTGGCCTCTGATTTAAAGTCCCTCTCCCCGTTCCTTCTCTTTTTTATTCCCACTCTTGGCCAAAGGCATGGCCATCTCCCAACCTGAAGGCATGAAGCCATATTTTTGGACACCTCCTTCTATTCCTCACTCTCAATGTTCATCTTTACAAAGTCCCATCAGTCTACTTTCTCTCACTCATCCTGTCTCCTCCATTATCTCTGCCCCCTTTTCCAGTCCCTCTCTTTTCTCATGTGTAATGAAGAGACTCCTAACAGGTATTCCTGCTCAGAATGTCTCCCCACCTCAAGGAAACTCCACATGGCTGTCAGAGAGATCTTTGAAAAGTACAAACATGGCCATGTCAGGACACTAATAAAACCCCTAAATAATTCCGACTGACCATGACTTACTGTCTGAACTCCCAGGTCTGGCTTTTCAGGCTCTTGACAAAGGAACCCCACTGTGCTTTGCTGGCTGGCCTCCAGCCTCCCCTCCAGGCCCTCAGAAGAACCTGACACTCCCCAAAATCCATGCCCCCCTGTCTCTGCTGCTCCCAGCCCCTTTATGAGAAGCACACTCTTAACCCTCCTTCCAGGGCCAGCCCAAATATCACCTCCTCTGGCCAAGTCTCTCTCCTCCCCCAAGAAAGGTTGAACTTAGGTGCCCTTTGCGGTCCTACAGCACTTTCATCCTTCTGCTAATAGAGCCCCACTCCAAACCCCTCTTAAACATTGAGTCGCTGGACAGGTAGCAGCCAGGTTTTATCTAACTTGTTTTCCTAGAACAGTAACCAATTCCTCAAAGGAACTTAATAAATGATAATGATGACCATGAAAATATATGAATGAATGAATGAACTACTGTGTTTCAATTGTTCTTTCAAGGACTTTCAGGAAGCAGGGAAGGAGAGAGGTGGGTGTAGACAGAAATGGAAGCAGAGGCAATGAACAAGGTGGCATAAATTAGCTTATTGGATCACCAGCTGTATTTATTTATTTATTTTATTTTTTTTGTGATACGCAGGGCTCTCACCATTGTAGCCTCTCCCACTGTGAAGCACAGGCTCCTGACGCACAGGCTCAGCGGCCATGGCTCACGGGCCCAGCATGTGGGATCCTCCCGGACCGGGGCACGAACCCACGTCCCTGCATCGGCAGGCGGACTCCCAACCACTGAGCCACCAGGGAAGCCCTGTATTTATTTTTTATTGAAGTATAGTTGATTTACAATGATGTGTTAGATTCAGGTGTACAGCGAAGTGATTCCGTTATACATATACATGTATCTATTTTTTTCAGTTTCTTTTCCCTTATAGGTTATTACAAAATGTTGAGTAGAGTTCCCTGTGCTATACAGTAGTCCTTGTTATTTATCTGTTTTATATATAATAGTGTGCATACGTTAACCCAAACTCCTAATTTATCCTCCCCCTCCTTCCCCTTTGCTAACCGTAAGTTTGTTTTCTGTCTGTGGGTCTATTTCTGTTTTGTACATAAGTTCATTTGTACATTGGCTGTATTTAAACGAAAGGGCCCAGTAGGTTTTATTTGGCGGATTCTGGCCAGCAGTTTAGCACTGGGGAGCTGCCTGGGGAACCCCAGGCCAGGTAAGAAGCAGCAGTGAGCAGATCGCAGCCTGGACGTAGGGAGGGACTATACCCGGCCCCTGGAAAGCCTGTGCATTCTGAACTGACGAGGGGTAGAAAAGTGATCAAAATTGCCACTTCACAATTTTCCCTTGAGCCTTTTTGTGGAGTAACAGCTTTCTAGGCCTAAAGGAAACTCCCTGAAATTGAAAAACCTGGGCGCTTCCGAGGAGAGGAGCTGTTTCAATAGTGTGGTCAGGGCGCCCCCTAGTGGACCTATATAAAATGAACAGAGAATCTTTCTTAATGCTCTCCCTTTTACCCATTTATTCAACTTCCTCTCTCTTCATCAGTTTTTGTATCTGTATTAGTTTTATATTGATGTGTAACAAACTATGACAAAAGTAAAGGCTTAAAACAGCACAAACATTATCTTATAGTCCTACAGGTTAGGAATTCAAAATGAGACTCATTAGGCTAAAATCAAGGAGTTGAATGGGCTGCATTCCTTCTGGAGACTGGAGGCTCTCTGGGGAATCCCTTTCCCTGACTTTTCTACTTTCTAGAGGCCTCCGCATTCCTTGGCTCGTGGCCCCTTCCTCCATCTCCAAAGCCAGCAATGTCGAATCCTTATGACCCTTCTGTTGTCTTGTTTCTGTCTGACTCTGACCCCAGCTGGAAAAAGTTCTCCTCTTTTAAGGATTTGTTTGAGTTGGTAGGGCCTACCCGAATAATCCAGGATAATCTTCCTGTCTCAAGATTCTTAGCCTTCATCACACCTGTAAAGTCTCTTTTGTCATGGAAGGTACCATATTCACAGGTTCCAGGAATTAGGATTGGACACATATGACCAGCCCTTATTGTACCCACACCTCCATCCTGGCATCATTGTCTGTCATATTCCTTGTGCTAAAGAATGAGTAAGATACTCCTTACCTCATGGAGCTCACAGTCTACTGAGCAAAGCAACCCCGTAAACACATGGCATCACGGTACGTTTCAGATGCGAGCACTGAGGAGGGAGTTTCAGCTCTGCCAAAGCCGTTAGAGACAATTTCCCAGATAGGATGGTATTTCAGCTGAGATGAATTAGGAGTAGCATTTACTGAATGCCTTATCCAGGATTAGAGCCTATTCTATCCACTGTTGGTTTTGTTTGTTTGTTTATTTTTGGCCTTACAGCATGTAGGACCTTAGTTCCCCAACCAGGGATCGAACCCGCATCCCCTGCACTGGAAATGTGAGGTTTGAACCACTGGACTGCCAGGGAAGTCCCTATCCACTGTTTAGAGACCGTTTTCCTATTTGCTTTCCAGAGAAGAGGGAATGGTATTAAAAGAGCAGGGGATGCTTAAATGTCCACAGAAAAGTGTCATTCCTAGGAGGTACAGGAGCTATGGGAAATGTAGGTTTCAATTTTCTTAAATAATGTTTATCCTTAGAAAACTTTATTCAGATGAAATTTTACCTGGATAAGCAAAACAACTGAAAATAGAGCTTCCCTAAATAGCGACCGCCCTTGGCTCAAATGACTGGGTGGGGCAAGAGGGAGCCTTTAGGGGTGCTGCAATTTCTTTATATCTTGATCTAGAGGGTGGTTCCCCATGTGCATACATATGTAAAATGACTGCATATAAAGCCTGCTTTGGACCCCCGGACAACACTGTGGAACCCTTTGGCCTGGAACATGGTTTGAGGTCCACCAGCCTGTTTTGAAACATAAACTTTTGAGAAGGTACCCTGTGCAGGGTAAGAAATGGGTCCACATTAAGTGCAGATCCAAGTTCTTTGATATGATCAAGTCTGAAAGGGAGAACACAGTCCAATCTCTCCATTCCTTCTTAAGTAAACTTCTCAATAAAATACCATATACATACAGAATAGTGAATAAACCCTAAACGAACATGGCCATGAATCCACTATTGAAATCAAGAAACAGAGCATAACACACACTACCCCCCAGCCATGTCCCTGCCCCGGTGCCGTCACCCCTTCCCCCCAGGGACAACCACTGACTTCTAACCCCATAAATTAGTTTGCCTGGTTTTGAACTTTATGTAAATGGACTCTTACAGAATGTATTCTTTTCCATCTGGCTTTTTTTTTTTTTTTCAACATTATGTTTTGAGATTCATCTATGCTGTTGGGGATAAGAGTAATCCATTTATGCCGAATGCTGCATAATATTTCCTGTGTAAGAATGCCACTATTTATTTATCTGTTCTACTAATGATTTATACCTGGATTGTTTTCATCTTTTCCATCCCCCCCGAAACCTAGCGATCATCGAGCAAGTTAAAGAATATATATATATATATAAAACTGAATCACTTTGCTGGATACCTGAACCTAACACAGCATTGTAAATCAACTACACTTCAATTAAAAAAAAGAAAAAAGAAAAAGAGCAGGTGGTCCTGGAAGCTGGGTCTAGCATCAGACTCCCACAGCACCCTCAGGCCACATGAACACAATTTACTAACCTAAGGTAATGTCGCCACCTGTGGGTGTGAGTACCCAGCCCTCCCCAACCAGGCTAAGAGCCCCTCAAGGACCAGATGAATCTCTCTCTGTAACACCAGCCCCGTAGCACAGTGCCAAGCACCTACAGACGCTCACAGGTGTCTGTGGAAGGAAGGCCTGTTCCCCACTGCTTCCCACGACAGGCTTAGGACCCCTTGTCCTCCCAAAATTCTCCTGCCAATTTGCAAAAAACATTCAAAAGGAATCTAAATTTCTGTGTTATAATGCAAGAGGGCCCAGAGAGGGAGGGCCCAAAGATGTGTTCAGTCCCTTGCATCTCAGCGTGAATTTTTTTTTATTTTATTTTATTGAAGTATAGTTGATTTACAATGTTGTGTTAGTTTCCGGTGTACAGCAAAGGGGTTCAGCTTTATATATATATTCTTTTCCATATTCTTTTCCATTATGGTTCATCACAGGATATTGAATATAGTTCCCTGTACAATACAATAAGACCTTGTTGTTTATCCATTCTACATATAATAGTTTGCATCTGCTAATCCCAAACTCACAGTCCATTCCTCCCCCACCCCGTCCCCCCTTGGCAACCACAAGTCTGTTCTCTATGTCTGTGAGTCTGTTTCTGTTTCGTAGATAAGTTCATTTGTGTCATATTTTAGATTCCATATATAAGTGATATCATATGGCATTCGTCTTTCTCTTTCTGCCTTGCTTCACTTAGTATGATAATCTCTAGGTCCATCCATGTTGCTGCAAATGGCATTATTTCATTCTTTTTTATGGCTGAGCGATATTCCACCGTGTATATACACCACCTCTTCTTTATTCATTCATCTGTCAATGGACATTTAGGTTGTTTCCATGTCTTGGCTATTGTAAATAATCTCAGTGTGAATATTTATCAGAGATCCCCCCTCCCTACAGACAGTTCCCTGAGGCCCTCTGGAGAGGCTTTCAGCTTCAGCCTTTGCTAGAATCTAGACCCCGCTGTGCCCCAGGGCAGCCACTCTGCTGTCAGACATCCCCTCACTGGTAAAATGAGCCACATCTCTGCCTGGACAGGCAACCTGATCTGGGCAATGCCCATCTCTACTGCTTCATCAACCATCCCCGTGGGGAGAGTAAGAGGCTCACAGTGGAGACCATCTAGGGCAGTGGTTCCCAACCTTGAGTCTTTGGTCTTTAAGCAGCATAATCTTTTGTTGAAACAAGATTTTGTGGAACGTTTTGGGGAAACCCCCAACTTTGCCCACCCATCTGCATGGATTGCCTAGAGCTTTGGGATGCACAGGTGCAAATCTCTGCTTTAGACCAAACAAAGACGTTAGCCAAAGCCTGGAGAGTGACCGAGGCTCCTGTGGATGGTACCATAATTATTCTTTGCGTTAAAGCTTGGGGCACATTCGAGGGCTGGACCAGAGGAATGTGTTATGCCTTATGTAACTATACTGAAAAGAAAAGATGCAGAGAGCTTAATTCCAGATGATCTTGTTAACAAGTTTGCCCATCAGATTCCCACTGGAGGAGATTAGTGAAATTCCCCTACTTGGATCTACAGAGAAGTTCAAGATCTTCCACTCCCCAGAAGGGTGAAGGCAGGATGTAGGCCTTGTTAGGAGGAAGAGGAGTGCTCCCCTCTAATTCTGAGGGAACCAAGAGCTTCCTTAGACCCAGAGCCTCTTCTGAGCTGTGGGGAGGTTGGGCCGCCCCCTGCTGGCTGGGCTACCACAGAGCACTCTGGGTTTCACCCAAACAAGAAAGGAGCTGGAAGTGATGAGGTGCGCGCTCTTTGCAGCCCCAAAGCTTCCAGCTAAGTCTGGAAACTAATTCCAACAAATTGTCAGGAAGGACCCTTTCACTCTTGGTTCATTGCAAAGTGCATGGATTACAATAGTCCTCACAGAGCAGTCCACACACAGCTGTGGGACAAAGGAGGGGCCGTGGGTGAAGGGTTTCTAAATGCAGGCCTTTTCTAGTGTACATCAGGAATCAACCTTGGAAGATACCTCTGGTTATAACACGGTTTGGTGCACCCATCACTTATTTGTAATGGAAATTAACTTAAGAGCTATAAAACAAAAAGATTTATTGGCTGGGGCAGGGAGTGAAAGTAAGGAAGGGGCTACTGAAATACCAGCTTTACTTCTTTTACTTAGAAATCCACCTGTTCTTTTTAAACGATTAAGTTTTTAACTTGGTTTTGCTTTGTAAGTTGCTATTACTAACTGCTATGTTTGAATGCACTAAAAATATATACATATAATTTTTTTTTTTTTTTGCGGTATGCGGGCCTCTCACTGCTGTGGCCTCTCCCGTTGCGGAGCACAGGCTCCGGACGTGCAGGCTCAGCGGCCATGGCTCACGGGCACAGCCGCTCCGCGGCATGTGGGATCTTCCTGGACCGAGGCACGAACCCGTGTCCTCTGCATCAGCAGGCAGACTCTCAACCACTGCGCCACCAGGGAAGCCCAAAATATATATATATAATTTTTAAAGAGCTTTATGAGAAATTCTGAACTGCCAGTAGATGAGGACCCTCCTCTTACAACTATAGCTCATTCTGAGGGCATCTGCCTCTCTCCTCCACAGGAAAGGGCTTTTAGCCGAAACGGATGGGAGGGAGGGAGGGAGGAGGGGAAGAAGAAATAAAAATAAAGAAGTATGGGCTTCCCTGGTGGCGCAGTGGTTGAGAGTCCGCCTGCCGATGCAGGGGACACGGGTTCGTGCCCCGGTCCGGGAAGACCCCACATGCCGCGGAGCGGCTGGGCCCGTGAGCCATGGCCGCTGTGCCTGCGTGTCCGGAGCCTGTGCTTCGCAACGGGAGAGGCCACAACAGTGAGAGGCCCACGTACCGCAAAAAAAAAAAAAAAAAAAAGAAGTATATGTGTATATTTATCTATGTCTTTATGTAGATGGGTCACAGCAACAAATATTAACTGAGTACACACTGTATGTTGGGATCTATAACAGATACTAAAGATGCAAACCTGGATAGAAGAGCCAGCAATCAGCCTGGAGGAGCTTGGAGTCCCGTGAAGGAGAAGGTTTGTAAAAATACAGCAGCTACACTACATACTCCTGCTGTAACTGAAGCAAGTGCTCCGTGTTGAGGGAATGTGGAGAGAGGAGTGGCTCGGCCTGGATAAATCCGAGAAGACTTCATGAAAGAAGAGGGTAGAGGACCAGAATACGCCACCCCAAAATATGCCACTTGGCATATTGATTTTTTTTTTATGTGGACCATTTTTAAAGTCTCTAGTGAATTTTTTACAACATTGCTCCTGTTTCATGTCTTGTTTTTTTGGCTGTGAGGCATGTAGGATCTTAGCTCCCCAACCAGGGATCGAACCCCCAACCCCCTGCACTGGAAGGTGAAGTCTTAACCACTGAACTGCCAGGGAAGTCCTTGATTATTTTGAGTTAAAGTTATTTGAGAAACAGCTGGTGTCAAAAGGACACTCTGACCCTCCTTTGTCCCCCTGAAAGCCACCCTCCCTGTACCAGGAAAATAGAAGGCACTTGTATCACCAGAGACGGAGAATTTAGGGCTGAGAAGACTGTGTAAATAAACACTGTCACTTCCTCACTAATTTACTACCCCAAGGCCAAACTTCTTTGTCTTGTCAAGTCTTCACAAATGTATTGTTTCTTTGTCCAAAAGATGTACAAGCTGCCTGCTTTGGTCTCCTCTTTGAGCCTCATATTTTTCTGGACTCCCATGCTTACAAAATCAAATTTGTTTTTCTCCTGTTCATCTGTCTTATGTCAATTTCATTATTAAGTTAGCCAAAGAAATGAGAAGCAGGGAAGGTAAAACTTTTATGCCCCTACAAGAGACATTTGAGCTAGATCTTGAAGCATGAAAACAAGTTCTCTATCTGGTGTAAGGGGACACTCATTCCTGTCTGAAAGAACAGTGCAGGCTAAGTGTGGAGGGCAAGGATGAGGGCAGCTGGCCCAGGAGGATTACACAGCCAGGGAGGACAGGAGAGGCTGCCATTCTCTCTCCTCCCCTTGGCAGAAGCCATCAGCACAGACAGGAATGCCAGCTCAGGGGCATCCCAGTTCCCTGGACCAGCGCCCAGCTTCCCTTGATCTCCCTGGGTGTTAAATCTTCTCCCGAAGGAAATACATAGCTTGTTAAGGATTAGAGCTGTCCCACATCAGAATGACTGCACAGGTGGTAGTGAGGTCCCCATGAGAGGAGGTATGGAACAAAAGGGACCCCTTGTCTAGGCTATGGTGGAAGAGAGGTGGGAGGAGGAGGAGGTCTCTGCCACAACTAAGGGTCTGTGATTCTTTAACGAAAGTGGAAGTTCCTTCTCTACTGTGGGGATTGGAAAAACAGGTCCAGAGAGGTTGTGTGATCTGTCCCAGGTCACACAGGTCTGGTCTCCTCAACTGGATTTTGAGATATCTGAGAGCAGAGGCTGGCTCTTTTCTTTGCACTCTCTTTGCCATCTTTGGTAAAGACACTAGCATCGGACGCCAGCTGGATGACACATGCGTGTGACTCACAGGCTCTGCTTCAGCCCTGTTAGGCAGGGCCCTGAACAAACACAAGCATATGAAGTGTTTGTGCGGACACTGAGCAGGGCACTGAGTAGGGTCCTGACTTCACAACTGCAGACAGAAGGTCACTGCTAGAAATATTTCACGTGTTTATGTTCATCAGGTTCCTTGCTTTGTCTCAACACTGGCTGATCAGATGGGTCAGGCTGAGCCAGCTTTCCCTCTGCCGAGCTGGATTTACTGTGACCAGTCAAGGGTTTTATGGAGACTGGCTCAGCCTTCAAACGTGTCAGTTTTCCTCCTTCCTGGTCCTTGCATCCTAAAGCAAGATTCAGATGCTCAGATGCCTGCTCCTCTGGGTTAAAATCCAGCACCCACAAGACCCAGCTAAACTCACCAACATGTTCTGGACAGGAGAGTTTTCCAAAGTTCTCGGGGCCCGAGACATGTCCGTGAGCAGTTCCATTACCACTTGGGCACACTTTGGAGCACTCAGTGTGACTTCCCACATGTGACCCTATTTGGTCCCATGGCTCTGGCTCAGGTGTTAGTCACACCCCCAGCATCCAGAAAGAAAACCCAGACCCTGAAGCTTGGAGCCTTTACCACACATGCCAGATGGTCTGTTGAGCAAGGCTGTCCCTTTGGAAAGGGGTGAGCAGGGCACTTAGGGGCTGGGATCCAGAGACACGAGTTGTGGGATGAGGAAACTCCCGGGCAAGCAGACCCCGCTAGGATGCACTGGGCAGATGACAGCAGATCATGGGGACCAAAACCAAACTTTAGAGTTCACTTTGACCACACTTGGGTGCTGGGCCCTAGATGGTAGATTGTCATAGTTGTAAGTGTTGAGAGTACAGTTCAGTGTGGGCCGTGTCCTATCACGTGGGAGTGACCCGGCTCTAAGGGGTCCTGACCTGATGTCACCATCCTTGACCTGATGCCAGCGGAGCTAAGCCACGGACATGGGGCCACCCCAGGCAAGGCTGTCAGGGGAACAGAGGCCACAGGGCAGCCATAGGAGTACGAGCGGGCCCCTGGCAAGGTGATTAGGAAACAAATAAAACATGGAGATGAGCTTATAAAAACCACCCAAACAGACAGCACCTCATACTGGACTGAAAGTGTAACATCAAATGCTCTACAAGGGGATGTAACATGCCTGGATGATGGTTAAGAGTCCAACTCCATCTTCCTGCCTCTTCATCCTGTGTGACACAGCCAGGCCCATCTTTCCCACATGCTTTTTGACCTTGTAATTCTTTCTTTGATTTCTGGTGTCTGCAAAAGACAGGTCATAGACCCTGACCTGATGGCCACCGTCTTCTGTCATCTGACCTCTCACCACCTTTCCAGACTTGCTGTCCCCTCCTCCCTGCATTGTAGGTCCCCCCACCCCCCTCCAGGCTGACCTGCTCACTCATTGTCCCCCAAGCCAGCCTGACACATAAGACATGAGTCTTACACTCAATTGAATGGGATCCAGAGAGGTGAAGCCATCACCTCTTCTGGTCCCTAGGGGATCCAGACCAAGCCTTGATTTTGAAGCCCAGGCCTGTTCCCACTATTTTGCAGTTGTTTTAGAAAATCAACATGCCAGAAGTAATCCGTTTTGAGGGTTTGAATACCCACAAAGTGTGTCCATTACTCTTAATGAATAATCTCTGACCCTCACATCTTTTAATAAGCTCCTTTGCCCATGGCATTGAACACCATTTCAAGTCTGACCAACAGAGAAGAATTAAAGTTTTTTAATGGAACAAAAATTATGTGAAGCAATGTCATCAACTGTAAGATAACATCCCATATTAGATTCATAGGACATCACTGTATTTCATAAACAAAGCTACTCAGCGAGCCATTTGTTTGAATGAAGATTTTTCTTCAACTTAGTCTTATGCTGAAGAAAGCTCTGCTGGTGACTGGTTCTCATGGCCATTTTAGGGAGCCTTATTCTCCATTTCTCTGCAGCTTTTAAGTGATGCTAGCTGTAATGCTTCTGTTGTTTCTGAAGAGAGAGGCCGAGGCCAAAGCAAACTCAGAACTTTCATCCAATGTGGTAAAACCTCCCAGAGATCTCTCCAACCAAAACTCCATGTCCCCCTTTGACTGCTGATATTGATACTGACATGCACCTCCTCCCCCCACCCACCAAGTAACTGGCTGGTTTCAGTCACTCAGCATTTCTCTACTCAGACCCTAAAAAAGACAAAGCTGGATACAAAGAATTCCAGAATGGCAGGATTGCTAAGGACCAACCTCCCTGTTTCACAGATGAGGACGCTGGGACCCACAGTGGGGAAATGCCAGCTAGTAAGTGCTAGTGTTGACGAAAACTTAATCAATTGATCTAAGAAAGCAAAGG
The DNA here is from genome assembly GCF_949752795.1 of Hyperoodon ampullatus. Classification (NCBI taxonomy): domain Eukaryota; kingdom Metazoa; phylum Chordata; class Mammalia; order Artiodactyla; family Ziphiidae; genus Hyperoodon; species Hyperoodon ampullatus. The sequence continues at coordinate 111,054,006 of NC_136919.1, forward strand.
AAAATTTTATTAGTGCCAAGTTTGAGGATTATAACCCAGGAAGAGCGTCTCAGGAAGCTCTGAGAACTGTTCTGCCCATTAGAAATCAAGGCACAATTTATATAAGTTTTTTGAGACAGAGAGCTGTACGTCAAATGACGTATTACTGACAGATTACATAATCCAGATCTAAGCGCCCTCATGGTGGGTCACGTGACTCCTTACAAGATCAAGAAGGAATGTTACCTTTTAAGGACTTGTCTTGTTGGCGCTACGAGACGTTGAGCAGGTATTCCGGCCCTGCCCATGGGGGAGGTTTAGTTGATGCATAATGCGGATACACAGTGCACAGTCGGGGGGAGAGAGGAGGCCAAAGGGCAGAGAAGATTTTTTGTTTAAATGTCTTGTCATAAAAATATGACTTTTAGGGCTTCCCTGGTGGCGCAGTGGTTGAGAGTCCGCCTGCCGATGCAGGGGATGCGGGTTCGTGCCCCGGTCCGGGAAGATCCCACATGCCGTGAAGCGGCTGGGCCCGTGAGCCATGGCCGCTGAGCCTGCGCATCTGGAGCCTGTGCTCTGCAACGGGAGAGGCCACAACAGTGAGAGGCCCACGTACCGCAAAAAATATATATATATGACTTTTATTTCACACTAGCAATGGGAATCCCACTCCAAGTTCCAATCAATCAAGATTTTCTAAGCTTATGTACCATGGAAATTTACAAGAGGGTCAAAAAGTGTGCAGCATGGAAGGATCCTTGAGGAGCCCACAGTCTGGCTTGGGGAGATACCATTCATACACTCAGAATAGCAAAGATGAACACAAGACTGTGTAGACAACAATCCAGGCAAGTGATGCAGCCATGAGGCCCACAGGACATCAGAGGTAGAAAGGGTCAGTCACCCTTGTAGAGGTTTGAGTAGGGCAAGGAAAGTCTCTACCCCACCGACGCCAGATATACGGCAAGTTCAGCACCAAAGTAAGCTCTTAAGTTGCAGACATTAGCCTCTTGAGCAGCTGTGCTGGTCCTCTGAGGTCTCTACCTCCTGCAGGCTCTGTGCCACAAATCTGGAACTCACTTACATGTGCACAGCTGTATAGGGGTCTTCAGTGTCTCTGTGGGTGCCTGGGCTTAAAAAGAGCCTGGCACTTAGTAAAGGCACAGTAAATGTCAGCTACTTTTCTTTGTAGTTTTTAAATGTTTATTTTTTTAAAATTCTCTTATAGATTTGCCCAATACTAACCAGATATTAGGCCACGCTTCTTGCACTGGAGTCAGCCATTAGCAGTCACTTTGAGGGAAGTCAGGAACACAAACTGGCAAACAACTTTCTAGGACAGCCTTTGGAAGAAAACAGAGCCCCAAGGAAACAGACTCCTCATTCACTTACTTCGGAGCTGAGAGGACGTCAGAAGCAGGGTAAGTGAGAGGTTTCAATAAAAGAAGATAAGGGTGTGGACGACTTCAAAGGGAAAAGGGAGAACAGAATGTAGAAATTAAACTTCACTTAACATTGCGCGTACACTTTATGTAACGTTGTGTGCGCATAAGGTCCACAATAATTAGTAAACCGTAACTGCTCAGTGAGTCACCCGCCTCAGGTCTCACAGGAATTTGGCTTTAGGCAGTTCAGGGTCTAAGCAATTTAGTGTGGACTCTACTGCCCTCTTCTGGAAAGAATGGGAAATTGACCATTACTCTTTTTTTTTTTTGAATAAATTTATTTATTTATTGGCTGTGTTGGGGCTTCGTTGCTGCACACGGGCTTTCTCTAGTTGCGGCGAGCGGGGGCTACTATTCCTTGTGGTGCGCGGGCTTCTCATTGAAGTGGCTTCTCTTGCTGCAGAGCACGGGCTATAGGAGCGAGGGCTTCAGTAGTTGTGGCTTACGGGCTCTAGAGTGCAGGCTCAGTCGTTGTGGCGCACGGGCTTAGTTGCTCCGTGGCACGTGCGATCTTCCCGGACCAGGGATCGAACCCGTGTCCCCTGCATTGGCAGGCAGATTCTTAACCACTGAGTCACCAGGGAAGTCCCAACCATTACTCTTGATGGTGTAAGTCGGTCAAAAATACTGGAAACCTGAGGCCACTTTTACTGTGGAAATTAAGACAGAATTTGGTAGGTGTCTCGGGAGGGAGGAGAAGCAGGGTGGGAGCAAATAAAGGTGATGTACCATATTTCTCAAAATATGCAGAAAAGTTTCTACAGCCCATTCCAACTTTAGTAATAATTCACTGCTGCGAAAAAGGGCCCTATATTAAGTTTTGTTCATGAGCAGAAGGTGTTTGTTGAGACATTAGTTTCTGGAGGAAAAAGCTCAGACTTTGGAAGCAGACCAACATGAATTTAAATCTGGACTCTGCTGCTTGCTCTGTGAGAAAGTGACTATGTGAGCTCAAGCTGATTATTTAACCTCTCAGCCTCGGTTTCTTCCACATAAAATGGGGACAGTAATGCCTAACCCAGGAAGATGAAGTGAGATGCCATATTTAAAAGGTCCAATATGTCATAGATTTCCCTTCAAGAAATTTACTTGAAGGGGGAGGGGCAAGATGGGGTAAAAGATTAAGAGATACACACTATGTATAAAATAAATAAGCAACAAGGATATATTGTACAGCACAGGGAAATATAGTTACTGTTTTGTAATAACCTTAAATGGAGTATAATCTATAAAAATATTGAATCACCATGTTGTACACCTAAAACTAATATAATATTGTAAATCAATTATACTTCAATTAAGAAAAGAAACAAAAGGAAATTTATTTGAAGAAAATTATAAAATCATAATGAGAAAAATAAAGAGAAATCGGAGTAAATGGAGAAATATATATGCAGTTCAAGAACAGACAAAAACAATTGATGGGAATAGAAGTCAGGATAGTATTTACCTTTGGACGGGGGGTGGGTATTGGTTGAAGAGGGACAGCCTTCTGGGGTGATGGAAGTGTTCTATATTTTTATCTGAGTGTCAGTTACACACACATACATAAATTTATCCAGCATAGGAGAGGGTGTGGAAAAAAAGGAACCCTCCTACACTGTTGGTGGGAATGTAAATTGGTACAACCACTATGGAAAACAGTATGGAGCTTCCTCAAAAAACTAAAAACAGAGTAAACATATGATCCTGCAGTCCCACTCCTGGGCATATATCTGGACAAAACTATAATTCAAAAAGATACACACACCCCAATGTTCATAGCAGCACTATTTACAATAGCTAAGACATGGAAGCAACCTAAATATCCATCAACAGATGAATGGATAGAGAAGATATGGTATACACACACACACACACACACACACACACACACAATGGAATGTTACTCAGCCATAAGAATGAAATAATGCCATTTGCAGCAGCATGGATGGACCTAGAGGTTATCATAGTAAGTGAAGTAAGTCAGAGAAAGACAAATACCATATGATATTACTTATATGTAGTATCTAAAATATGACACAAATGAACTTATCTACAAAACAGAAACAAATTCACAGGCATAGAGAACAGACTTGTGGTTCCCAAGAGGGAGGAGAGGTTGGGGAGAGATGGATTGTGAGTTTGGAAATAGCAGATACAAATTATTATATACAGAATGGATGGACAACAAGGTCCTACTGTATAGCACAGGGGACTATATCCATTATCCTGTAATAAACCATAATGGAAAAGAATATGTGTATATATATGTATAACTGAGTCACTTTGCTGTACAACAGAAACTAAAACAACATTGTAAATCAACTCTTATACTTCAGTAAAAACTAAATTAAAAAAAACAAATAAATAAAATGAAAAGCTCTCAGAATAAATAAATAAATAAATAAATAAATAAATAAATAAATAAATAAATATATCCAGCATGCCCTTATTAGTACATGTATGGCCAGGCCACTTGAGATAGCTGTTCTCTTGCTCTCTATACACCCCCTACTCGACCAGTGCCTACTTCACCTATATCCTACTAACATAACTGAACTTCCTACATACTTGTTCCAGGCCCCAGTTAGTGATTGTTCTTATCAAAGAGGTGGTGAGGGCCCTGCCCTTCTGCTGGTTTCCCCGGTAACTGATGAGCCAACCTGACATTAATTCCCCCCTATAACTGGGAATCTCCCTCTCCCTCTGGTGGTGAAGACTGTCATCATATCCTACCCACCGTCCCCTGCACACGGTGGGATGTGCAGGATCTTGCTCCAAGACCTTGCTTCAGACATGTAAAGTCCCCCATCCACTAAACCACCTCTGTTGCTGACTCCGGGCTCTTTCTTTGGTCCTAAAGCTGGGCAAAAGCGGGACTTGTAGGCCTGCAGGGGGCAGCCTAACAGTACACTTTACTTTATATGTAACATACATAATTTTTAAAAAGGAGGGAGGAGGGGGAGGAAGAAGAAGTGGGGGAGAAGAAGTAGGAGAAGGAGAAGAAAAGAGAAAAAAAGAATGGAAAGGAAAAGGAAACAATGACTAAGAAAACTGCAGTGGTGGGTGGGGGAAATCAGAGCTCCACTCAAGATAGTGATCTGAGCATTTTTAACTCTGCCCCACCCCACCCCTCCTAAGGGCCCATTAAATGGCTTGTATCAGTCCTGGAACCTATGGGAAGAGACATCCACATGCAGAGACTACGAGGAATTTCTGCTGGTACTGACGTAAGGAGATAGAGCAGAGGTAGACTAACCTGTGATTCAACCAGGTGAAAGGAAAGCCTGGGGGGAGTGGATATAAGTGATTCCCATAAGAAACCCCTTGGCTCAGAGTGTCAGTGGCTGGAGGCCAAGATGGACCAAGGGGCAGCCAGAGTAGAGTTGGATGTGTAAGATCTGTGGCTACCATAATTTCTGGCAAGTGCTCTGGATGCAGGGGTCAAAACAGAGTGGTGACACCCCCACGTCATTCACCCACAGCCTCGCATGCCAGGCATATTATGCATGCCAAAAACAAGTTCAGCTAATTGCTAACAGGAAGAGTCAGGCCAATTCCAGAAATAAAGGACTTAATTTCAGACTACTCCAGCAAATATGAAAAATAAATGCAGGCACACAGACCAAACTGTTCCAAACCTGTCTCAACTCTGTCTCTTTTCAATGTCTTTACAAGCAAATATAAACTATGAGTAATTTTTTCCCCTATCTTTCTTTAAATGAGCTGGAAAGATGTTTAATTCATATAAGCTCCTATAGCTACCCTATGAAAGGATTCAGAAGGAAAGATTTGGGAAAAGTAGTTGATACTACATGAGATAGCAAGAATTTTTTAGAAACTGTTAGGATGAAAATGTTGGATAAATACAGATGGCAAAAAGGCACACGAAAAGATGCTCAACATCACTAATCATCAGAGAAATGCAAATCAAAATCATGAGAGATCACCTCACACCTGTCATAATGGCTAACGTCAAAAGACCACAAGTGTTGGCAAAGATGTGGAGAAAAAGGAACCTTCCTACACTCTTGGTGGGAATGTAAATTGTATCGCCACTACGGAAAACAGTATGGAAGTTCCTTAAAAAACTAAAAATAGAACTACCATGTGATCCAGCAATTCCACTCCTAGGTATATATCTAAAGGAAAGGAAAACCCTAATTTGAAAAGATACATGCACCTCAATGTTCATAGCAGCATTATTTACAATAGCCAAGATATGAAAGCAGCCTAAGTGCCCATCAACAGATGAATGGATAAAGAAGATGTAGTATAAATATACAATGGAATACTCCTCAGCCACAAAAAAAAAAAAAAATTTTGCCGTTTGCAATAACATGGATAGACCTGGAGGGTATTATGCTAAGTGAAGTAAGTCAGACAGAGAAAGACAAATACTGTATGTTATCACTTATATGTGAACTCTAAAAAATAAAACAAATTAGTGAATATAACAAAAAAGAGACAGACTCACAGATATAGAGAACAAACTAGTGGTTACCAGTGGGGAGAGGGAAGGGAGGAGGGTCAACATAGAGGGAGAGGATTAAGAGGTACAAACTACTATGTAGAAAACAAATAAGCTAAGCTGTGTACAACACAGGGAATACAGCCAATATTTTATAATAATTATAAGTGGAGTGCCATCTATAAAAATGTTGAATCACTATGTTGTACACCTGAAACTAATATAACATTGTAAATCTACTGTACCTCAATTAAAAAAGAAACTCAGTTAATGCTGGCAGATACCACTTTACCCAAGTGATCAAGGTTTAAATTACCAATAATAAGAGATATCACATATTCCCTGATGTGATGCATTGGGAAGAGCACAGGGGAACCATATCCTAGTATCTTTTTGAATTATGGTTTTCTCCAGATACAGGCCCAGGATTGGGGTTGTGATGACATGCTATGCTCAGATATTAGTGGTCAGAGAGGCTTTATCTATCTGTTGGAGGACTTGAGAAGAATGAGAGCAATCTGTAAAACTAAGGAAGCAAAGTAGGCATTATCAACAGTAGGAAAAATGAAACGTTGTAGAAAAAAGGAATGAAATCAGAATACATTCCTTGGTTCAGCAGCGAGTAATGCTAATTTGATCATAAAATGCAAACACTTCTTATTAATTTAATAAATTGTGAGGTTAGAGGGCAAGGAAGGAGTATGTTTTGGTAAAAATACCAAATCCCTGGGCTTCCCTGGTGGCGCAGTGGTTGAGAGTCCGCCTGCTGATGCAGGGGACACGGGTTTGTGACCCGGACCAGGAAGATCCCACATGCCGTGGAGCGGCTGGGCCTGTGAGCCATGGCCTCTGAGCCTGTGTGTCTGGAGCCTGTGCTCCGCAATAGGAGAGGCCACAACAGTGAGAGGCCCGTGTACAGCAAAAAAAAAAAAAAAAAAAAAAAAAAAAAAAAAAAAATCAAATCCCCATCTACCATTAAAAGAAGACAGTAGATGACATCAAAAGATTAAATCAAGAAAGAGCTGAGTAAGTAGGTTTCTTAGACATAAAAATAGATAGATAGATAGATAGATAGATAGATAAAATAGATAAAAATTTGAAAGTGGGGGATAGGATTCAGGGGTGAAGGATGAAGCAAAAGACTGCTGCTTTTTTCTCATACACCAGAGGAATTATTTGTTTTTTTTAACTATCTGATTTTATAACTTACTACACAGTTACATTAATCAAGACAGTGAGATTCTGGCATAAGGACTGACAAATAAATTAATGGAATAGAATTAGGAGCTCAGAAATAACTCCTTACATTTATAGTCAGCTAGCTTTCCAAAACAGTGCTGGGAAAATTCAATGGGAAAATGATAGTCTTTTCAATAAATTGTGCTCAGACAACTGAATATCCACACGTAAAACAATGAAGTGGGACCCCTACCTCACATCACATACAGAAATTAACTCAAAATAGATCAAAGATCTAAATATAAGAGATAAACGTAAAAACTATTAGAAGAAAACATAGGTATAAATCTTCATGACCATGGCGTAGACAATGGTTTCTTAGCTATGATGACAAAGCACAAGCAACAAATTAAAAATAGATACATGGATTTCAAGATTACAAGCATTTGTGCTCCAAAGGATACCATCAAGAGAGTGAAAAGACAACCCACAGAAAGGGAGAAAATATTTGCAACTCATATATCGGATAAAGAATTTGTATGTAGACTGTGCTCCATTCTAGTGTATGACCTTAGGAAACTCACTTTCCTTTGTTGGACCTCAGTTTCCTCTTCTGTAAGATAAGAGAGTTGGACTAACTGATAACAGAAAGTAGCACTTGGATAGGACTTTGTGATTTATAAAGCGTATTCTTATTTCATTTATTATTATCTCATTTAATCTTCATCACAACCCTGTTACTAAAGTATTGCTATTTTTCCCACTTTACAAATAAGGACGTTTTCATTGCCACTTTGCTTACATGTAGAGGAGTTCTGCCACCTGCTTTGCTCTGTAATACTGCTGTCCTGTCCCCAGATCCCTGATACCCCGTGATTCCATGGTAGAACTAAGGTGAGCACCTGGCCACCTGCACATTGTCATGTTACTATACTGCGCTACACCTGTACACACAGAGCTTCTTGCTTTCCTATGAAGATTTGCTCAACAACCAGTTGTGGCATCCACCCTGTCTGGCTGCCCCTCAGCACACCCAGGGCCCTGCACTTCTCCCTTTATGAATAGCTGTCAGTTACTGGCCTGGGCTAAGAGTCTGAGTAACCAAAACAAGCAAGATTCGGCCAAACAACCTCAGTTTCCTTGCCTGTGACTTCAGGAGACTGTATGCTGACTCAGTTTGGAGGACAAATGCAAACAGACCTTGATCAGGCCTCTTGCCTCTGCTTACACTGTACTCTTCACCCTCCAGCAGAAGAAGAACACAGAGGAAAAAGGGGGTGGGGGAGGAGGACAAGGAGGGAAAAAAGGAGAAGGAGGCAGAAGAAGGTGCATATTTTATTTCCAATAACTTCCTGAATACAGGAAATCAAGCTTCAAGTCACATTTGTATTTCTGAGGTGCGCTGGAGCACTGTCTGGATGTCTCATCTTTGCCTTAGGCTCTTCACACAGGCCCTGCCCCTGGCACTCACTGAAGGTGGCCCCAAAATAAGCCAGCGGCAGGATGGAACCACAGAAAGCCAGATCTGATCTACAGGGGATGATGCTAAAGCCCAGAGGTGTGAAATGACCTGCCCCGGGACACAGCAGCTGGTCAGTGGCAGAGCTAGACTAGGATTAGTTCTGTTTACTCTTTTTTTTTTTTTTTTTTTTTTGCGGTACTCGGGCCTCTCACTGCCGTGGCCTCTCCCATTGCGGAGCACAGGCTCCGGACGCGCAGGCTCAGCGGCCATGGCTCATGGGCCCAGCCACTCCGCGGCATGTGGGATCTTCCCAGACCAGGGCACGAACCCGTGTCCCCTGCATCGGCTGGCAGACTCCCAACCACTGCGCCACCAGGGAAGCCCAGTTCTGTTTACTCTTGATTTGGTCCTCCTTCTATCACCTTATGACCTCAGCATTTCTCCCTCACAGCAAGGGGGGAGAGTGCTGTGTGCCAAAGCCACCTTGTTCCAATCCTCCCTTGCTCCAGAGAAAGTTTTTCTGCCTTAGACAGGATTGTAGGGGTGCACTCAGCAGGACTAAGTTGTGTGCCACAGCGACCTTGGTGCATCACCCATGAAGCTCAGTCCACAGGTAGAGGACAAACAGGTATTAGAGATGACAAAGATAGACTCAGCCGCATCACATCCAGAGCCACCTAGGCATGCTGTGTGGACTACATTGCCCTTTCTTCATGTCAACCTCAGAGGACAGACTTACACAAGCATTACAGAGCTGCCTCCAGGTAGAGGGTCGAATAGTCTTAGAAAACTTATTTTATTTCAGTTTGGGCTGTATCTTGGAGTAATGATACTCCATAAGACAGACAACACAGTGGGAGATAATATTCCCTAATACCGACTCTTGCCTTAGCTCTGTAGTGCTTTTGGAGTAGCCCTTTGTGGAAGTGTTCTGAGATTCGGTGCTGACACCAAGACGGGGCCTTTCTTAAAGGTTTTAGCTACTTTCTTCACATCCCCTTGGGTTTGGGTCCCTCCCTATAAGAAATGTCCTGTCTCTCTCCACACCACTCTCCCTGCCAGCCATTTATCATCTCATGTGCTCCCTCTGCATTTTCTCCAACTCCATAGTTACTGCCTGTGGTAACTGCCTGTGCCTTGTGGTACTCTGCCTTGCACTCCAGGTTTTGTACTTTGGAAATAAAATGTCTTCTGGTTTGTTTCCAACACTCTGAGAATTCCCAGTATTTTTCTGGCCTACTGAGCACAATAGCTCATGAGTTCCACTGTCTCCTTTGTTGCATCTCATTGGTAGTTAGGGGCCTCTCACCCTATAAATGTTTATAGTCTCTGCAGCTCCTCCCTTTCATAAGGGGAAAATACACATCTTCAGCCATCCACAGTAGAGGCCATCTGATTCTTTCTGCCACTTTTACAAAAAAAACAAACAAACCCAAAACCAGTAAATAAAACCAAAACCAAAACACAAAAATCCCAAAAAACAAACAAAAACAGAAACAAAAAAACACTGGTGGCTCATTTTTGCTGGGCTGGTATTTTCATTTTTAGAAGACCTTAGGGTCACCTGTGAATGCATGAAGTTTACTATGAATTCTTTATCTTCTGTAAAACCATTGATAAAGACTAATTCATTTTCTATTTTTATGATATTCTCTTTTTTAATAATCTTCTATATATAGGCTACGTTTATGACCTATTTCTGACCTATCATAAAAAAATGGGTCCTGACTCACTTTGTAGTGTTTGGTGTTGACTCTTATCAACAGTATTTTGAAAGGCTGAATAAATTATATACATTGTTTCTCCTTAAATATAAGTTTTAAGTTGCTCAACGTTTACTAACAAGTTAAAGATGAATTACTCCTTTAAAAATTCTTCCTACTTTTTTTAAATGTGCGAACAATTTCTGTAACAAGCCCATCCTTTAACTATAAACTGTCCTCCATGTGGATGTGAGAATCAAAAGAGCCCTGTTGTTGGTGCCCCTGACCCCTCCACACCCTACTGTATCCCACTCCCACCTTGTACAGGAGTCACAGTGGACATGTATTCAATGTAAAATTTGTAGTCACAGCTTACATATTTTGACAAATTATTTCCCAGTTTTATCTTTGAGCTCCTTCAAAATCTGAGACAATACCATCCTGACTAAATGATATAAATACATCGGGTTTTGCAAATCAGGTAAGTCTAGTTAATGCCAACCCCCTAAAAACACACCCATAAATCAGATATCCATTGTCCAAGTGGTAAGAATTCATTGAGGCTAAGGTTGAATGTGTTCTGATGATTCAGGACTTGCACTGAACCCACCAAACTTGCAGAGGAGTGCACTAATCAGACCCAGGCACCATTCCAGAGTAAAGTCTGAACACCCCGATCTAATATCCAGGAGCCCCAAGTCTGTGCCTGTGGGTCTTTCCATTCCTGCCTCTGCCTCCATCTCCACCATTATTCCCCACCCAGACCATGAGCAACCCTGCCTCTTTACACTTGAACACAAGTGTATATACAAACTTGCAGTATTGATCATTTTTATTCAATGTATATCCAGTTTGCTCAGATAGATGGAAGACTACCTAAGGGTAGGTGCCGTGTCTCCCATATCTTGGAAACCCCATCTCTTAGTAATTATTTCAAAAAGGTAGGAAAATGTCAAAATATTTATAGTACCTACTGTATTTGCCCACACACTCTCTTTTGCTGTAAAAGAGCATCCAGTGTGCCATGTCTGAATCAGGGATCAACTTACTCATTAGCAAATGTGGACAATGCCTCATTAGAATCTTTGTGTTAGGAAACCCCAGTTGGAAGGGATTCCGGCACAGTTGCTTCACCCTTGTTCCCATGAAATCTTAGAGTTCATAGACTGTGTTTTCTGTCCTCCTACATTTATTTCTAAGAATCTAAGAAATCTAAGGAAAGGGAGACAAAACCCACAGGGGACATCATGAGAAAGTCAGTAACTCAAGCATAAGAGAAGCAGGCTCTTTTCCTTTCCATTTAGTAATGAGGAAAGTAGGAGACCTCCTTCCACTGAGGGCAGACTCACTTCAGCAGCTGTAGGTTTGGCCACAGAGAAAACACTCAGCTTATAAAAACCAGGCAAACGTTTCCCAAACTGGCAATGTGGCAGCAATACAAGGTTGAGGACGCTTCCTCAACTCATCTGGGAAAAGTGAGGGAGGACCACGTCGAGGAACAGAAGACAACACTCTTATAGTCTGTTGGGAAGGTGCCAGAGAAAATCAGATAACAGCTGAAATGAGTCTTGGCAGCCACCCCACTGGTTTCAGGGAACACGGCTCACTGCCGCCTCCGTGAAGTGAGTCACCCCTCGTAGAACCCACACCGCCTTACAGAACCCGAGGAGGGAGCATCACTCTATCCTCCCACAGAAGGTGGGCTAGCTGAGGCATCAAAGCTTAGAGGGAGAGCTACAGGTGACACCGGTGAGGAGAGAACCTGGGAACAGCATGCATGGGAGGGGAGGAAGAGACACCAGGGGAGATAGAAGTGAAGAACAGCCCGTGGAGATCTGCATCCAGGGAACGAGGCAGTCACTGAAGTCTGAGCCTCACGTGACAAGGTCCAGGGACCAGTTTCTGCTGCTACTCCTCACAGCCAGGCTCCTCATCGCTGTCCTCCCCCAGAGGAAATTCCCTCATGTGCTTCTCGGCTGCGTGTCTCCAGGTCTCCATGGGGCAGTCCTGGCTCAGAACTGCCTGCAGCAAGAGGCAGGAAGAGAAATCACTGCACATCCTTCACCAGCTTCCCCATCCCCTTCCCCAACTAGTTCATCCAAGTCTAGTGCTGCACAGAAAAGACTCAAGAAACCAGCAAAGGACCCTTGCTCTGCTTCATGTATGTGCATAGGCCACCCAAGGGACCAAGGTGTAGTCACCCTAGTCAAGACAATCATCTGATATGCTTTTAATTGAATCCTTTCAGCAGTAGTACAGGCTCTAGCAGGGAGCAAGCTGAAATGGCCACCACCTCCCACCAGACTTTCACGTCATCTTTTGCTCCTTTAAGCAGCCTCCACATCCATCCCTAACCCACCCAGACCCTCAGGGTGCTCGTGCTGCGGTAAGAGGAAAGTATCTTATTAACTAAAATCATATGCTGTGGTTCTCTCCCCTGGGGTGTTTGTGCTTTAAGAAATGACCTGGTAAGGACAATGACAGATGTGAGTGAATGAATGAATGTGCCCAGTGGAATTCTGTCCATTTTGTGGGCATGCTTTGGTAATTCACACTTTGCCAGTAACTACAGCAAATATAGGATGCCTTGGATGATCCCTGACCCCAACACTTTACAAGCATCCCATTTTCCTTCTGTACTTAGGACCCTTCCTAACTGACCAGTGTAAGAGAGAAAGCGGTTGTGTAGAGAAGGGAAAATAAGGAAAGGCACAAGGGAAAGAGAGAGACAAAAGGGGCATTGGAAAACATGGCAGAGCAGAGAGCCTATCAAAGAGGGAGGAAGTAAGAGCACGGGATAAAAAGGGATGAGAGACATGGAAAGAAACAGAAGATGATTATTTTTTCAGCAGTCGTCAGAGTCCCTTACAAGCTTCTCCTCCTTGGCTGGGGGGCTCCTCAGGTAGAAGCAGAGAGGAGCGTAGATGATGTTGATGACCCCGATGATGACCATGAGCCGGGGGAAGCCAATGGCTCGCACAATGGCACCCCCAGTGGATGGGCCTGCGAGGAATAAAGCAAATCTAAAAGTATTTATTGAGTCTTGATCACACAGAGGACACCACGCTAGGGGCAGCAGGTGACCCAGGGGACGTCCCAGGGTCAAATATCTCCAGAACCCTAGGAGAATCAGCCTCTTCTACCTGGTATATGGTAGATAAAGGGAGAGTGGGGTACCAGGTCCTGGTGCTCCCCCATCCCTCCACCAACATACCTATAGCAAAGCCCATGCAAAAAGCCACGTCAGCGATGGCATAGATACTCCCGTACACCGGGGCATGGCGCAGGTCCACCAGGTGTCCCATGATGGGCATCACAGAGGAATCCACCATGCCTGTGGTCGGAGCAAGCAGGACACCGTGGTCAGCTCTACCCACAGTCCCCCTGCCTGTGTGTGGCATCCCCCCTCCTCCTCCCCCCTTTAGTCCACTGCCTTTGCCTGCTGTCTGTCCTCCCGTCAGGACTGACGCCCATTCCCACCAGGAGGTATGAGCCCATCTCTCCATACCCCTGCCAGCCACTCTCCTGCTTCTTCTGCCTTTCCACATACCCCCTCTGATCCGACCCAAAGCCAACGTTCAGGGGCTTCTAGTTTCCTTTAAGGGCACTTCTTACCTATGGAAAAGCCAAGCCCTGCATTGGGGCCAATGAGACCAAAAATATTACGAGCCAGAGGAACCTGCAGCAGGAAAGGAGGAAGAGTTCTTCAGGAGTCCAGCTGGGTCAGGTGGAAGCAGCACAAAAACAAAAGAGTTTTCCTACAAAATGCATCATCGACCAGGCGCTACGTGCCACAGACATTATCTCCGTGCATTCTTATACCTCCTGATGAAAAAGAACCTTTACTTCCGTTTAAAGATAGGAAAACTAGATTGGTGCCATTTGGGTTAAAGGTCCTATCGAGAATTACAGAACATAAGTGGTAAGATCAAGTGTGAACCTCGGATTTGACTCTAGGAAACCGTAACAATGGCCCTTTTCTGCTGCCTGGACTCTTCCTCCCCTTGCTCTATCCCCTCCACCCAGACACATACTTCCATCCTCACTCTTCACTGAGTGGAGTTTCCTCTCTTTTCTATTTGCAACATCATCCAGAGGTTTTACTTAAACCCTAATTGGGAGCCCATGGAGCAAGAAGACAAAGAAGAAATGCCAACAACCAGTTACCTATGAGCTAGCAGGGCAGGTGGCGTGGTTTGCATTGCTGCTTCAGCAAGCTTGTGAAACTCATTCTCTTGCCCTCCCCATCCACCCCCCATGGAAGCCTTCTTTTCCTCTTTTGCTGGTTCCTTACCTCCCTCCCTGGGCATCTGTCACCCAAACCTGCTATTCCAGCACACTCACCCCTTAGAGGTTTCACATACCATTTAGATGTTAGTGGCTATAAACAATTTTAGGGGTGAATCCTCAAGGGCTGTTTCTATTTTATCACTAGTACTGGTTAAAATTCACTGTGGGCTCACTACATGCCAGACACGGCTGCAGTTGGTGTGGGTAACCCTGTGAGGTGCTACCAGAATCCTCTGTACACAGATGAGGATACTGAGTAAAGGGAGGTGATGGAACAAGCTCAAAGTCACACGAGGAGCAAGTGACAAAGCTGGGACTGAACACGGAGCTTGTGCTCCCGATGAGGACCTCCAGCCTTTCCTGAGCACTGTATTCAGTGCTTTACAGCCATCTTATTCTCCTTCAAGCCTACGAGGCAAGCGTGCTTCTGATCCTTATGGTGGAGAGGAGAAAACGAAGGCTTAGAGAGCTTGCAGGGGACTCCTGGAAATGGAAGAGCCCTTCTTTGTTTCTTCCTCTACCAAACATTCTGGTGCTAGAGATGGGAGCACAGATAATGGTTCCCCTGGTGGCTTATGGGGTCCTGTCAGGGTGAGATGAGTAAATGAAGGCATAAAACGCACCAGCTTACAGACCCCAGAAATAGATACCACATGTATTGCTTCATGTGCCCATCCATAAAGCCTCAGACCTCTGTCTCCAGCTGCCCCACTGCCCTCTCCCTCTCCTTCCCCACCTCCTTTCAATGGGATGACTGGTGGCATCTCCCCCAGTGCTAAATTCCTACCTACACAGAAACAGTCTTTCTGACAATCCTTGCCAAGTCAACCCTCTGCTCATTTCAAAGGAAAGTGGTCTTTAAATGTCTGGGTTTCTCTCTCTCTCTTTCTCTCTCTCTCTCTCAACAAGACCTTATTATACTTACACAAAGCAAGCTGGTACCTACTACCACCATCCCAATCAGGGAGCACAGCCACCTGGAAGAAAACAGCCATCATTAAACAGTGCAAAGGGGAGAGATCCCTTCCACCTGCCACCCCATCAGCAACACACTGGCCAGTCCTACCACCCCTACTTCCAGAAACCCCTTAGGATATGAGAAGGTAAACACATCTCTACATGACCAGTTTATGCCCAGGTGAGCCCTTGTCCTGTCCCTTCCTGGCCCCTCATCTCTTCCCTGACTCCACACCTCTTTCCAGTAGAAGCAGATGAGGAGCAATGGGACATAGTCTTCCTTCCCTTAGAAGAGGAAGCAGCTGACTCAGAAGGTACTTGCCCCTTGGGGATAATCCTCAAACTTAATTTCTGCTGTTTCCCGATTCAGCCTACCTCTCACCTATTCATATTTTATCTGGTCTTCAGGGTCCATCTCAAAAACCACAAAACATCCCAAACTTCTTTCCTTCTCTGATTTCCTATGGCAATGGTTTTTAAACTTATTTTTTAAATCTTTGTGCTGAACTCCAACGGTAAAATTAAAGGTGTTCTCACGTAGTGGAGGAACAGAAACCAGACTCATACCTCTTAGCCCCCAATCCTTTCCACTTGGTGGCCTCTGAGGCACACCTGTAGAGCTCCCTGGGGGTCCATGGAATACAGTTTGACAACCACTGCCCCAAGGTACTGCTTTCTTCATACCTGTTCTCTGTGGAATTATTTTATCTCTTCAACTGGACAACAAACAACTGGATAGTAAAGGTTGTCTCTCATATATTCACTGCCTCTTCTATAGCAGCCAGCTCAGGACCATCCTTTCTCTATATTGCCCTTACCATCTACCCATCCCCATCCTCCCAGTGGGCAGTTTTTATCTGTGTGTACTTGTTCTAAACTTTCAACCTCAGAGAAGCTATTATTCATCATCCCAGGTGCAGGGAACACCTCAGAAGACTCTCCCACCTGACTTTTCCCAGATCCCCATGCTACATACCGACCCATCTTGTTGGCCAACACGCCAAAGAGGTTGGTGCCAATGAGGTAGGACACACTGGCAGGCAAGAAAGCTAGACCTGTAGAAAGACACAGGCCCTTACCTTAGAATGTACCCAGCTACTCTGAAACACCTTGTTTCTTACAGGACAGTGAAGTCCCCCTGTTACCTTCAAGGATCCCAAACCACTTTGTTCTGTGGGTTGGAGATCCTTGTGCAAACCCAGGGCAGATGACATAGGGCTCCACACTCTGCTTTCCTCAAGAGCAGGGCTGTGTTTAGCTTCAACACATTTAACGTGCTTTTAGCTCCCCTCTTGGACCTCCTGATGAATGGCTTTGATGAGCCATTCTCATGTATAATATACCCATGATTATCAGCATAAGAGCATGAGCTTTAGAGAAAGACTTACATACCTCCTAGGGAGTAAAATTCCTGCCTTGCTGTTTACCTGCCCTTCTATTGCTCTGACAGTGAATGTTTTTTTTTTTTTGGCCACACCTCAAGGCTTGCGGGATCTTAGTTCCCTGACCAGGGATTGAACCCATGCCCCCTGCAGTGGAAGCGCAGAGTCCTAACCACTAGACCACCATGGAATTCCCTCTGACAGTGATTCTGGATAAGTTACTAAACCTTTCTGAGCTTTGGCTTCCACATCTAGGAAAAACAAAGCTGTGATTCTATCATACC
This sequence comes from Hyperoodon ampullatus, assembly GCF_949752795.1. Lineage (NCBI taxonomy): Eukaryota > Metazoa > Chordata > Mammalia > Artiodactyla > Ziphiidae > Hyperoodon > Hyperoodon ampullatus. Next base: position 111,071,140 of record NC_136919.1, read on the forward strand.
AAATTACATTAAGGAGCAAATTAGATAAATGTATGTAAAAGGATTTTGTAAACTGAAGCCCTTATCACATCGTTTTTTGGTGACAGTAGAGTCAGGTACCCTGGAACATGGGCTTTGCTGCTGAGTTCAAACTGTGGCTTGACCACTTTTTAGCTCTGTGACCATGGGGAATTTACCCTCTCTGAGCATCACTGATTTATTCTTTCATTTATTCATTCATGTAGCATTTTTAATGAGCTTTTACTATGTACCAGGTATTCTAGGGACCAGGATTAGAAGGGTGAATAAAATAGACAAAATCCTGGCTTCCAGGGAGCTTACATTCCAAGGGAGGGAGATAGACAGTAAACAAGTAAACAAATAAATGAAAAAGATAATTTTGACAAGTGATAAGTTCTGTGAAGAAAGTTTAATGTGGCAGTATGGAAGAGTGACCAGGAATAAGGGTTAACTTAGATTTAGGGGATCGGGGAAGGCTTCTTTGAGAAGGTAACATTTAAGCTGAGAACTGAATAACCAAAACAGAAGGTTTTTAGCAAGAAAAACAAACAAACAAACAAAAACACTTAATGCAAATAGGAAGGCCCATTGAGTGGACAAGTCTAGAGTTCTGAGGAGAGATCCTACGCACAGACATAAGGGTTCGACTAATTGGTTTACCAATTAGTTCTTAAAGCCATGGGAATGGCTGGGATCAATCATGAAAGATCAGAGATAGAAGAAGAGATATCTATGGACTGAGCCTTCTGGGGCTCTTACCTTGAAAAGTTAACAAACGAGGAGGAGATGGCAAAGGTGGTAAGGAATAGCCAATGAAGTAGGAGGAGATGGAATCCAGAAGGAAAAAGAAGAAGAAAAGAAAAGAAAAGAAAAAAGAAGTTTGACCTCTGAAGGAGCTGGGATGTTCCAACCATAAAGAGAAGGCAGTGGATGTAGGCACAGGTACAGGGAAGTAAGTATATGTAGTGATGAGAACATGCAAGGTCCCTTCTTGTTGCTTCTATTTTCTCAATGACTTGGAGTTGAGGATGATGAAGGTGAAGGGATGAGGGTGTGTAGGAGGTTTGAATGGAGAAGTCTAAACCAGTCCTTTTGGAAAGTAGGAAGGACATAACTAGGGACTTAGAGAAAGACTGTTGAACAGCGTGAAAACCCACTTTAGATTTGTGGCCATAAATATAAGGTGAGACCAACAGCCTACCTAGTGTGTGTTTTCCTACAGCCCCATTTCACTGCTCAGGGGCATGCAAGGAGTCGGCAACCAGATAGGCTTAACCAGAGTGAAGGCTTCCCATGTGACAACCCCAGAGGGAGCGGGTGGGGCAAAGAAATTAACAATGCTTTCAAAGGAGTGACATTAATGATGGACATGGATTCATCATGACAGACTCCAAGCTGAGTAAAGAAAGAAGAGAGGACATGAGTAGTGAGGGAAACAGAGAAAGAACTGAATGGACTGGTGACCCCAGTGTAGCCAAAATGTGTTAATATAGGGGTATTAGAATACCTGAGCAGGGAATATGTAAGGTGATAACTGCACTGCTTGGAAGTGAAATTTCAGAGAAGCTACAATTAATGGTGAGGTCAAGGTCAATATTATATGAAGGTTTGATTGGTTAAGGTGGAGAGGAGAAGAAGATCATTGCAAGACAGTAGATCAAGGAATAGGCCAAGATGTTGGCAAGGTTATCCACCTGGATATGGAAGTCAGCAAAAGTGGTGACAGGAATAAAGGTGAAATGAACATGAGCCAGGTGTTGGTGGATTTAATGAATAAGAAGGGATAACTCAGGGGTCAGTAGATAACTGCAATAAAGAAGGGTGGGGTGGTATAATCTAACGACATGATATTCAACGGAGTCAGGGCCTTTGAAGGAGAATGAAGAAGAAATGATTCAGAAGCAGCAAAAGAAAGCAAAGCCTAAAGGAACATGAACTTCCATCAAGAAGGCTGTGGGAAAATGGTGTTCTCAGAAAACATTCAGGTCTCAGGGCAAGAAGATGAAAGAAGTGTTCAGAGAAAAGAGGCTGAGGGCAGAGGGACACTTGCTGATGGCAGGGACTTCCACAAGACCCAGGATTTGGGAGGGCAATGGGAAACTGGGTCAGATTAAGAAATCTCTCAAATATGGGAATAATAATAATTGCTACCAGATAGGCTGGTGATAAGGCTTAATTGAGATAATGCAAAGCAACCATTTTGCAAGGTGCCTGGCACAGAATAAGTGCTCTCTGAGCATCGGCCTTAACTATTATCATCATAACCAGGGAGTAACAGGGTCAAGACTTGAACCCAGACCTTCTCCCTCCAACTCCAGGTGTTTCCACCACCCCACCAGCAGTGTGGCAGCACAGATGGCTCTGGCATAAAGAACTGCATGGAATGAGTGGTGTGAGTTTCCTTGGGTCTCACCAGCCTCTCTCTGCCTCACTGTATGGAGAGGAAACAGTGCTGCCTAATAGAAACTGTCATGATGATTACAATTAAACCCAAAGTCAACAATTCACCAGTTACTGGCTGAGGTCTTGTTTGCTTTTAATATTCTCTTCTGTGGGCTGGAGGTGAAACACACCTTAGTGTGTTTGTCTAGTCTATCTGTACAGGTGGCAATCTGTTTCAAACTGTAACCATGTGTTCCTGTTTAATTGCTTTAAAAAAATGTAATAGTATAGCTACTCAATTGTCTACCTGGTATCTGGAAATGGGCAGCTGTACGAAGCCCACAGGCCTCCTAGATACATCTCCTTGACATCATTTTAAGTGGTGTGGGATTTCCTGAATGAGATTTTCCTCAGTCAGTGTGGCTTGTGCTTTAGGATCTGAGTATAGCTTGCAATTCAGTAGCATTTTGTGCAAAAGAGGTGTTCCAGACTATATGTCTACAGACACATATATATTTCACAGCATATCTTCAAGGGGTGGGGAATTACACAGAGCTGTGACTGTCAAAGTGATTTCAACAAAAACAATGATGAAAACAGTAATGATTTTTATTTCCTGACTATATCCTCTATTCCAGGCACTGTGCTAATGCCTTTAGAATATAAAGACCTATTTAACCCTGAAAACAACCAGAAAAGTGCCTCCATTTTTTTGGGGGGGGATTTTTTTTTTTTTTTTTTTTTTGCGGTATGCGGGCCTCTCACTGTTGTGGCCTCTAGACCAGGCTCCAGACGCGCAGGCTCAGCGGCCATGGCTCACGGGCCCAGCCACTCCGTGGCACGTGGGATCTTCCCGGACCGGGGCACGAACCCGTGTCCCCTGCATCGGCAGGCGGACTCTCAACCACGGCGCCACCAGGGAAGCCTGTGCCTCCATTTTTACAAATGAAAAAAAGTGGAGTTTGAAGATGTTAAGTAACTTATCCAAGGACACAACCAGTAAGTGGCTGGGTCAGGATTTCAACCCAGGTGGACTTGTCTCCAAAGCCTGAGCTCTTTCCTCCACTGGGTGAGAGTAGTGGGCACACAATGGGCCACTTGGAGGATGTTCAGTCACACACTACAAATTGTTCCTGCCAACACCTTGGAGACGGGTCTGCATTGAAAGCAATATTTTTCAGTGTGGTCGCTGATGCCATATCAGCATCCCTGGGAAATTCACCAGGAATGCAAACTTGTTTCTGCTGAATTGCTGGATGGGGCCTCGCAATCTGAATTTTAACACACTCTCCAGGTGAGAACATTTGAAGTTAGACTTACAGATGCAGAGGGCACTGAGCAAAGTTGTAAGGGATGGTGGAGGACAAGGTCTTCTCAGTCTCTCACTTACCCCCCTGAGGGCTTTCTACTGCAGCCTCGCCTGCGCAAGGCACTGGGTGGCATCAGGCCTGTGAGCTTCCTCGCGTCTCACCAGCCTCTCTCTGCTTCTCTGTACCCTGACAGGAAACAGTGCTGCCTAATAGAAACTGTCAGGATGTTTACGATGAAACCCAAAGTCAGCAATTCACCAGTTACTGGCTGATGGCTGGTTTGCTTTTAATATTCCTATGGGGTGAAGAAGGGCTGGAGAGAGGCCGTTCTGAGCCAAGGTCGGTTGCCCCTCTGCTACAAGAGCCTCGAGGCAGGGGATGTTTATTTGCACCGAGCACCAACTAACTCAATTAACTGTCATGGTCAGAGGCAGCTGCAGCCCAGAAAAAATTCAATTTAGGGCTACGAGTGCAGCTGGGAGCCTTGCTTAGCCTGGTCCCCTAAAAATTAGATTTAGTGCTTTTCATTGTATATTAAGCTGTATCAGGTTCTTGTCAGTTTCCCCTCGGGCCACTTAAGCCTCTCCTCCCTGCAGTGACTGAGCCATTTGCACGTAACCTTCTCTGTCCCCTTTCCTCAGGCTTCCTGGAAAGGTCCAGAGCCTGCTCTCTGAGCTCAGATGAGTCATGTGGACATCTCTCCATGGAGCAAAGGAGGCCAGAGGCCTCCCTCACAGAACAATATACTCCATTAGCACTTTTTAGAGGTAAAAAGATAGCAAAAGGGTAATCTGGGGACAGGGAGTGGGAAAGAAGAACGTATCAGTAATGGTGATGGTGGCGCCTTGTTAATATTCTACGGGTGCAAAGCTTTGGCACAGATTATGTCATTTGTTCCTCAGATTTACCCTCTGAGCTAGATAGTATTCTGATGTCCATTTTAGAGATGAGAAAAGTGGTGCTCAGAAAGTTGTGATTTTCACAAGTGTGCACAGCAAATCAATGGAGCAGAAATAAAAACCCAAGGTCTTTTTTTTTTTTTTTTTCCGGTACGCAGGCCTCTCACCGCTGTGGCCCCTCCCGCTGCAGAGCACAGGCTCCGGACGCGCAGGCTCAGCGGCCATGGCTCACGGGCCCAGCTGCTCTGCAGCATGTGGGATCTTCCCGGACCGGGTCACGAACCCGTATCCCCTGTATCGGCAGGCGGACTCCCAACCACTGCGCCACCAGGGAAGCCCAAAACCCCAGGTCTTTGGACTAGAAGTTATTCATCCACCCAGCTAGGTATGTTGCCCCTCCATCACCCATCAATGCCCCCCAACCCTGCGCTTCTCAGCCTGCTTCTTGTTTTCTTCTTCTTCTCCTTTTTTTTTTTTTTTTTAAAGTTGAGAGTTATGTTTTACTGGACAGAAATTTTTAGGACTTCAAGCCCAGGAAGCAGCCTCTCAAGTAACCCTGAAAGAACTGGTCCTCGGCCTGCTTCTTGAAGGGACTGCCCACTAAATCAGGCTTGATTCACAGGTGTGGGCAGGGAAGGTAATTCTGTGAAGGAAGCACACTGTCCTTCTGTGACTCTGAAGACCTGGCCCTGATGATGCTTGCCGATTACCTGAGAAAGGGCCCATGGCACGCATCTCTGCCCAAGCCCGAGTTGGGGACCAAGGTCACTTACCTAGCTGCCACTCAGGGGCACACATGGTCTGCATCATCCAGATGGGCAGTGTGGGCTCGAGCATGGCCACCCCCATGTTGGCAAAGCAGAGGGAGCCTGGGGAGATGGTTCAGTGAGCCCCCGAGGCTGCCCTGAAACTCAGACTCTCCCAGCCCAAAGGGAGGCAAATGTCAGCTTACCTGCAGCCACCAGGATAAAAGGGTCTCTGACAAGTGTGAGGAGGGGAGTCCCCTTGGCACTCTGAGAACATGGACAACAAAAAACTTCCATTTGTACAGTGTATACATCGCTCCTGTTTTCACAGAATCTGAGAGCGTGCAGGCAGGACCTCAGAGACCGTCTACGTCAGCTCCCTTACTGGAGAGACCAGACACCCACGTCATAGAAGAGGAGGTGACTTGCCCAGTGTCACAGAGTGAGCTGGTGGCCGCACAGCCCCTATATGCAAGGCAGTCACAAAGAGTAAGACAACATATTCCAGACATGATTCCTGCCTTTGAATGACCATCAACCAGATCAGAGTGGATTGTCAGCAAGGCCAACGTTGGACAACAGGTGTCTGGACTCCTGGCCTCGGGCTTCTCCACTAGATCTTACCAGCACCAATATTCATCCAGGAGGGATGACAGGCAGAGTGCTGAATCCCAAAGGTGAGCCTAGAGGTAACAACTCAGAAAGCTGCTCAAGCTTTCTGAATGCTTTGTTCTGACCATGTGAAGCCATACTGGATTGGTGTGGCCAAAGGAGCCTGAACATCTAGATTAAAATGCCAGCCTAAATGTCCAATTATAACATCCCGCACCCCTCAAAAAACTTCATTCCAGATAAACTTAGCATCTACCTTCTTTCCATGCATACAAGCAGGCCCTCAGTTGTCATGGTTTTCTTTTCCTAAACTCCCTTCCTTCTCCTTTGCATAGGTCCAAACCTCACCCATTCGTCAAGGTCAAGCTTAAATGGCTCCTTCTTATCCAGTGTTCCCTGACTCAGGAGCTGGAACTTCTCTCTCTTTCAAATTTCCTGAGTACTGTGTCCTTATCTCTGGTGTTTACCACATTCTATCTTGTAATAGATTTAATAGTTTTGATATGATAACCCTCTCTGCATCCACACAGGGTGGATTGCAATATTCAGAGATACTAAAACTAAAAAGATCATGCCTTCTCCCATATATAATTCAAGTAAATAGACAGATCTAACTCATAAAATGTACATAAAAAAGTCCAATAAACCCTTTGAGCCAACAATTTCACTTTTCTTTGTTTTTGTTTTTGGCTGCACCATGTGACTTGTGGGATCTTAGTTCTCTGACCACGGATTGAACCCGGGCCCTCGGCAGTGAAAGTGTGGAGTCCTAACCACTGGACAGCCAGGGAATTCCTGACAATTTCACTTTTAGAAATTTACTCTAAAGATGACCTCCTACTCTATAACAATGCCTATACACAAGTTTATTCATTGCAGCACTATTTGTAGCTGCAAAATACTGGAAACTACCTAAATGCCCAAATATAGAAGAATGAATAAAATATAGTACTGGTATGCCAGCCAGAAAAAAAATACTTTTTTGAATACATAGAACATTACCATCTAAAAATCAAAATTATTCAAAAAGGTACTAAAGGAAAATCACTCTTCTACTTACAACACTTCTGATACCAAATGGGTGGGCTTTTTTCACACCAAGCAATTCTCCAGTTCTCTGTGAACCAACTGGGTGTCCCTAAAGTTTAATTCAATTCTGACACTAATTACTTGGAGCTAGCACAGACCCCACAAGATTGCCCCCCACTTCAGACACCAATCACAAGTAGTGCGCCCCTAGGATACCAACACTACCTTCTGACTTGGCTACAAAATCAAGGTCCTTAGATCAAACATTCCCATATTGTCTGTACTCTCTTATCTTTCTTCATGACTTGGTATACATTTCCCAGAGCCATCTCTGTCTTAGAGTCAGACAGATACCAGCTCTGATATTTAACTGCTACAGAATGACAGTCTGTAAGTATGCTTTGCGGGGGAGAGTGTTTGGATGGCCTCCAAGGTCTTCTTTAGCTCTGAGATATTATAACTATAAATACTCAGGTCCCAATGTCATTGTCATCCTGGTTCTGAGTTATTATATATAACTCAGTAAGGTTTCTTTGATTCTTTATAAGGCCCTTCCTCCATCTTGGTCCAACAACAAGCCAGACTCCTTCCCCATCCCTCAGGCTATCCTAAACGTGACCCTATTGGGAACCCAGTACAGTTCATGCTTTCTCCAACTCCACTCCCCTTTCTTCTTATGGTTTGACAGGGATGGTCTAGGCAGGCCTGGGTCACTGCATCTATCCATTCTATCACTCTCTTGGCAATGGAGCTTGGTATCCACTTACTTCAGGAGAGACTTTGGAAGGCTGCAGGATGCAAAGCTGGAGTGCTAAGAAAGGAAGAGGGAGTGAGAAATAGCTCAGTGTGTCTACTTATTAGTTGGAGGATCCAATAACAGCCACGTTGTCAGCACCTTACCCCTTGCAGATCTAAGTCCCTGAGCTTCCTCCCTCTCTCTCACGATGGGGCAGTCCTCGATCCACCCAAATATGTCAACACGGACACCACAGCATAATGCACTCCCAGCCTGACCTGGGCTCTCGCCTGCCTGGTGGCCTCTGATGGTGACTTACCTCCATCCAGTAGTGCCAGGAAGGCCAAGATGAGGAAGGGTACAGTCTTCCCCCAAAATACGTATGTCACGCTTCCAAACGGGGCTCCCACTAGAAAAGCAAAACAGGCATGGATTCCAGAGATGGGGGGCTGATTCCCAGCCAGCATGACTTGTCCTCCTATACCCAGTGAGCATTTCTTTTGATGGCCTGCTAGGGGCTGAGCTCCACATGAGGACACGAGGTTTTGAGGATTCAGAGATGAAGAAGACCTACTTCCAAGGGGCTCACTTTCTAGTGGAAGAAATGTGTGTGTGGGCATGGGGGGGACCCAAATAATTATAACATTGGTGAAAAGTAAGTGTTCCATCCACACAACGTTATGTAATCACAGTAGAGTGAGTTCAGGTGGCCACAGGGGCTTTGTCAACTGGGCAATACCTGTGGGGAAGAAGCATGTGTGAAGAACACAGAGGTGTCAGAAAAGAGAGTGTGGATGGAGCAGAAATAGAAGAAAGTCCCTGTTACTAGAAGAGGAGTATTTGGGAGATGAGAAGAGGTGGGGAGGGTTGAGACCAAATAGCCAAGGGCCCTGTATATCCAGATAAAGCATGTACTTGGCCTTGTGGGCTAGGGAGAAACAGCAGTGCTTTTTGGCAGGGGAGAAACACCAGCTCTGGGCATAGGAAGCTTCTTCTGGCGGCACCTTGGAGGAAGGAGACAGTGTGCAGATCAGGCAGGAGGCTGGTGCCTTGTTCCACCTGAGACGTGATGAGGAGCTGGCTTTGAGCAAGTGGCTGAGGAGGGTATAACAGGCTTATTCATTTGGGAGGGAGAGGTGATAAAGGAGACAAGGATGCACCAAAGTGTTAGCTTGGGTGTCTGGGGAGGTGGATACTAACGAAGAGCAGGGCTTTGCTTCCCTCTCCTCGCCGTGGTGGTAGAGAGCAGGGTATAGGCCAGGGAAGAGATTTTTGGTGTTTTCTTCTCAATTAGCTAGAAAATTCCTAGAGGGCAGGAAGCATGCCTGAGCCTTCTGACCTATATCCCCTCTGTGCCAGCACTGTGCTTGGCACACAATACGTACTCAGTAAAAGTTTGTGGCTTGTTAGACTAGTCAATTAAACCAGTCTTTGGATGAACCTCAAAGAAAGTATAAGCTTATGGTTTGGAGCTTGGCATTCGATCCCAGAAAATCTGAGTCTGTTTCCTTGCTCTGGCATTTCCTGGCCATGTGACCCTGGATGGCTATGAATGTTTCTTATCCTCATCTGTGTAATGAGGACGATCATTCCTCTTTTACAGTGTGGTAGTGAGGAATAAAAGAGATTATGTATATATTTAGCACAGAACCCTACAAAGAGCATGTTCTCATGTTGAGAGCACTGGCCACATACGGAAGCAGAGGTAAGGTGGTGGCTACTAACCTGCAGATATTCACTCCCTTGAATAGAGTAGGTTTCTGGACCATTCCCAGGCCCTTATGGGCTGTTCAGCTCCCCAAGGGGAAAGAGATTCTGCTTTTCCTGGGCAGAATTTCAGAAGGACTCAAAACATGGTTGGACAGAGAAGGAAGAAAGATGCTGTTGTCCATGACCTTAGAAACACCTGCCTCCTGGGACTGTCTCCGAAGAGTCTGCTGTAGCTCATGCTCCTGAACCCAGACCTGGGGCCAGTGCCACTTACCTAGCACTCCCAAGGCCAGGCCCCCCAAGGCAATTCCCATGGCCTGCCCTCTCTCACAGTCATCAGTGTAGACACTTGCCAGCATCCCAAGACCTGAAAGGAGAGAGGCAGGTAGAATTAGCATAGTCTCCGCCTCTCTCACTGAGTCCTTGGTCTTGCCCCTAGTATATCTTCAGGGGTCGTCTTAGCTAGAGTTTCAGTTTTGGGGGTTTTATAGAACCTAACCCATAGTATTTTGCAAGTACTGCCTCCCACAGGTCCCCCAAATGCCCACCTTGCTCACTTCTTCTGTTCAGGATATCATTAGAAGTGCAGAAGTCTCTGGGAAGGGTAATGCACAATACCATTGTCCAGTGATCCTGCATTTCATATTGTTTTATCATTTCCTAGTACATTTCCCTGAATCCGTGGATATGGAGTAGGTCAAGGAAGGGAAAACCTATGGACACAGAGCACTGCTCTATTCGATGGGGATGCCCAGGGAAGAGTATGAAAGCACTTGGGAGAGAGTGTGGGCTGGACTCTTATGCCCATTTACTCATGTGTAAAATGTCATAAAATCTCCGCTTCATAGGGTTACATTAAATATTGTATTTGATAGTACTTTGCAAACTGTGATGGTATTACCAATAGTATTAACTTTATTACTTCTATAAAATGGTAAGAGGGGGACAGAGAAAAGACCATAGAGTGGCATTAAATCAAAACCTGGCATACTTCACAGTTTTACCTTGGGCTTGGCCTGACCTGAGCTAGCAGCATCTAAATACCAAAGAAAATTATGTCATGCTTAGGGATTTACAGGCACTACCAGCAACTCTACAATTATCTTGTTTTTAAATCACAATTTCCGCAACTATGCAGAGATACATATCACAATTTATGCAACAATCACAACTATGATGATATTTTCCTTAATGTCTTCATATAAATCTTATAGGGTCTGATGGTAGTAAGAGGTGGTGAGAGATGTGTGTGTGTGTGTGTGTGTGTGTGTGTAAGATGTCGGCGTTACCTGCAACAGATGAAAATGAAGATCCAATGCCTTGAAGAGTTCGGGCCACAAAGAGCAGGGTATAGGTATCAGAAAAAGCAAACACTGGGCAAAGAGAATAGCAAGAATGCTCCAGTTAGCAAAAATGCCTTTGATTCCCAGGCCACCAGAAAATGGACTCATGATACTATAGACATGAGCCATTATGCGTATGTTTTAATAAAGCATGATCACTGCTCCCTGTTTTCGGAGTGGTCTTTCTAATCCTTCCCCCTTAATTAGGATTGCATTTTAATTGGCATGAAGACAGAGAAACCAAAGCATAAACTAATTCACCACACAGTGGATGGAAGGCTGAGTGTCCACATTTCCTGCTTAAAACCCAACATCCTGTCCACTGGAGTCAGGGCTGTGCATGAAACCCAATGCCCTGGGCTGAGAACTGGTCCCTGGACCCTACTTCTGGATCCTCTATATGCAATACCCAGATCTGATCTTTGCCATTGTTGGGTCCCATTGAGTCATCTGGAGTGTGGGACAAAAGCTATGTGTACTTGAAGGACCATTGGTACTGAGTAGAAAATAATATCTTGTAATCCAGTCATATCCTTCCCCTAATATTGGAGGACCTTTTAGCCAAATCAGATCAGTGAGTATTTATTAAGTAATACTGACCATGCAGCTGTGCTGTACTCTGTAGCAGATGTGAAATAAAGAGAATATCCAGTTCATGCCCTTGAAGAGATTCATTCTACCAGAGACTAACATACACGAAACTGAGAACCAAACAGGAATATGTTGTCAACAACTAAATTACAGGGCATTGGTAGTAAGGTTGGTGGGTCCAGACATGTCTCATCTCCAATTCCAGGACAACACCACAGAAAGAGAGGACTCCCTCCCAAAGTGTCTGAATCAGCATAATCTGAATCCCTTTGCCCATTCATTAGATGTCTTTCGTTGTGTTTATAATCTTCTCCCATGACTTCCCGACATGAGTACACCATCTCCCAAACATGCAAATGATTGGTCTCTCCTGGCCAGGCCTCCAATGCTTTCTGCCAGGCTTTTTGATTTCCACTCTGTTCAGGGTCTGCTACCCCTATGTCCTTTGAGAATGGTGTGACTAACTTATCTCTGTTGGCCCAGGACCTCTGTGGTTTTAAAATCAAAAGTCTCGCATCCCAGGAAGCCCCTCAATCACAGGCAAACTAGGATGGTTGATCCCCCTATTTAGGAAGACCAAAGTAATTTCTTTTTCACTTTGTGCCCCAACATGGGCCACCATTTAGCTCCTAATTACATTAAGCATGTTTCCCAGCTGGGGGCCCTTCAGGGGAGTGATGGGCATCAGTAACCTCATTTTAGTATTTAAAAACCCTGAAGGAATGCTACACAGGATCCCCTAAACATCAAACGTTTGCTAGAGTTAGGCTAACTCAGCATAGCAACACTAGTTATGGCATGGAAATGATAATTATTATTTAATATATACAGTTCAGTAGATAAGAAAAGCTTTCAAAACATGAGTTCTTGGACTTCCCTGGTGGCACAGTGGTTAAGAATCTGCCTGCTAATGCAAGGGACATGGGTTCGATCCTTTGTCCGGGTAGATCCTACATGCCACGGAGAACTAAGCCCGTGCGCCACAACTAATGAGCCTGTGCTCTAGAGCCCGCGAGCCACGCTACTGAGCCCACGTGCCACAACTACTGAAGCCCGCGTGCCTAGAGCCCATGCTCCACAAGAGAAGCCACCACAATGAGAAGCCTGTGCACTGCAACGAAGAGTAGCCCCCCTCACTGCAACTAGAGAAAGCCTGCGCGCAGCAACAAAGACCCGACGCAGCCAAAAATAAATAAATAAATTTATTAAAAAAAAAAAGATGGGAGGTTTGTACTAAACTCATTCAAGGGATTACTGATAGATACACACATACACATTATAGCATACAAATTAAAACAGCCTTCACAATTTTCCCAAGCTGAAGGAAGTGAAGTATCTGTTCTTTTATAGCATGATATACAAATGCCATCTAGACTGAGTTGCCTCTACTGCTCTAGTCCCCATAACGAAAACTGTAAAGCATTTAAATCAGTGTCATAAGTCACTTAGTCAGATGATGAATTAGCGAACTTGACCCTGCTCTATTCCTGGTAATGCATGTGATAAAATCAAAGTTAATCAATGAAGTGAAGAAAAGAGGTAGCAAATTACTTACTAACTGTGGAGATAAACATGATAACAAAGCCAGCAAACATGGGAATGTGATATCCAATCCTAAAAGGGAATTGAAAAAAAGATACAAGTCCAATAGGCATCTGTATACTTGCACTATATTTTTTCATGTAATTGGGAACAAAAATGCAGTTATTTGAGTGCATGGCAAAACATGTCTCCGAATGCAGGTATAGAGATGGAATAGGACATGTGAATGCATATAAACAAACATGCAAATTTACCTGTTGGTCAGGGCCCAAATCCTCTTTTCCAGAAAAGATAAATAACCTAGTCAGAAGGCATATCTTTCTGAAACATGAGGATAATCCCAAACACAAGCACTAAGAAGCCAGCGCTCTATCCTGCAAGAGGCCTGTCCTATTTCTAACCTTACCCCATTCAAGCCATGTTCCAGGGCACTGAAATAATACCAGTAGTATACTTCTGTTCCCTGGTTCTCTTCTTGGTAATCAATAGTCATTACATCATTAAGAAAATCTGAAGCCCAAGTCATTTTATCAATATCATGTTATCTTTCCCAAACAGCTGACCACCCTGGGGTGCAGACAAGTGAGTTTTCCTTCTTTATCCCTTCTAACCACCTTTATGATACCTCAGCCCATTCTCTTATGTCTGAGCCCCTGAGTACCCTGTGGGGCACTGTACCCATTGAGATACCTGTTGGTGAGAGGCCCCACGAATGGGTTGACCAGAAGTTGCATCAGAGCCTTGGAAGCAAACAGAAGCCCAACCCGTAGGTTCTCTTCCTTCAAGAACTCTGTGCCTTGAAAGCAGTTGTTTTCATGGGCTGGGATGGCTTCGGTGACCGGAGGGGGGATGGTGCCGGGAGTGTCACTTGTCCATGCTATGCCACTGGGCACACTTTCTTCCATAGCCAAGGTGTTGTTTTCAAAGAAGGAGAAGATGGTGGGAAAGGCAGAAGTGAGGGCAGGCTGGGAAGCTGTGGTGGGCCCAGGGTACAGAGACGTGTTGACTTTGAACTCTGTGGCATATAGGTAGGTGGGCACAATGGGCACTGAAAGTTAAGAAGAACAAGTAATGAGGGCTAAGGACAGACTGTCTTCTGACTGCTAGTCCGTTCAGGGACATTACCAGGAGGTCCAGACTCATGCTCAGGAAGGCGTCTAAGTGACATGATCTGAGGCCTACTCAAAGACGGTGCCTGCCCGGGTTACCCTAGTAGCTCAGGTACCTGAATTCCAACCATCATACAATTGGTCCTCATTATTCATGGATTCCATATTGGCTAATTCGTCTACTGGCCAACGTTCGTAATCACAAAAATCAATGCTCACAAAGCCACCATGGGTTTTCTCAGACATACATGCAGAGAGTGTGGAAAACAGAGTCACCAGATGCTCACTTTTGCAGCTGAGGGTGAACAAGGTGGGCTCTGCCTTCTTGTTTCACTCTCACACAGAGATGCAGAGCATGGGGCGGGGAAGGGCAGAGAGGTGCAAGAAGCTCCAGCTCTGGGGCCAGTTGGGAACAGCCTGAATCCCAGCTCAGCACCTGTTAGTGGGGTCGCCTCAGGCAAGTCACTTAACACCTCTGAAGTTCGTTTTCTCTTTTGTACAGAAAATACAATCTACCAGGATGTGTTGTTTTTAAGATTTAAGATTATAATCTATACGGTGTATGTGCGCGTGCACACACACACACATATGTATGGGGGGCGGGGTGTGTGTGTGTGTGTGTGTGTGTATTTCCCCGAGGAGAAATTATTTAGTATTGACTAAATCCAGTGTTCACAGAAAATTTATAGAGCATAACACCATGAATAATAAGAACTGACTGTATTGGATTTATAATTTGTTTCAGGAAGACTCTTGTTTAAAAGCATGTATTTTACTCAGAAGGGGAAACATGTTGGCGCCCATTTATATACCAGCACAACTGAATGTAAAAATGAATAGACTACCAACTGAAAAAGAAGGACTGGGAGGGCATGAACCACAGGAAAGGTAGGTTTTGATAAGAAGTTGGATATCCATATAAAGTGTGTTATTTTGACAGAGCAGACAAAGGCAACATGGTGAGAAGATGCTGACAATCCCAGAGGGCACTTGGAGTCATTAGCGCCTGAGGAAGAGAGTATGGGGAGGAAGAAGAGTATTGTCAGTTGTGGCTCCGGGTCAGCCCCTTAGATTCGGGCAGATGCTCTCTGAACCTCTGGGGTCTTTCAGCAAAGGTTGGCAAGCTTCAGACTCCATTTCCTGCCATTTCTTCCAATCCCCAGCAATCCTTGTGTTTTCAAGCACAAAAAGAAAAATTCTCCAGTCCGTTCACTGCTGAATTCTAACAGGGTATGTGCTGTCCTCTGGGAACCAGAGCAAATTAACCCCCAGCGCCAAGCCCCCCACACGTACCCACCACAGTGAGCAGCATGTTGTCCAAGAGCAGAGCGACAAACACCACCAGCAACACCAGCTTCCGGGACTCTCTCCCCTTCTTCAGCAGCCACTGAGGAGCGTCCAAAGCTGCCCTGAGCATGGTGAGGGCGCCAGGGGTGGCTTCTCTGCCAGGTTTTTAGGAAGGATCTGGGAGAAATTCTGCCCAGACAAGTGAAACTCATTATTAAAATGAGACGTACAAAGAGTTGCAAGTGATAGGATGGTATTTTTGTTTGTTTGTTTGTTTATATTTTATTGAAGTATAGTTGATTTACAATGTTCTGTTGATTTCTGCTGTACAGCAAAGTGATTCAGATACACACATATATATATTCCTTTGCACACTCTTTTCCATTATGGTTTATCACAAGATATTGCATATAGTTCCCTGTGCTATACAGTAGCACCTTGTTGTTTATCCATCCTATATATACTAGTTTGCATCTGCTAACCCCAAACTCCCAGTGATAGGATGGTATCTGAACCCTTTCCATGCCTGTGTCTCTGTTACTTCTTATACATCTGAATAACTCTACCTTGTTCACAGAATGCCTTCCAAAGAAGCATTGCTGACCAGCTTTTTATATCTGAAATTCTACCTCACACATTAAGCAAGTTCTACAGAGATCACCTAGCTCTATATTTCTCAAACATCAGACATTTGCCCATCACCTCAGTAGTTTATGTCATATCTGAGGACTACCTGTATTGTTAATTACTTAATCTTTTCCTCTAAATCCACTCTTTTTAAAAACTGAAATACTATCATTTAAAAAGATAACTTTATGTGCCATGCCAAAAAAATAACTGTCTATGTCTATGTACCACCCCAAAATAGCCTATGTGCCACAAGTGTTACCTGTGCTGCCCACTGAGAAACACTGACCTAGACCAAGCCTTTCATCTCACAGATGAGAAATCTGAGATTCAAGAAGCTAAGAGATGTGTCTCAGGTCCCACAATTAGTGTCAAAATAGAACAAAATCCCAGGTTTTTTTTTTAAACTTGCGGGAATGTTCCCCACCATCTTCCCTTGCTCTATGGTACTAGAAACACACCTATTCTTTTGTTTAAGCTATAAACCCCTGCTCAGAAAGGTGTGCTACTCTGTGTAAGTAAAATACTAACTCTGATGATTCGTTTTCTACTTAGGATTTCATGTCATTAGTCAGCATTAAGTCAGAGTACTTTGTTAGACTTCAGGTAATAACAGTTGCTGGGAAGGATTTCATTTTCTTTTATGTTGTTTCTGTTGTAGTATCAACAATTCCAATTTCATAAAGTTTAAAATAGATTACTGTCATGAAACATATCAGGCTCTAAAAAATGTATACCCTTTGATTTGGAACCTATCTTAAGGAAATAATCAGAAATGTAGCCAAAGATTTATGTGTAAAATTAATAACTGTTGAATTATTTATGTTAGTGATACATTTTAAATGTATCATAAAAATGATACATTTTAATGGTGGAATATAAGTAGCTCTTAAAAACAATGTTTTCAAATAATTTTGATGACTTAGAAAATACTCAATATGTTAAGAAAAAAATGATATTAGATTGTATCTACAGCTTGGCCTCAATTATATAAAAAATAAATATATGTGCACCATTTTAAAAGACTAGACTAGAAAGGTACATTCACAAGTGTCAGCTATTATAATCAATGACAAATTATCTTCTTTTTCCTTTTCTGTAATTTTGAGTTATTCTATAATTATTCTATAATTAACTACTTTCATAATACAGGAACTAAATAATTTTAAATGATTATCATTGGGGTTCAATATCAGCCTCAAATGTTGGAAGTATCCTAGCACTGAGCTACTCCTTTCTAAGGCAAGGGCTGGAAGAAGAACACCATCCACACTACAGTTGCAAGTGACCAAGGGGTGCCCATGGAACCAAATTTCCAGATCAGTTTTAACCAGAAAATGCATGCAAACTCATTTAAGACCCTTCATTTCTCTGTATATAAGGAAAAGCTATATCTAAATACAAACTGAGTTAGGATATATAAGAAATGCATACATAAGAATATAAGAAGAGATTAAAAGAAAAGCAATGGAAAACTAAAAGATGTAAAATGGAATAAAATAAGTTCTCTGAGGACAGACCAAAAATATTCAAGCAAACCAAACCAAACCAAAACAACAAACCAAACAAAACCAGGAATCTGTCAACAAATCAGTAGTAAACTTTAAAGTCATAATTCTCTTTTGAGAGACACAAATTACAAGGAAGGATTAAATGTGTCCAGAGAGAAAAACATCTTACCTTAGAGCTCACCTTGTACCAGGTACTCAATGAGGTATTGGCAGCTGTTAGCAGTTCAGCCGGGACTCTTCTCTGAAAGTGGATGTGCTGATGGATTTATTGCCACCTGTTATCTGGGGATGTCATGCGTGCCTTTTGTCCACAAAGATTTAATTGGAACCTTAGCTCCCTGCATCACAGGCAGGAAAGCAGCACTGAAGAGGATAAAGAGAGGGGAGAAATTATCCTAAATAAAGATGAGCTGGGCTACACCGTTTTTCATTCATGTTTATCTATCATCAAGCACATTAACTTTTGTCTGGGTCTGAATACAAACTGGAAGACACAACGGAACAAGGGTACGGTTCCTCTTGCTTGTTACTTAGTCAAAGAGGCTCCACATACCCAACTGCTTTTGGGAAAGAAACAAATCTTACAACACCTGCAGGACCAAAAACAAAAGAAAAACAAAAAACAAACAAAAAAACTATGCATGTTGTTCTCAAGTATAAAAACCCAACACCTATGGTCTCTGTGGAAGCACAGATTGCGCACTTCCATCTTTATATCCCAATACTAGCTCAAAGCCCGGCACGTGGAAGTCTCCAGTAAATATTTCTTGTATGAATGACTGGATGGATGGTTGCATGAGAGAGTATGGCTCATTGTGGAATCTTCGAGTGGCCCTATAGATCTATACACTCTTATGATATTAAGAGTCATCAGTGGGGCAAAGAACATAAATAATTTACAAAAGAGCAAATGGAACTATTGAGCAGAGTAGCAGTGGAGACTTCCTAACTGTGGAATAATTGTCTTAATTAACTTGGGAACTTTCAAGTTCAGGCTTAAAAAAAAAAAAAAAAAAAAGGAAAGAGATTTAAAGGAACCCTGGAAAGAGAAATAGGAAGGAAGCAATAGAAATAGGAGGAGAGGAGTGTATGAGTTTGCTATTGCTGATATAACAAATTACCACACACTTAATGGCTTATAACAACACAAATGTATTATCTTAGAGTTCTGGAGGTCAGAATTCCAAAATAGGTCTTATTGGGCTAAAACTCAAGGAGTTGGCAGAGGTGCAATTCTTCTGGAGACTCTAGGAGAGAATCTGTTACCTTGCCTTTTCCAGCCTCTAGAGGCCACCTTCATTTCTTGGCTCAGGGTTCCCTTCCACCTTCAAAGTCAGCAGCACAGCATTAATTCTCTCTCTCTCTCTCTCTCTCTCTCTCTCTCTCTCTCTCTTCCATTTAACTCTCTATCACTCTCTCTCTTAGCCTCTTGTCTCCCTCCTTCACTTAAAAGAACTCATGTGATGACATTGGCTCATTCAGATAATCCAAGATAATCTCCCCATCTCAAGATCCTGAACTCAATCACATCTGCAAAGGCCCTTTACCATGTAAGGTAACATATTCACAGGTTCCAAGAATATGGTGTGGACATCTTGGGGCGGGGGGAGGGAGGGTCATTATTCTGCCTACTGCAGGGAGCATGGCATACGGGCTCCCTTACACTCCTGTTGCCTGAGCCTCTCTGAAAAGAGGGCATTAGGGCCAAAAGATAGCAGAGCGTATTAATAATAAAGACATTTACAAGATTCTGGACATAAGGCAGTGTCATGCTGGAGCCCAGATGACACTTCTACCATGATGCCCTCCAGTCTAAGTAAAGCTTTGGTACTCTGAGGTCTCAGGGCAGCCACCAGCAAAGCAAAGCTGTGTGTAGAGAGCATTAGCAGCAAAGAGCTTGTGTAGAGTACCTCCACAGGGAAGAATAAACTGTTTTGAGAGATGCAACTGACCCATATAGTTGGAAAACCATGGTTTAGAGCAGCGGTCCCCAACCTTTTTGGCACCAGGGACCGGTTTCATGGAAGACAATTTTTCCACAGATGGGGCTGGGCCGGGGAGGGGAGATGGTGCTGGGATGATTCAAGCACATTACATTTATTGTACACTTTATTTCTATTATTATTACATTGTAATATACAATGAAATAATTATACAACTCACCATAATGCTGACAGAAGGCAGAGTTCAAGTGGTAATGCGAGCAATGGGGAGCGGCTGTAAATACAGATGAAGCTTCACTCACTTGCCCATTGCTCACCTCCTGCTGTGCAGCCTGGTTCCTAACGGGCCACAGACCGGTACTGGTCTGTGGCCCAGGGATTGGGGACCCCTGGTTTAGAGGAGCTGAGGGCCTGAGAGACTATGTACTGGCTAAGAATCATCATACTTTGGGCATTAATAGAAATCATAGCACCAGTAATAATAGCTATAATTTACTGAGCCCCCCACTACATAGCAGACATGTTTCTACTATATGCATATATTATACATTATATATATTTCAGTTAACTGTAACCATGCTAGTATTCACAGGCTGGCCAAGTTTGGAGTGTTCTCATAAATGCCCATCACTGTTAATAATCACAGTGTTGTCTATCAAACAGAACTGAGGTCTTGGGACTTCCCTGGTGGTCCAGTGGCTGAGACTCTGTGCTCCCAATGCAGGGGGCCCAGGTTCGATCCCTGGTCAGGGAACTAGATCTTGCGTGCCACAACTAAGAGTTCACATGCTGCAACTAAAGATCCCGCATTGCCACCATGAAGATTCCATGTGCCACAACTAAGACCCAGTGCAGCCAAATAAATAAATAAATATTAAAAAAAAAAGAAAAAAGAAATGAGCCCTTATCTTCCTCCTGTTTAATTTTCCAATGTAAAAGATAAATAAATAAATAAGGACTTCCCTGGCGGTCCAATGGTTAAGACTCCATGCTTCCACTTAGGCGGGGGCGGGGGTTCGATCCCTGGTTGGGGAACTAAGATCCTACATGCTGTGCGGCACAGGCAGAAAAATTTTTTAAAAAAAGCTGGTGTGAATATGGGGAAATGTAAATTCATATACACTATTAGTGTGCAAATAGATACAATTCTTTTAGAAAGCAATTTGGCTTTCTATCCCTTGTCTTTCTTTTTTTCTTCCCTTTGGAAGAAGTTCTTTTTTTTTTTAAATTAATATATAGTTAATTTACAACATTGTGTTAGTTTCAAAAGCAAAGTGATTCAGCTATATATATATGTACTTATATATATATATATAATTTTTCAGATTCTTTTTCATATAGGTTATTACAAAACATTGTGCTATACAGTAGGTCCTTGTTGTTTACCTGTTTTATATATAGTAGTGCGTATATGTTAATCCCAAACTCCTTATTTATCCCCCCCCAATTTCCTGTCTTTCAAGTTATAAAATGTCCATATCTTTTAAACCTAGTAATTTCACTTTGTAGGAAACTACGAATATAAAGTAAAATATGGGGGAAATATCACAGGTACAAAATTTTTATCAGCAGTGAGGGAAAAACTGGAAACATCTCAAATGTCCAACTGTAGAAAAGATTTAAGAATATGGGTTTGAAGGACTACCATGTTCTTGTTAAAACAGAGAAAAAAAGATTATTATGGAGGCTATATATCAACCTGGAATAAATTATATATGTTTATACCTAGATATTACAATGGAAAGTAAAAAGGTAGGGTATAAAACTTCATGTAAATTCACAGCAGCATTGTGCACAATTGCCAAAAGGCAGAAGCAACCCAAATGTTCACTGGTGGATGAATGGATAAACAAAATGTGATATTTGCATACAGTAGAATATTATTCAGCCTTAGAAAGGAAGGAAATTCTGACACATGCTACATGGATAAACCCTGAGGACATTATGCTAAGTTTAATAAGCCAGTCACAAGAAGACAAATATTGATTTCACTTATTTGAGCTAATTAGAGTAGTCAAATTCATAGAATCAGAAAGTAGAAAGGTGGTTTCCAGGGTCTGGAGGGAGGAGGAAGTGAGTTTTTGTTTTGCAAGCTGAAAAACATCCAGAGATTGGTTGGTTGCTCAACAACGTGTATATTCTTTTTTTTTTTTTTTTTTTTTTTTGCGGTATGCGGGCTTCTCACCATTGTGGTCTCTCCCATTGTGGAGCACAGGCTCCGGACGTGCAGGCTCAGCGGCCATGGCTCATGGGCCCAGCCGCTCCGCGGCATGTGGGATCCTACCGGACTGAGGCACGAACCCGTGTCCCCTGCATCGGCAGGCGGACTCTCAACCACTGCGCCACCAGGGAAGCCCAACAACGTGTATATTCTTAATGCTACTGAACTGTCACTTAAAAATGGCTAGGGTAATAAATTTTATGTTATGTATATTTTACTACAGTTAATGTTTTAAACTTTATGTGCATTGTCATTATATATCTCTAAAGGTTCCATATACATAAGACAAATGCACCTAAGTTATATTAGTGGTTATGCTAAATGGCAAAAATTAGAGGAGATTTTTTATTTATTATCCAAATTATAGTGGAAAAATCTTAAAATAAAAAGTCACCAGTAAAAGTAAGAGCTTAGTCTGTGTGTAATTAGACTGGTAGACTCTGAGCCCCCAGGACTAATGATTTCTAGCCAGAGCAGCCTGTTGAGAACAGTCTAGAACTGAAATGGAACTTAGAGGCTCTTTGACAGTGGTTCTGTTATCACTCCAATTAAAGTGGCTGGAACACAGCATCCTCAGACAGATAGCTGTTTTCTGCAGACCAAATAACACATATAACCTAACTATACTTACATTTGGCTGCGGCTGATGTGGCCTGCCAGAGTAGATGGTCCTGTGACTCTGACACAGAGGGTGTTGTTTCTCCTTGCTTCCTCTTTCTCTTGCTGTACAAATATTTAACAATCAGTTCAGACTTCCTCTTATATCAAGAATATGTCAGCATTCCAGCCTCAGGCTGGAGAGGTTTGGTTCCTGTCACAGGAAAAGAAGGCCAGGGGATTTCTACTTTATGGCTATCATCTACATGGCATTGTGGGCCCTGCAAGAGGGATCTGTGTCTAAAAACCTGGGAATTGCTGTGTCTCGTAAACTGAGGAAAGAGCTTGTTTCAGATAAAGGGAAACAAGGTGCTTTAAAAACCAAACTTAAAATGAGCTGGAACCTCATTGAATGTATTGTAGACCGGCGGTCCCCAACCTTTTTGGCACCAGGGACTGGTTTCATGGAAGACAATTTTTCCATGGACCGGGGGTGGGGTGGGAGGGGATGGTTTAGGCCGTAAGGCCAGTGATGGGGAGCCATGGGGAGCCGCAGATGAAGCTTGGCTCGCTCGCCCGCCGCTCCTGCTTTGTGGCCCGGTTCCTAACAGGCCGCAGACTGGTACCGGTCCCCTCTTGGGGACCCCTGTTGTAGAGAACTGGTGGCAAACTCAGCAATAAGTAAGTAGACTGGAGATGGGGTACCAGCATCCTTTTACCTCCCCACCAGCAAACCAGCATCCTTTTACCCTCAGGGATCTTGAGGAAATACAGACTTGCTTATGGAGGCACCAGACTCAGAAACATTTAAAGCCAAAGAAGATACAGAATCTGCCCCTGAGAAGCCAGCTTCCTTATCCCTAGAGCCAGGTCCCTTCAAACTCAGTCTGGATTTCCTTTGGCTAGGGCCACCAAGGGGAGCCTGCAGCTGTCCCATTACAATGTAGAACTTGGTAAGAGGATGCCCATGGGGCGTAGGACTTGCCCATGGGGGACTCTTCTGGCTGTGGTTTCTCACCTGCTACCTCAGTCTTTTTCTTTGATTCTTCAGTACGGACCTAAGCCTCATGTCCACACGCCTGGCTATCTGGACCTCTCTACCTACTATCAACACTCCTTCATCCTTTCTTCCCTGGTGAGGGCTCTCCTTTCTAATTCTTTACTGCCTCTCATTATGTCATTTCAAAATCCTCCCTTAACTAGCAAGTTTCAGCCTGGCCATCTTCCCCTGATCATCAGAGGGTACCATCTCTGCCTAGTTTGACTCAAGCCTGCTCTGCTCAGGACACAGCCTCAGCTACATTTACCAGTCAGCGTCCCCACCTCCTTTCCTTTAGTGCCCACTGCAACTATGCAGGGGGGACAAAAGGATTATTATGGGATCATAATCATCTGTGTGCAATTTTTGAAACTTGTAAAGGACTATAGACTTTAAAGAATCTTTCATTCAATAAATAAAAAGAGGGACTTCCCTGGTGGTCTAGTGGTTAAGACTCCACGCTCCCAGTGCAGGGGGCCCAGGTTTGATCCCTGGTCAGGGAACTAGATCCCACATGCTGCAACGAAAAGCTCCCATGCCGGAACTAAAGATCCCACATGCCGCGATGAAGATCCCACCTGCTGCAACTAAGATCCCACACAGCCAAATAAAGAAATAAATATTTTTAAAAAAGAAGGAAGGAAGGGAGGGAGGGAGGGAGAGGGAAAGAAAGAAGGAAAGGAAGGAAGGAAGGAAGGAAGAGAAAAGAAGGAAAGAAAATGTTAAAAAAAAAAGAACTCCAAACAAACAAACAAAAAGAACAAGACTGGCCAAGAGCCAGATGCAGAGATATAATATTTTATGACACTTGTGACATTTTTCCTTGAATTAGAGTTATCTGCTTCTAGACTGTAAGCTACTCAAGAACAGGTTTTTGTCTTAGTCATCTTTGTATTCCACACAGCACCTGGCATCTTGCCCAGTAGAGGTGCTCTGTAACTATTTGTTATTGTTACTGATGATGATAATGAACATTCTTGCCTCTCTAAGCATTAAGACTGGCTGAGGTATTGGAAGTTCCCCTCGAAGGAGACTTGTACTTTCCCAGAGCCTCACTGCTTAAGAATGGGAATAAAGAAATTCAAACTTCCATTAGAGATTCAGCTCCCAGGTGGCTTCCCTGGTGGCACAGTGGTTCAGAGTCCGCCTGCTGATACGGAAGACACAGGTTCGTGCCCCGGTCCGGGAAGATCCCACATGCCGTGGAGCGGCTGGGCCCGTGAGCCATGGCCGCTGAGCCTGCGCGTCCGGAGCCTGTGCTCTGCATCGGGAGAGGCCACAACAGTGAGAGGCCTGCGTACCGCAAAAAAAAAAGAAAGAAAGAAAGAAATTCAGCTCCCAAACCTACCCATCCCTGACTGTGTGAGCAGAATTCCACAGGCAGGACTGAGAGTTTTAAAATCCACCACTAACCCTTAGAATCTTAGCCTCAGTCATGGCTTCTTAGTAACTTTCATTAATAGACTAGAATTGGAAAATCTACCATCCCACAAACCATTGATCAGACAGCCTGTGGAAATGTCCATGACTTTAGTGGGATATGAAAGGCCAGTGTAAATTCTCATAGGAACAAAGGCCATGTTTTCTATAAATATCTTTCTATAAATACCAGGAAGCAGAGAAGAAGCACCTGAATTAGCAGGGTTTGGGTCCTGGTTCTGCCATTTACTAGTTGTGAGACTTTGGAGAAACTACCTAATTTTTCTGTGCCTCAACTTATAGAGTTTTTGCTAACTTTGCTAATTTATAGAGTTCCTGTGAGGATTTAGTGAGAAAATTAACAACAAGCACTTAGAAGAATGCCTGTAACATCATAGTGCATAATATTAGATCTTATGCACTTATCAGAAAAACAGTAATACATTGACTCTGCTCTGACTGAATTCCTCTAATTGTTGGGGAAATATCCAAACACTAAGTTCCCTAAAATAAATTCCTCTTCAAAATGTACTATTCACCATGAACTGCTTCAGAGCTGTTATGTCTTGCTAACCATGAGAATTTATGCATCTTGCTCAAGAAACACATGGGACATGCAATATTGCTCCTCTAATCCAAATTGGTCCCAAATTCTGTCTAACCAAAAAGATCTGCTTTCCTGTGGAGACTAATCTGACCTCGGTAAATCCTAGCTGACCTTTCTCTTACCAGTTAGACAATGTAGCGTGTCATCCATGCTGTTTTACATATTCTCTCTGTCAAATCATGTGTGTTAATCTTGTCTCTACAATTTAGCCTTTAGCTCCTTAGCAACATACTTTACAGTAATGTCACCTTTGCTTTAAAGATGTGACACAGGCCCAGAGACACTGTCTGCCTGAAGACACAGAGCTCGGCCCAATGTACTTACTACTTGAGAGGAAGAATATGCCCTCTAGTTCTTCTGAGGTTTTCCAGGGCCTAGCGCGTTGCTGAGTGCATTATCAGTGCTCATTCAATATGCATTTCTTTTTTTTAAAATTTATTTTCAGCTGTGTTGGGTCTTCATTGCTGCGCACAGGCTTTCTCTAGTTGTGGCGAGCGGGGGCTACTCTTTGTTGTGGTGCACAGGCTTCTCACTGCGGTGGCTTCTCTTGTTGTGAAGCATGGGCACTAGGCGTGTGGACTTCAGGAGTTGCAGCACGCGGGCTCAGGAGTTGCAGCACGCAGGCTCTAGGGCACCAGGGCTTCAGTAGTTGTGGCGCGCAGGCTCAGGAGTTGTGGCTCGTGGGCTCTAGGGTGCAGGCTTAGTAGTTGTGGATCACGGGCTTAGTTGCTCAGTGGCATGTGGAATCTTCCCGGACCAGGGCTTAAACCCATGTCCCCTGAGTTGGCAGGCAGATTCTTAACCACTGCGTCACCAGGGAAGTCCCGATATGTATTTCTTGATAAAAAATGTCATTCAAGCTTTCACTGCACCTTCCCAATGAGTACATCCTAAGTAAGCAAGGAAATAAGGCCCTTTTCTGGCAATGGTCTGACTGATGTTGAGACAGTACAGGCACATTGCCATGACACCTTAAGGAAAAGTGGAAATGATCCAAATTAGAATAAATCCTTAGAATTTTTCCTGAGAATCCCAGATGTTCCAAGTCCAGCTTGTCCCCAGGTCATCTTTGCAACTAAAGAGGGGGCTTCAGACAGACCCCAGGTCAGAGCTTGGGTCTTAGATTCTCATTTCAGATCATCAGAATCCCCCACCTGTCTTCGAAGTAATTTGGTCTTCCAAAGTTCCCCTACATGGGGGTAGAACAGCCCATCTGTAACTAGCCTGCATCAGAGGGAATCTTCCAGACTTATGCTAATGTGTAGACAGGTGACAGAGCCAGAACTGGGCAGCTAGGGAGGCTATGGAGCAAAAAAAAGCATGGTCTCGGACTTCCCTGGTGGCGCAGTGGTTGAGAGTCTGCCTGTCGATGCAGGGGACACGGGTTCGTGCCCCGGCCTGGGAAGATCCCACATGCCGCAGAGTGGCTGGGCCCGTGAGCCATGGCCGTTGAGCCTGCGCGTCCAGAGCCTGTGCTCCGCAACGGGAGAGGCCACAACAGTGAGAGGCCCGCGTACCACAAAAAAAAAAAAAAAAAAAAAAGCACAGTCTAAAGTCTAGGTAGCCTCGATTGTCTTCCTAGTCCTTCTACTGCCTTGCTTCTGGAACTTGGGACATCACTTTACTTCCCAGAGCTTCAGTTCCCTCATTTGTAAATTGGAGAGTTAGGGCTAGTTGATCCCCAAGGTCTATTCCAAGTCTAACAATCATAAACTAGTCTTAGAGGTAAAACAATGAGTTCTCATTGAATGTTGACTCTGTGTCATCCTTCACTACTTTCTTTGCTGCAAATTCCTTCCAGGTCTCTGCCATACAGAACTTTTCATTTGCCTGACCACACGCTTATTTGACCACTGGTTGAAACTGCTGCCTGTTAAAAAAAAAAAAAAAAACTGTAACATTTTAAACAGAAGTACCTTAATATTTCTAATTTTATTTCTGATTAAAAAGTGTCATGTAGGATCATACCAATAAAATGACAAATATAAAGGATGCAAAACATCCCATAACTCAGAGGTAGATACTGGTAACATCTATATATGTTTATGTCCAATAATTTCTCTAAGGGTATATGTATACCTATAGATAATAGAGATAATACTGTGTATGACATTTCCTATAGAATTTCTACTCAACACTGTATTGTGAAAATTTTTTCCATGTTTAAGATATTTTTAGGTCTGTGCTAAAGTCTGAGTCATATTTCAACAAATAAATGCATCAGCATTTATCCAACTGATTCATTTTGTCTGGAACATTTGGGATGAGAAAGGGCTATCTTGATCTGGCAACAAAAGAAAGTCTTTGACAAAGGGCACCGGAGTTTCAAGACACTTTTTCCCACTACCAGAGAATGATACAGCCAGCACCTGGTAAGGGAACTTCCAGCCATTGGCCTCTTCTTGGGTTTATATGCTTAAACATTGCACTGTTCACACTTAAGCAGTCATATTCTGATCACAGGGGGCCCTCTGCTGTCCCCTTTCTTTTCACAACACATTAGTGACCCTAGTGACAATGGAAGTAACATGAAATAGAACAAGAGATCTCAGTTTTCAGGAGGTCGAAGTATAGTTTCCAGCCTATAAAGCTCACTCTACATCTGATGGTCAGAATTAGAAAATATCCAACACAGAAAGAGAAAGAGAAATATATATATATGAATTAATTAGCTTCCTTTCCCATCTCATGGTGAAATTTTTATGTTGATGATCTCACACTGGTTTATGCCTTGTTACATGGAAATGTACAGACCTAGTGATTTGATTTGCCATGGTTTGTCTTCATAATGTTTTCCTTGATGAGGATTTTCCAGCAAATGAAGAAAGACACACATTATATGGGGAAAATTAGGTCACTGGCATGAGCTTTTCTTCCTCTGCCCTTCTATAATTTTCTTCCTCTTAATCATTTGTGAAAAAGAGTAAGTGTTTGCATTTCTGTTTGCACTGTTGATTTCTGGAAGCCTTCTTTTAAATTCTTGAGAACTATGGCAAGAAATCTTCCAAAATGACATATGGAGACTCAGAGACAAAAGGAATTGGGGATTGGCTCCGGGTCACACTGTGCTTAAGTGGACAGTCAACACTGAGACTGGGGCTGGTGACTCTGAGTCTCATGTTCCAACCACATTCCCTGCTGCTGAGGCCAGCTGGTCTTGCATTCTTTGGGATAAAATAAGGATAGGATTTCAACAAATAATAAGAGGACAGTAACCAGTATACAATCTGATAGGGTGAGTGTTCCTTAGGAAAAACCCTCCATATAGAAGTATAAAATTAGTGGAGAACTGTTCATCCTTAGGAAAGGAGAACCCCATTTGCATTCATCTACTAGATATTCATTATGTATTATGTGCAAGTTACCTTGCTAGGTACTATAGACAGAAGACACAAGACAGTTATAAGATATAGTCCCTGCTACTTCCCTGTTAGAGTAGTGGTTAGGAATCCGCCTGCCAATGCAGGGGACACAGGTTCGAGCCCTGGTCCAGGAAGATCCCACATGCCACAGAGCAACTAAGCCCATGTGCCACAACTACTGAGTCTGTGCTCTAGAGCCCACACGCCGCAACCACTGAGCTCACACACCACAACTACTGAAGCCCACGCACCTAGAGCCCGTGCTCCACAACCAAAGAAGCCACTGCAATGAGAAGCCCGTGCACCGCAATGAGGAGTAGCCCCCGCTCACCGCAACTAGAGAAAGCCCATGCGCAGCAACAAAGACGCAACACAGCCAAAAAAAAAAAACAAAAAAAACATATAGTCCCTGCTTAATACAAACTAGTCAGGTAGCTATGCCATTTATAAAGCTCTTAGAAAAGAGCCTGACACATAGTCATTAATATGTACATGATTGATCAAAGTATATAATAGCAATGCTCGCTAAAACATATTTAGCCCTTGCTATTTGCCAAACACTTTGCAGCAATCTCTTTTAATGCTTATAACAAGCTTATAAAAGAAGGTAGTATTATGATCCTCAGTTTGCAAATGAGACCTAGAGACAATAAACAAATAAATTTTTGTTCCAGATCATAGAACTAAGAAAACCAGGACTTCAACTAAGTTGTCTGGCTCTAGAGCCTCTTAAACATAATACTGTATTCTACCCCTCCCCCAGGTGATGCTCTCTGTGTGAGTGTATGAGACTGGACATTTAACATTCTAGAACAAAAAATTAGGCACCCCCTCACCACAAAGCCCCGCAATATCAATTTTTTATATCACTGAACTATGTCTTCTGATTATTAGCAGTGTACAAAAGTGTTGCAATTGGTCTATATCTGTTTTAGCTCTTTTCACTCACTATTATTTTATATAAATAGTTCCATACACTTAAATTCTACTAGCTTATACATCATATGCATGCCAGTAGCCATTAAATATAGAACCCTTGTCTAGTTCATTATTGCTAGATATTTAGGTTGCTACTTCATTTTCACTATGATGAATAACCATATTGCCATAACAAGCTATAAACATATTCCTTTGGTTAATAATCCCATTATTGAGATTGCTCAAACAAATTATTGGATCAAACACCATGAACAGTGCTGTGGTCCCCAACCCACACCAGGTTGCTCTCCAGAAGGACTGGCCAGTTTACAAAGCCAGGAGAAACGTGTTGGTGCATCCCTTAGCCCCTAATCCTGCCAATGCTTAAAAAAAGAATCACTGGGTTAGTTTTGCTAATTTAACAAATACAGTAGAACCTCACGCTGTTCCAGTTTGAATTTCTTCATTATTAGGGAAACTAAGATTGTTCCATAATTTCCTACCTATATTTTTCTATGTGTAGGATATTTGTTTTACCCTTTGTCTTTCTTATATATTAAGGAAATACTTTTTTAAAAACCATGAGGAACAGTGTATAAATATTAATCCTCTAAATAACTGAGAAATTCTCATATTCAGTTTCACTTGATTAATATTTTTGAATTACCTCAACTCTACACAGATACCATCATAGGACCCTAAGACATTATAAAATAAAAATAACAGTAATTGTCTAAAAAGTTGGAGATGGTGCCAAGTAATAGCAGATATCGGACAGTACCTTATAGAAATATGATTCTATAAATGGAAATACCACTTTTCCAATTACTCAGTGATGCTCAGCTATTTTGTTTTCTTTAAGTTTCAGGCTCCTGTGAGAATCTGACAAAAACCTACGGGTCATGTCCATGAAAGATACCCATATGCATACATTTTGCACAAGGTCTCATAGATTTCCATGGGTCCCCGGTTAATGATTCCTGTTACAGCAGTGTTATCTCTACCATTTTTTTCTTCAAAATGTTTCTCCTAACTACCCTCTTCTCTACATCCCATTGCTGATCCCCTTGGTCTGTATCTGAGTTGACAGAGAGGAACAGCACGAGAAAAAAATATAAATGGACACTTACCGTTGCTCTCATTACAGTGATGAGATCCGTGATGGAGTTAAGGCCAGCGTGCTGTGCTGGAGGAGAGCCATCGCTCTAGTTCGAGTCATCACTGCTCACCCCAGACAATTACAACGCTTCCTAACTGGTCTCAATCTCTCCTTTGCCTTCTGCCCCAATTCACTTTGTTGTGGCCTCTCTCGTTGCGGAGCACAGGCTCTGGACGCGCAGGCCCAGCGGCCATGGCTCACGGGCCCAGCCACTCCGCGGCACGTGGTATCTTCCCGGACCGGGGCACGAACCCGCGTCCCCTGCATCGGCAGGCGTACTCTCAACCACTGCGCCACCAGGGAAGCCCCCCAATTCACTTTTTGCTTAGCAGAACAAGATGTCTTTTTAAAGCCTAACCCGATCACATTATCCCTTCGTAAAGCTCTCTAATCACACTAAGAATAAAATTCAACCCCCTATCCACAGCTTCCAAGGCTCTATCTGACCTGGCCCAGTCCTCGCTCCTATTGTTTTCTGCTAAGCTGAATCCATCCTAGCCCCGCTTTCCTTTCGCCTCAGGACTTTTCCACTTTTCTCTCTACCTGAATCACATGTCTCCTGGAGCTTCCATGACTTTCCTTCTCTCTTCATTTAGATCTCAGATGGCTGAGAGGTGCATTCCCTGACCACACTATCTAACTAACATCTTCTCTCCACCCTGATCATTCTTTTACCATTCACTCCGTTTTATAATTTTTCATCCCATTTGTCACTACCAGGCACTTTATTAATAAACCATTTGTTTTCTGACTTTTCCACTCTCCTAAGCACCATGAGGACACGGACTTTGTTTAGGTATTGGTGTATATCTAGGACTCACAACAGTACCCAGTACACATAATAAGTTGCTCCAATATTTATTAAATAAATGTTGGGACTAATACTTTGTTTATGCACTACAGACCATAACTGATTCCTGCTCACAGAGTAAAAAGTTAAAGAAAACTTTTTAAAAAGTAAAAATCTTGAACTACTCCTAAAATAAAAGGATAAAAGGCATACTGATAGCTAACAGTCTGGTATTCATATCTGAAACTTACCTACTATTGGAAAAATTAGCATGAGAAGACCAGATCTGAAATTTTTATAAAAAAGAAAGCTACCATACATTGTATTTGAAAAAAAATCAGTGCAAACACATATAAAAGGATTAAAACTACATAGGAAGGTTATTAAGTTAAATGTAGAATTCACTCTCATATTCATATTCATACATATATACATATATATACTTAAAATGTATACAAATTAATCTATTCTACATACTATTTTGCAATTGCTTTTAAATTGCTTTTTTTAAAATTTCAATTCCTTTAGAAAACTTATCTTGGAGGATTTTTAAAATTACATCACTTAAGGCTAAACTAATTCTTCAAAGGCTGAGGAATACATTTGACTAGATAGGCCATAACTTATGAATAGGCATTTAATTTAGATTATTTCTACAGTTTTGCTATTTCAAAAATGTTTCAATAAATATCTCTGTATATATACACGTATAAATACAGATTAGTATAGATCATATATATTATATATAATAATACATAACATGATATCTAATGTATCATACATAATTGAACATATTTGTCAGATATACACATATATGTATATATGTAATTTTCCTGAGGATAAAGCAAGTTCCTAGGAATAAAATATTTGAATCTGATACCATCAAATTGCTCTTCTAGACACCAATTATGCTTTTGGCAATAAAATTTGAAAATTCTTGTTTTCTTATACTCTTGACAACTTTTTTTGGGGGGTGGGTG
This sequence comes from Hyperoodon ampullatus, assembly GCF_949752795.1. Classification (NCBI taxonomy): domain Eukaryota; kingdom Metazoa; phylum Chordata; class Mammalia; order Artiodactyla; family Ziphiidae; genus Hyperoodon; species Hyperoodon ampullatus. The sequence continues at coordinate 111,103,609 of NC_136919.1, forward strand.
AAGTAGAAAAGGATAGCTTTATTGCTTTACTAGGCAAAAGAGGACACAGCAGGCTCCTGCCTCGAAAAACTATGTGTCCCTACTCTTGACAACTTTGGACATTAGTTTAAAATTATAGTCAATCCCATGAATTAAAACAAAATGGTACCTCATATTATTTCGCCTTTTAAAAAAAATTATAAGACATACTAAATGATGCTAAATCTCACTCAAAATTAAGGAGTACTTGCTTCAGTGGTTTGGTTCAAAAGGGTTATGGGTATATATTCCAAAGGGCATGGAGATGAGATGCCCCTAAAGTATAGTTTAAATAACTAAGTAATAATGATCACTTCATTTGTCATATGACACCATCATATACAGTTCAACCCCTACAATTTTCACCTATGTAAGAAAGCTTATTGTTTTCCATTAAGCATATACCTTCCCATTATATCACAATGGTCTTCTAATGGCCAAATAAAATGGATACTTGTAGTACTCCTATTACTTCCCTTCTCGTCAGTTTTTGGCATTAACAGTACAGTAATCCCTCCTTAAGATTTTCTCTTCTTTTTGCTTCTAGAACATGTGCTCTGCGTTCTCTCCAACTCTAATATCACTCCAAGCTTGATTTGATTACAAGATACTCTTCCTTGGTACATCCCCTCACCTTAGTGATCTCTTAAAAGTTGGCCTTTAGTATCTTCCACAATACATCACACACTCTCTGGTTTATCTCTTCTATTTTCATATTACTAACATGGTGATAAGTTATAAATTTTGATCTTGACTTAGCCCAGATAGCTTCTCCTGGGATAGTTACCTATCTAGTTGAATAGAAATCTCATTCTGAATATTCCACTGGAAACTTTACAGATCCCCAGACAATTAGCTTTTCTCTTTTCCTCCTCTACCACCAGCAAAATTCCTCACTTCCTTCTCTGTTTTCTACCCGGTAAACAACAACACAATCAACCAATCACTCAGGACCCAAGCCTGGATTGACACCTTCCACAGCCAGCTAATCATTCTTGCATCGGTTCTATCCCTCAAATAGTTTTCAAATACATCTCACTTTGTCTTTCACACTACTACCACCACCCTAAAACAGTCCAATATATGTTTTTTGAATGGACACATGAGTGAATGTATTGGAAAGGAAGATGATAAAGTGAGAGAAATGATGGCACACGGTTCCCCATGTTAATATCCACTAGAAGAGGTTTTAGATTCTGTCTTTCAAAGTGTTTTTTTAGAACTTGAGGTCTCTACATTCAATGTCATGAAATGCCGTTGACGTTTTCTTGCACGAAGTTGCCTTTCTTCCCTCTCCCTCCTTTCTTCTCCTTCTCCCTTAACTCTTGCCTTTCTCTGGAACCCTCTCCCTGGCCCGGCGTCCTCCTCCCAGCACGCTGGTCAGCTCCTCTAGCGGAGGGCGCGGGTTGAGCCCCGCCCACGCCGAGCCAAGTCACGAGTCCGCGGGCCGGGTGCAGCTCAGTGGGCGGGGACTCCTCAGCGCGCATGCGTGGAGCGGGGCGCGGGCTGCTTCAGCTATATCTGCGCCTGCGCGGCGCCACTGCGGGGCCAGTCGGGACGGAGGAGACAAGATGGCGCTGCGGGCGATGCGGGGCATCGTGAACGGGGCCGCGCCTGAGCTTCCCGTACCCACCAGTGGGCCCGTGGTGGGGTCTCGAGAACAGGCGCTGGCAGTTAGCCGGAACTACCTCTCCCAACCTCGTCTCAGTGAGTATCAGAGAGCAAGACGAATCCTGTCTTTGCTCTTAGCCCAGCCCCTTGCTCCCACTCACCTGCTTAGCCAGAGGGGTGGGATGGGGGGATTGTTTTTCCCTCTTGCGTCGCCCTACTCCGACGTCTGTCTCTAGAAGGCGATTTGAGTGTACCTTAGTTTCCGTGCCAGGGGTGGGCTAAGGGGAAGAGCACCAACGGGAACTTTTTCCTGGGTTGGTGGTCTCCTGGCTATTGCCCCACCGGTGCTCTCCAGTTTCCCGAGGCTGGAGCATGCTCAGGCGCTTGCTTCCTGTCTCTGAGTGAAGGCCACTTCTTGCCGCTCTTATCCTAATCTTCTGCTGACCTCATTTGTATCTGCAGGGGTCGAGGGAACCGCCCCTCCCCTTCCCCCTGCCTCGGGTGTGGACCTCAGGGCAGGTCCTGAGCTCCTGCCGAGGGGGACGGTGTAGTGTCATCGCTGACGTGCTCAGGCCTTTCGTGGACGGAGGTCAGGCCCACAGCCAGAGGGAGATGTTGTTCAGTGGAGAAGCTGCTCCACAGGAGGACACCTAGATATCAGAGAAAGCTAGAGCTGAAAAGTACCCTGCGGGTCATCTAGTCTAACCCTCTCATTTTACAGTGAGAAGCCTAGGGTTCTGAAAGGGACAGGGCTTGCCAGGCTTTAGACCCCTAATTACTGACAGAGCAGGAAAATTCCAGGTTTCTTAATTCTTGCTGGACCTTTTTTCTGCCATTAACTTGAGTGCAAGGCTATCTAGGAGAAGACAAGAAGCTTTGCCCGTATTATGTAGCATATATGCAAAGCGTATGCATAAGCATGTTTAAGTGTTGTGATTGTAAAAAGACCTTAATAAACCAGGCTTAAGTGGACTGTTCAGCCGTTCCGAAAGAAATGGTTCTTGATTACTAAACAATAAAATTGTGTAGCATCAGATCTCTTCACAGTTTGCTTAGGAACCGAGGATGAGCACTGAAAGTAGACTCTTTAAAACTTAGGAAAGCACCTGATGTTTTCCAACGTGGTGAGACTGTATTTGCACCGGTTAATTGCCACAGTACCTCTTTGTGGGTGGCTCATTGGTTAAAAAGAATTTCAGATGAAGGGTTTCAGTCTGGGCGCTCTCCTGCCTGACAAATCCCATCCTCATCAGTCACTGGGTCAGGTCATGTGGCATCACTGCAGTGTAAGGAAGAAAGAAAAGACTTGATTCTATGGTTTGCAGAGATGTGTTTTTTTTTTTTAATTGAAATATAGTTGATTTATAACGTGTTAGTTTCAGGTGCACAGCAAAGTGATTCAGTTACATATATTATATAAGTATATATATTCTTTTTTAGATTCTTACCCATTAGAGGTTATTACAAGATATTGAGTATAGTTCCCTGTGCTATACAGTAGTTCCCTGTTGGTTATCTGTTTTATATATGGTAGTGTATATATTTTAATCCCAAACTCCTAATTTATTCCCCCTCCCCATGTGCTTTCTATAATGGAAATTATTTGCATTAGAGAATGCCTGTTGGGAGTTTACATGAGCTGAACGTTTCGAGAAATTGACAGATGTTGCATTCTTATGACAATAAATTTGTGCCTAACAGTTACAAATACTCTTTTATGAATTGCATTTGTATGCTTTGCTGTTCTTTGGGTAGAACAGATAAGACATTAGTGGTGCTTCTAGGAAAAGATTATAAGGGGCAGTAGTCATTTTTCCATAAAATTTATTCACTCAATCTCAACTCAGAGTATCAATTGAAATAATAACATAGTTTAAAGAGTACTCCATGATTGAGGTTGTGAACCCTTAAGGGAGATGAGTATGATTTCTCAACATTCTGTGTGTGCTTAGCCAGTGACTGAAGAACTTCTCCGGATGAGATTCCTCCTGACAAGATGGTTGCGACATAATGCTTAAAACTGAAACTTTAGGGTTCAGGAATCCTTTCTGTATTCTCAGTGCCTAGCGCAGTGTTGGCACATAGAAGCATTGTGTTTTGTAATTGTATAACTTGCATTTAAACCCCTTGTTCTAATAGTTTAGTATATGGAACCTTAATGTGGATGGAACCAGAGTAGGGAGTTGGGGTACTTAGTTTGAGTTTCACTTCTGTGTCTGGGTTATTCTAAAAAGCACAAATGATATCATACTTAGGCTAACAGCTAACTGCACTTGAATGTCATCTTTTTCCTATATTGCCACATTCTTGATTCTGGTTAACACTTTTAATTGCTTCTGAATAAATATTCTTAATTTTTCTGATTAAAGATCGATGTTACCATCCTAGGTAAAAAGTTATAGTTATTTAATGTGTGCTTTTTGAACAAAGGCCTGGAATTATTGGCAGTTCCACTGCACAGATTGGATCCCGGTTTTAAAAAACTTCAGGATTATGGGACCGTTAACAAGAGATGCAAAATGAGATATGCAGGCTTGAAATAATCTTGAGCACATCCGTTGAATTTCTAAAGTCACAAGGAAAGAAAACTTGATATCCTTTTAAACTTTGAGCAAGGTTCAATAATATATGAAGAGCTTTTGGATGTTAAACATTTTGGATTAGATAATCTCCTTTGTTCTCAAGATCCTAGATCAACTAATCTTAACGTTTCTTATGTCATAAAGCATAGTTAGCCTCAGTGAAAAGTACGGTAAAGGAATGGTCGGCCTGCCTTTTTCTAGAACCTCTCCCTCCTTGCCCACTACAAAAGTGTGGGTCTTTACTTTTCTTGCACAATAGAAGATGATTGTTCTGGTTTTGTTTTGCTAATAAGGTGGAGGCTGAAGGACTAGATCTCTTATTGTGCAATGACTGTTGAATTTTCTCTTTGAAAGTTTCACAATCATTAAGTAGTGTTCTGTTGAACAATCTCATATCCTGTAGGAGGAAGAGGATGTCATCTAACAAAATATGTGCTTCTTAAAATCTTTGTAGATTTTGGGTTTTAAATGTTACTCCATAAATATTTATTGTCTTCATAAATATTCGGGATCAAAGATGTAAACATGTGTCTGCTGTGTTTTCAGAAGTTCTGATCATCCCCTGCAGACCCAAGTTCTTATTCATTTGGAATTTTCAAGAGAAGCGTGGTCATTATTGTTTCTAAACACAGGAATATTTATGTAATTTGTGAATGGGTATTGAAGAGCAGCTTTATGTCTTTGGCAGCTTTAATCTAAATTGTTGTCTCTGCTTTGGGCTGTTAATACTAATGGTGAGAAAAGCTGGGTAAATATTGTTGAGAGATAAAAGGTGATATTTGATATTATTTTCTCTGCTTGTTCCCGCCCCCCAGTAGTTTTACTATTGTGGAAAGGAGCTATAGTTCGTATATAAACTGTTTTCTACTCCCTATTTGTAGTCCAAGTGCTAGGAACTGTGTTATCTCCATATTTTTAAGTTATACTGGAGACTAAGGGTCATAGAGTATAAACTTAGAATTGGTGGGGGTGGGCCACAAACAAACAAAAATAATTTTAATCCTGGCTCTTCCATTTAGTAACAGATTTCTCATAGATGTAGTTTAAGTGTGGAGTAGGTCTATCAGCCTTGCCTACCTCCCAGTGTTTTGTGAAACTGAAAAGGTAACCTATCTGCAGATGCTCTGTAAAGTGTGAAGCAGTTTCGTCCGGTAGTATTTTTTATTTAGTTTGGATTATAACATTTATTAGTTTAGTTTGCATCCCATTTTAATTTAAACCAAGCATGTTGCTTAACCTCTGGTTTGTATCTGAAGTGGTCTCCTGATGCTTTCCACTGACAGAAAACTGCTGAGGCATCTCCATTAGTTTCTTCTTCCTTTCCTGCTATAACTTTTCTAGCGGCTACACTCCACTGGAGAAAGATTATTTTTCGGTAATGATACAAGAGTGCCTCCGACCACAAAAAATGACCAGTTCAGTTTTAGAATTTGAGCTGTAGCCCAGAGTCAAAGAAAAAGTGACTGGAGGCAGACTGTGTAAGTTCAGATCCTTAGGCAAGTTACTTAATTTCTGAGAATCATTTTTCTCTTGTAAAACTTGGAATAATATTTGTTAGCTCACAGACCTGTCATGGAGATTAAAAAAGAATTCCTGACAAGTACTTTTTAAATGTGTATTGGTAGTTTTGTTATTAATTAATTCCAATGGTTACTAGCTTTTTTAAAGGCTACATACATTGTGGCAAATTTGGAGACTGCTTTTGATGAAGTAGAATCTTGTCTTCTATAGTTGAAATCAACTTGATTCACTGTTTCCAGGAAAAGCAATGACTAGCATTTCTTTTTTCTTGGTCATGCTTTTTGCCTTGTGACTGGCAAAACTTCATAATTTGAATGAACTTGAATTTAAACATGAGATTCTAAAGGATCATTGTTGTAGAGGTTAAAAGTTCAAAGGAGATACAAATCTTGTCCGGAAAGTAAAGAGAATTTCAGAACCTGAAGCATGTTACTGATGTTACATTTTATTCAAAACAGTTGCCTGTAAATCTCAAAACTGAATTCCCACACCTCCACTGGCCCACTCCCTACTCTCATTCCCAGCTGTTTAGGTTTTGAAAAGGTCTATGTTTCTATCGTTTTCAAACCTGGGTGCCAAGAAAACATGTTTCTGATGTAGTTCACTTTGCATATCCACATAGCAATTTTAGAAAGTAATTGAAAAACAGTATTTGGATTCTTTTAAGATGAGAACAGTGAGGGACTTCCCTGGCGGTCCAGTGGTTAGGACTCGGCGCTTTCACTGCCATGGCGTGGGTTTAATCCCCAGTCGGGGAGCTAAGATCTTGCAAACCGCGTGGCAAGGCCAAAAATAAAAATAAAATAAAATGAGAACAATGAAGAAATTGTTTTAGGGGTAGGGCTTATTTTTAAGAGTATTAGATTATTTTAAAACAATGGAGAGGATTAATATAAAAGTAGCAGAATATATGACAACTGGGATATTTCTAATAATCTTGGAGGCATGATTAATTTGTTTACATTGCCATCCATTCAAATAGCTTAACATTTAAAATTTGTGACTTGCTTTTTATCTAAGGTTGAAAAAAAAAGTAATTAGGGGCCTCTGTTGATCATTACAATTACAAATGTATTCAAGCAAATATTTGGTGTGAGGATTTAAAGGTCCTCAGTATGAAAGACTAGGGTTCCTGACAGTGCTTGCTTGCCCTGTCTCAGTGTTTCTACCAGGGCACTTGCTTCCTGGCTGAAGAAATTATGTTTTTAAATTCTGAAGCCCCTTGAATGGACAGACTGGTTATTAAATGGTTTCCTCATTCTTGGGACTCTACATTCATGCCAGAAATTTCTGTCTAAGACATCATAAGAAATCAAGCAAGTGAAAAATTCCCAGTTGGTTGACAGCTTCTTACACGTTATTTTAGGTCTTGTAAACACTTATTTCATTTGTGTTTTCAGCTTTTCTGATTATGAAATTTAGTCAAGTCTGACATTGTTAGAATTGCTTTCCTGAGTGTTCTGATTTATACTTGATTACCATTCATTATACTCGGCATGTATGTAGGTGTGATACAATTCAATGATAGCTACCTCCTTTCTAAAACGAGAGATTTGGGTAGTTTGTTGCTAGGGCATAATTTGCAGTAGAAAATATAAGCTTCTACAATGACAGTAACGTTTGACTTTTTTTTTCTTTAAAGGATGCTTATATGATCTCTGGCCTTTCATTCCATCTGCCTTCATAAACTCCTTTTTTTTTTCGTAGTTTTTATGATACTATTTAATCATGGCATTTTATCTTAACAGACTACATTTTGTCAGATTTCTTTTGTGAGTTTTGTCAGTTCTGCTTAAAGTTACTGATTCCCTTCTTCTTCTCTACCTACTTTACTAAGTGCTACCTTTTCTGTAAAGCTTTTTCTTTTCTAAGTAAGAACCATTGCAGGGTCTTTCCTGTGCTCCCACTGACCCTCAGCACACCTGGTAGAGCCCTTACCTACCCCTTCTCCATATAAAATTGTGAACTCTGTGGGAACTCTCCCTCTTTACCTTTGTTTTTGTATCCTGGTCCTTGAAACAATGTGACTTATAGTAAGAATTTAAAATGGTTTTGGTTTGATGAAGGGGATTATGAGAAGTTGTAGAGATGCAGGCAAATTTTATAAATTCAGTGAAAAATTTCATACTTTCTGAGTGCTCCATATAATAGATATGATAGAGAGAGGTTTTTTTTGGTAATAACAGAGAGATCATTTAGACTGTTGTCCTGTTTGACAAGAACTGACTTTTTTGTGTTTCTTTCCAGCATACAAGACAGTATCAGGAGTTAATGGTCCACTAGTGATCTTAGATCATGTTAAGGTAATACCACTATCATTATCGTCTAACCATTTATGAAGTTAAAAGCATAGTATTAAGTACTGTTTAGTACACTTTAAGTCTTTTGTTTTGATTTTTTTAAGCCATTCCTTGGTCAGAATGTCAGTGCTATATGGAGACAAGAATTTTAGATCAGAAGTCAGAAGATGGGATTCTAGTACTGGATCTTTTGTGGATTCTGTTTGTGGCTTTGAGTCCCTTGTCTGTAAAATTTACAATTTTATTTGCTTGTTAATCATACCTCACAGTTTTATTAGGAAAACAACAGTAATATTTGTGTTTTATGACTTGTAGGATATTATTTAGATATACGGTATCTTGTGGCTCTTGTCATAGACTACTGTGTGTTATAACTACTTGTTACATTTTTGTCTTCTCTACTAAATTTTAAGGTCTTTGAGTGAGTAAACAATGTTACTTTTGTCTTTGAGGGCCTGACACTGGTATTCAAGTAATGAATAAACAACAGATTATCTCAACAGTGACTAAAACCATAAGCAGAGAATAGTTTTTACTTATTCAGTTTGTTGAAAGACTCTTTAGTTACATGGGGTTTTTTAGCCACACCTATACATAAGAATTATCTTAGAAAAAGAGGCATAGAATATAGTCTATAATTGAATAGACTTCACCCTGGGTGAAGCCTCCTGCCTGAGTTCAGTGATTAAAATATCTTCAGAGCAGATAATTTGTATAATATGCTCTGTAGAACGGTAATTCTGCATTGGTTGTTGTTGGGAGTGGATCAGGAGTAAAGGTACACAGTTATTAGTTTGTTGAGAGAAGTAATGACAAGTATGTTTGGCATGTGGCCCCTCTGGAAGCAGAAAATAAATTGAAAAACATTTCTTAAAAGAAAGGGCAAAGTGCACTGACTCTTCAGCTTTATCACTAAGATATTTTTGTGCATGACAAGGTACCTATACAAATTAATGGCAAGATTAAGCATATAGCTTACCCCTGGCCACAGTTTCATACTAGTCTGAAGTTTGATTCAAAGCCTCAGTATACAAGTTGTACAAGGTTTAGGCAGGTGCCTGTTAATATTTGGTGAAAGGATGAAGCATACCCTTTTATTTTTTGAGGAAGTATTGAAAGCATTATTTGCTTCTTTGTCCTTTATTTCTTCTTTTTTATATACTTTTTATTGGATAAAATTTTTGACTCATATTTTAAAAATATGAAGCTTTTATATTAGTAAGTATATTTTCAAAAACAGTTAAAAACATTCATGCTTCAACTATGTTAAGCGCTGAACTCAGCACCCAAAATGCAAATACATAAATGTCTAATTGTTAAGTGCTATGAAGGGTGAGTGCAGGATGTTATGAGAGTCAATAATGGGAAGGACTTAGAAAACATCGTGGAGGAAGTAATTTTAAGAAAGCTGAAAAAGTTTTATTGAATGTTTGTTTGGGGTATAACTCCAGCTGAGGAAAAAAGTTTATGTAGTTGTAAGAATGGCTTTATACCACCAGATTTAGAGTGTTTTTTGTTTGTTTTTAGTTTTTGGCTCCTGTTTTTAACTTAAAGCATACAGATAGTATCAAGGAATAGATAATTTTATACAAATTGTATCAGAATAGATGATGATGGAGACTGCTGTCCAACTCATTTTCTGAAGGTAGCGCATCTTTGATTCCCAAACCAGACAAAGGATAGTATCAGAAAAGAAACAATGTAGCTAATCTCATTCACAAGCACAGATTCCAAAATTCTAAATAAAAGTGTTCTCATATATTGGATATTAGCAAAAATATACTTTAAAAACTCAACAGAATTATGACAAAGTAGAATTTATCCCAGTAGTACAAAGATGATTTGATATTAGCAAATGTCAGTATAGTTCAGGTCATTCATAGATTAAGCTAGAAAAAGCTTACGCTCTTCTCAGTAAATACCGAAAAGGTACCTGATAAAATTACTTGTTTCTAAAAAAAAACAAAACAAAACAAAAAAAAAAAAACAAACAAACAAAAGAAGAAGGAGGTCTTAGAAATAAGGGATAGAACTTTTAAACTTTTAAAACCTCTTAAAGGATATCCACCATAACTTACAGCAAACAGCGTACTTAAGGAGAGACTCTAGAAACATTCCCATTTAAATCAGGAACAAGATGAGGACACCTGTTGTCACCACCGCTATCCATCTTTGTTCTGTCTTTGTGCTTGGACCCTAACCAATGCTGTGGGAAAAAGAAATTAGAGGATAAAAGGATTAAAAAGGAAAAGGCACAGCTGTCATCATTTCTTGGTAGTACGATTAATTAAACAGAAAACACAAGTCATTCAGTGGACAAACTATTAGAAACAATGGTGTAAAACGGTGTTGCTGTATACAGAGGATGTCTGTAGAAATCAGTAGTGTTTTGTACGCCAGAAGTAACTACTAGAATAATTAGGAACTTTTTACAAAAAACTGTGAAACTTTGTTGAAAGACATAAAAGAAGACTTCAAATAAGTGGAGATTCCACATTCATGAATGAAAAGACTCAGAATAGAAAAGATGTTGATTCTCTCCAGGTAACAAAATCAGTTAGAAATAGAGTAAGAATAAAGATTTGGTGAGGGAGTAAGCAGATATTTCAGTGGAGCAAAGTTAAGATTCTTAAAACCAACTCTCCTCATACCTGAGAATTTGACTTGGTAAATGATAAAGGCTACATTACAAGTCGTGCTACTTGTAGCACAAATTAATTTGTGCCACTCAGTAAATATTGTTGGGGTATTTGGCTTCCTGTATGAAAAAATAAAATAAAAATGAGAAAAATACAACTACATACCAAAAATAAATCCAGATGGATTAAAGACCAAAACATGAAAAACCTATCAGAAGACAATATAGAAAACCATTTTTATGACTTCAGATTGGAAGGTTTTCCTACACTAAAGACACAAATCATAAAGGAAAACAAGTCATTTTATTGCAAAAACTTCTGTATAATAGGATACCATAAACAAAATTAAAAGACAAGAAAGACTGGGAGCAGATATTCGCAAAAGGATTAATATCCGGAATCTATGAAACTTATCTAAAAGTAAATAAGAAAAAGCAGATGTAGTTGAAAAGCGAGGAAAAGATACTAATAAGGAAATGAAGTTTGAATTGTCAGTAAACATGAAAAGATGCTCAATATTAGTAGAATCAGGAAAATGCAAATTGAAAGATACTATTTTTTTATCAAAATGGTAAAAGTTAAAGGTTAATAATATAAGATTGGCAAAGATGTAGGGGAAAGACACTTTTCTATACTACTAGGGAGTTGGTAAAGTAAAAGGTTCCTTTGCAGAGTAATTTCACATAAAAATGGACACAGCCTATAGCCCACCACTAGGTAACCAGCTACCTTAGGGAAACTTGGGCCCATATGTGAGAATGTTCATTGCAACATGTTTGTAGTAGTATAGATTTGGAACAGCCTTGAACACCAGTGGTAGAAGAACAGCTGAATAAAATGTAGTGTCACTTGATTTTATTTTAACTATATCTGTTCTAACATTGATTCTAGATGCCCATTTACTCATATTAGCATCTCCAGAATCAAGGGTCCTACAGTCAGTGTTGATTCACGGATGCATTGGCAGATGTTTTCCTTCACATCACACAAAGTAGTGATGCATTTTTCAAAAGATTATGTTAATAAAATAAGGTAAATACTACTATGCCAGATCCAAAACGTGCGGTCAAGTGGGAAAAAAAACGAGTTGCGGGATGATATATTTAGTATGTTACCATTTAGGTAAGTGAAACACTACAGTATATTTTTGGAAACATGCAATTTAAAATATTAAAAATGGATTAGAGGAATACATTTCTGGTTAGGAGAATTAGATTGAGGAGGGAATATTAGCATTATTTATTATAATAGTAATTATTTTATTGTTTAGTTGCATTTTATTCCTGTCCTCCCAAAGCACAAGGTGATTACACAGCCCAGAAGCAAACATCATTTCTGAGTAGTGGGAATGTAGTTTTTTTAACTTTCTGTAGTCTCAAAGCTTAAAAACATATACACAGAAGGAAAGAGTTTAATTCCTGTGGTTTCATAGATTTAAGATCCTTCCCTCTGTACCTTATGTTGTGTTTGCCAGTATATGTGCCAGTGATAAGTGTCTTAAGGACTTAAACTACCTGAGGATATTCTAAACTCTGGATGTATACCTGTGTGCTTTGGGGAGGTATGGGGTCTGCATGTGCATACATGCTGTGAAAGACATAGCGCATATAGAGTATTTTGAGGAGCTTTTAAAATGTTGGTTATTGAGCCTTTACTTTTTTCCTATTTAGTTTCCCAGATACGCTGAGATTGTGCACTTGACACTCCCCGATGGCACGAAGAGGAGTGGGCAGGTTTTAGAAGTTAGTGGCTCCAAAGCAGTGGTTCAGGTAAGCATCACTTTCAAAACCTGGCCAGGTGAACGTTTTTCTGATCACAGCAAACATAAGAAACATGAATAGTTCTTTCTAGGAATTACCACATAAGTATACAGATCTTCATCAGCTTATAGGTGGGGTGACATCTTGATAAACCCATCATAAGCTGAAAATATTGTGAGTTGAAAATGCGTTTAGTGCACAGAACCTACCGAACATCATAGCTTAGCTTAGCTTACATAAGGGTGCTCAGAACACTTATATTAGCATACAATTGCACAAAACCGTATAACACAAAGCCTATTTTATAATAAAATGTTAAATATCTCATGTGATTGTTTTGAAGTACGGTTTCTACCGAATGTGTATTGCTTTTGCACCATCACGAAGGTGAAAAATCTTAAGCCAGGGACCCGACTGTTTACTGGCTGTGAGGGAAGAAAAGTATTTTTTCATGTTTTCTTGCTAAATGCCAGCCACCAATATCCATTCTAGTCCAATAGCTCCACTGGTAAAATGGCTTTTTAAAAAAATTTTTTTAATGGATAAAATGATAGTCACATAGAAGGAGAGAGATGAAAAGTAGAATTCAGAGCTTCTGGGCTGAAACCAAAACAAGATCTGAGTCTACTTCTTTAAATTGTCTCTGATAATGCCTAGTTTTTAATGTTACTGATTATAGGAAGTGCCAGTTTTCTCAAATAACATGTTGCCCTAAAAAGTAGATCTGGAGCAGAGGTCGGCAGAATTTCTGTAAGGGACCAGATAGTAAATATTTTAGGCTTTGTGAGGGTTTTGCCTAAGGTCTCTGATGCATGTTCTTACGCTTTTTTTTTTCCTTTTTTTTTTTAAAAAACAACCCTTTGGGCTTCCCTGGTGGTGCAGTGGTTGAGAGTCCGCCTGCCGATGCAGGGGACTCGGGTTCGGGCCCCAGTCCGGGAAGATCCCACATGGCGTGGAGCGGCTGGGCCCGTGAGCCATGGCCGTTCAGAGTGCACGTCCGGAGCCTGTGCTCCGCAACGAGAGAGGCCACAACAGTGAGAGGCCCGCGTACCGTAAAAAAAAAACAAAAAAAACAACCCTTTAAAAATGTAAAAAACATTCTTAGCTTGCTTGATGGGTTTGGCCTGCAGGCATGACGCTGGTTAAGAGGTTGACAATTTGGTCATGTCCACCATGAACACTTCTTTATTCATAATACTAAAAGTAGTATGTACTTTGATGTATTTTACTTTATAAGGGCTGACAAATAAATCTTAAGCGCTTATTGTCTAAATTTCTTATACCCTTCTGTTTACTTTTCTTTCTTGATAGGTATTTGAAGGGACTTCAGGTATAGATGCCAAGAAGACATCCTGTGAGTTTACTGGGGATATTCTCCGAACGCCAGTGTCTGAGGATATGCTTGGTAAACGGATGTTATTATTCATTCTGAGCAGAGATCTGTTTCCTTTTTAACGTATTTCCATGAAGTCTTTTTAAAGATTATGAATATTTGAGTCACTGTCCACTCTGTACTGTCTTGTTACTGTTTAACAGGTCGGGTATTCAATGGATCAGGAAAACCCATCGACAGAGGTCCTGTTGTACTGGCTGAAGACTTCCTTGATATCATGGGTAGGGACAGAAAATGGATTTCTGTGTTTTGGGGAAAATAGCATCTATCTGTCTTATACCTTTGTCAGATAAAGGGTGATTTTTATGATACTTTAAGTAGACAACCAACATACTCCGTGTTTGATTAATTATTTTTTGTTTATTATTTAATACATTTATTTTTCCTAGAGGTTATCTTAAAATTTTGTATTTTATTTATTGTAAAATATCACCAGGATATATCTGAAATGTAAAAGCCATAATGGCTTTGAAATTAGGATTTCTCTCTTATTTGCTATACCTTACGTTTCACTTTACTACCATATAATTTGTGAATCTACAAAAGATTAATGGAAAAAATATTTAAACAGTTTCAGATTTCAAAAATAACTGATTTTTTAAGAGTAGAAAGAAATGCTTTGTATGCTTTGTATGGTTGTAGTCTTAATGTAGAGACATATTAAAATTTTCCCTTTTGGAAATGCATTAGGCCAGCCAATCAATCCTCAGTGTCGAATCTATCCAGAGGAGATGATTCAGACCGGCATTTCGGCCATAGATGGCATGAACAGTATCGCTAGGGGGCAGAAAATTCCTATCTTCTCTGCTGCTGGCTTACCGCACAATGAGGTGAGAACTAGAATCTGTTTGGTATGAAATTCAAGAAGAAAGAATTTCTGAGTGCTTCACTCTTAGTGAGAAACCAAATATAGGATTTTCAAGGTAAATGCCCAATGTTACTGTTTATATAATCCAATTACATTGACTCTTTATCCACACATATCTGACTTCTTGCTTACTCTTAAGAATCTGCAAAAATTACAAAATAGTTTTATTGAGTAAAGCCCTTTAAGACAACCCAGTTTCATTTATGATTACAGTTCCCCAAAGTTTAGGGTAAAAGTTATTTTGTTGTAGAAGTATTCTTTTAGATTTTAACTTAGTTCTTTTGTACTCCTCATCAGATTGCAGCTCAAATCTGTCGCCAGGCTGGTTTGGTAAAAAAATCCAAAGATGTAGTGGACTACAGTGAGGAAAATTTTGCGATTGTATTTGCTGCTATGGGTGTAAGTATTATCTTTTTCTGTTTTAGTATGAAATGTAAAATTGCTTGTGTTATTAGAACAATGTAGAAAACTACACATATATTATTCAGTTTATCTCTAGGCGGAGAAGTTGCAGCTTGGCATTTTGGGCAAACCGTGGATTAGTATGGAATGTAAAATTGCTTGTGTTATTAGAACAATGTAGAAAACTACACATATATTATTCAGTTTATCTCTAGGCGGAGAAGCTGCAGCTTGGCATTTTGGGCAAACCATGGATTAGTATTTAGCATTTGACTGGAATGTAAGAATAATTCCCTTTGTGCCCAAAGCAAGCTGTTTACTCTGTTGGCTTTTGTGAATGTTTTGGGGGTACTTGAACCTTTAAAAGAAGGAGCAGTGCAGATCTATAGCTTGGCCTTCATCAGAAATAAATATTTGGGGGGAAAAAAAAGAAAGAAAGAAATATTGAGAATTTTTCTTCTCCCAGCACTGATGAAGTCATTGCCATTTAGGTAAACATGGAAACTGCCCGGTTCTTCAAATCTGACTTTGAAGAAAATGGCTCAATGGACAACGTCTGCCTCTTTTTGAACTTGGCTAACGACCCAACGTAAGTAAACAAAAAATAGAGCGGGCTTCCCTGGTGGCTCAGTGGTTGAGAGTTTGCCTGCCGATGCAGGGGACGCGGGTTTGTGCCCCGGTCCGGGAGGATCCTGCGTGCCGCGGAGCGGCTGGGCCCGTGAGCCATGGCCACTGAGCCTGTGCGTCCGGAGCCTGTGCTCCGCAGTGGGAGAGGCCACAGCAGCGAGAGGCCCACGTACCACAAAAAAAAAAAAAAAAAAAAAAAATCTATTTTCCCCCTGTTCATACAGGCTTCTGGTCAAAAATGTCACCTTACACTAAGGAGGTAGAACATTACAGTGAAAGCTACACAGGCCTAGGTATGAGATAACTGTTTTTAAGTTCCAGCTCTGCTTCTTGCAAGTTATTTGGTTTTGGGTAAGTCACTTAGGCTCTGAAGCTCAGTGTCTTCTTTCATAAAATGTGATAAATAATACTTGTCTCACAGGGTTGTGCATATTAAATGAAATAATAGTATAAGTTACCTCGCACACAGTCCATACTCAGTAAATTACCTTTTCCTCTTACCTGCAAAATCTGGCCCCTACTTCTTTCCTCCCTTTCTCCTTCTCTCTCTCTTCCTTTCTTGCTCAGTTTTGAGAACTGTATAGTTCTGACAAATTATGGGGCACT
The DNA here is from genome assembly GCF_949752795.1 of Hyperoodon ampullatus. NCBI lineage: Eukaryota > Metazoa > Chordata > Mammalia > Artiodactyla > Ziphiidae > Hyperoodon > Hyperoodon ampullatus. Next base: position 111,119,936 of record NC_136919.1, read on the forward strand.
TATAAAATAAATCAATTTAGCTGTGTAGCACTAAGTAATTCTTATTATGTAAATACATAAAAGAATTCTGCCTTACTTAAGAACTTTTAAAGTAATAATTGCTTAACCTTCCTCAATTTATGTGAAACTTTAAAAGGGAGACTGTACTATTATTTCTGGAATCGTTTTGTTTTTGGCGTTTTTGTTTGAGTGACGTAGGACTTAATGTTTCATTTCAGTATTGAGCGAATTATCACTCCTCGCTTGGCTCTAACCACGGCCGAGTTCCTGGCCTATCAGTGTGAGAAACATGTATTGGTTATCCTAACAGACATGAGTTCTTACGCTGAAGCACTTCGAGAGGTAATTTTTTTCTTAATTAAAATGGATTATCTTGTCAGGGTTATCTTGTCCCTCTGCAAGTTTTCTTTTTTTTTTTTAAATCATGTTTTTTAAAATGCATTGCTCATATATTAGTAGAATACCTTAATTAATCAGAAAAGAAAATATTACTTTGTCAACCTAATTGAAATGATTAGAGGACGAGATTTAAATTATTTGCCTATTTATCATGCTCTCACTGTCTCCATTGATTAAGACTGGATTCTTAGAGTAAATGATGCAAGCTATTTAATCAGTTACTCTCCCAGGTAGTTTTGTCTCTGTCCAGACTGTCAGTTTTTAGCCCTTTTCAAGGATTTCATTTTTAATGATGTAAATTTTTATTTATTTACATAAGTAAAGACTATACTCTGGCAGAACCCTCTTCAGAACTTTTTTTTCCTTCAGAAAACTCAGTGATTATTTAGAAACAATGTAAGATTCTAGCAGTTACCATCCAGAAGTATGGGGTGTTTGTTCTAATGCAAGTTACTGAAATTTTGAGTTACTTGCTCTTTTAAGTGTGCAAAAAAGGGAAGAAGACTTCTGAAGAGACAGGCTATATAAATATCTAGCTTAAGATTCCCTAAGGTCCATCATCATATCTCACTTGGCTACAGTGCTTTTTCATTGAAGGACTTCTTTTCTCCCATCCATCACAAATACTTTTCTAAGAGGCAGTAAAAATAAGTATTAGAAAAGTGAAAATTTAAAAAAAAACAATTTACAAACTCTTTTATTAGTAGTATTAGATCCGACAGACAATTATTCTATCAAATTGCCACTAAAGTTTTCTATATGTTTATCTTGCTTTCTACATTATCTCCTTACGCATTGATAAAAGCTGGTCTGCAGGCCACACTTTGAGTAGCACTGCTGGAGCATACTCTTGGAGGAACCAAAGTAGCAGTTAGAAGTTGGGCTTAATGATATACAGTTCTTGTTGGCTATAGATTAAAATGTTTGCATATATTCTAGTGTGCATGTCTCTAAGAGAAAGACCATTTATTACTGTTCTTACCTTGTGCCGTGATCCAGGGAAATTATCTGGCCCTTGATTCTGGTTGTAAGTTGGGGTTAATAACATTAACTTCCTCATAGGGTTGTTGTGAGGATTAAATTAAATAATGTATGTAAAATGCATCAGATGATTTCTGATATATGTATTTCCTTCCCTTTTGATCTTTTCAGGATTAACTTATGTAAATCTGGCAAGATCCATAACATGAAGTAAATCTTGTGAACTGAGAATGTTCTCTTAGTTTTAAAATGTACTACCTTTGATTTATAAAATTGGAAGCAGATTTTCTTCTAGCAAGCTATTTGAAGATTTGTGTTATGGCAGTATGATTTTAGCAGAAAACTTCTGGTCCCCAGTTGTCAACATTTTTGTTGCAGAATAATCTGAATTTATGTTGCTAGATTTTTCTAAATCATTTCTAGAGGTGATATTTAAAACGAACAAGATGGTATTTCCAACTTTGTAATTTGGCATGTTCAAACAAATGTGTTCTAACCAAGCTTTAATTTTCATTTTCTGGTATGTGATATTGTTCTCCTTGACTCACTGTCAGGTTTCAGCAGCCAGGGAAGAGGTTCCTGGTCGACGAGGTTTCCCAGGTTACATGTATACAGATTTAGCCACAATATATGAACGCGCTGGTAGAGTGGAAGGTAGAAATGGCTCGATTACTCAAATTCCTATTCTCACCATGCCTAACGATGGTAAGTTTTGGGTCTTTGGATTATAGCATCCCTAATTGTTGTAAGGGCTTTGATTTTAAGAGAGAAGACAGACCATCTATCTTTTTGAGTTGAAATTCTTTTGAGAGTTTATCCTCCAGAAGTTTACCTTACCTAGTGATTTGTTTCTAATAAAATTTTTCATTTCAAAACTACCCATAATTATTATTCTTTTGTAGAAAAATTTTCTTGTAATTTGTATTTATTAGCTAGTATTTAGTGTCTACTGTTTGCAGGACACTGGTCTAGATGAAACGAATTTTTTAAAAATTAATGGGCTCTACTTAATGTAACCTACTCATTCTAGGTGGATATTTTTTAAATGTATGTGCATCAATAATTTAAGGTAGCTTAAGTGCCAGATATGGAGCATAAATAGTAAATGCCACGAGACTCTATAGAGATAGAACGATCGTCAAAGACTTTCTAAAAATTACTTGGTTTTATCATGTGTGTGTAAGTGCATAGTGCAGTGCCTGCCTGGATGTCTGCCCAGCAGCCCCCGGGTGAGACTTTGAGCACTCCCCTTGTGTTAGTGTCTTTTTGTCTTTATCTCAGTCTTTTAAAAACACTTCTTCAAAATATTTTCAGAAACAGTAATAACTCATTATAACTGAGCACTGTTCTAAGTGTTTTGTAAGTTTTGTAAGTTTTGACTCATTTGATCTTCATAGCGACTCTTCAGATGCTCTCGTGAGGCACAGGGAGGTAAAGTGTCACAGTTAGGAAGTGGCGGCTTTAGAACCCAGGCAGTCTGAATACTACCTCTGATGTGAAAATGATTTGTTCCAAGGAAGCAGCTACAAAATTACTGTCTGTAATTTAACAGACTTAGACGTGTATTGCTCTGTAGGACCTGCTTGGTGCTGCCTGTGCAGTGTTGCTTAAGTTGTTTAGCCTCCCCGTATTTTCCATGTTGAAATGTTGTGTATCCCTCTGGGATAGCTTATGGACTAAGAATGTTCTCTCAGTATACATCAAATTGGCAAATCTCTGCAAATGAACTTTGTGTTTAAAATGGAACTTTATTTATATTTGGGGGAGAGAGAGCATAACTAGGAGAAATAGTACTTTTTATGAATATAGCTAATTTAACTTGTGTCAACACATGTCTAACTGTGCTGCAACCAGATAAGTTAGACTGGCCAATACGGTAACCTCTAGCCACATTTGGCTGTTTAAATTATAAAGTTTATTAAAATCAGATAAAGTTTGAAATAAAGTTTTTCAGTCACATTAGCTGCATTTCACATGTTCAGGAGCCACATTTGACCAGTGGCTACCATATTGGACAGCACAGATAAAGAACTTTTCCATCATCACAGAAAACTATTTTATATAGCACTGTTTTAGGTAGTGCAGATTGACTTCCTGTGGTTTTGTTTATATGAGATGGACACTTTAACTAACATCAGGTGTCTTTCTCTGGTAGATATCACTCACCCCATCCCTGACTTGACTGGATATATTACAGAGGGGCAGATCTATGTGGACAGACAGCTACACAACAGACAGGTATTTGACAGTTGAACGATGCTATAAGCCTACAGATCTATTCTTATTAGTGACTCTGACTTTGCTCTTAGGAATTATTTATTTAGAAAATATCAAATTGAATTCTTTTTAATATGGCTATAAAATTGTCATTTCTGTAAAACTAAAATCCTGGTGTGGAAAAGAGTGCCAGAATTAAGAATTAAATTTCCACTTTCTTTATTATGCCTTAAAATGGAGTGAGTTGTTCAAAGAACTTTTTTGGGTCTTCTGTTCCATAACAGTATAATCTACCACTTTTGTTATTAATACAAGAACAGATTTTTCAGAGTTTTTTCTTTGTCTTTTATTGTTAAAATTTTTTAAATTGAAGTATAATTGACGTAACATTACATTAGTCACAGGTGTACAATGTCATGATTTGATATTTGTATATGTTGCAGAATGATCACCCCAATAAGTCCACTTAACATCCACCACCTCACATAGTTGCAAAATTTTTTTTCTTGTGATGAGAATTTTGAAGAGCCACTCTTCTAGCTACCTTGAAATATGTGATACAGTATTATTAATGTACATAATCACCATGCTGAAAGTTCCATCCCCATGACTTAACTCATTTTATAACTGGAAGTTTGTACCTTTTAACCTCCCTCACCCATTTTGCTCATCCCCTGCCTCAGGCAGCCACCAGTCTGTTCTCTGTCTGTGAGCTTGACATTTTTTTGTTTGCTTTTTTAAGGTCACATATATGTGAGATTATATGGTATTTATCTTTTTCTGTCTGACTTATTTCACTTAGCATAGTGCCCTAAAGGTCCATCCATGATGTTGCAAACAGCAAGATTTCATTCATTTTTATGACTGAATAATCAAAAACAGATTTTTTATTGGTTCTTTAATAGATGCCACCTTTTAGGTGAAATTATTGTTAATCTTTTTATGTGTGATTTTATGAGTCAGAGTTCAGAAGACCATTTGGATTTGATGTTGTAGGCAGATGTTGAAAATTCAGTTTTTTAATATAACCTTGTACTATTTTGTAGATTTTGCTTTTTGGATTTGATTCTCAAAAGAAATCTTAACCTGTAAAATGTTTCTTACTTCCTTTTCTTATCAAGAAAAGATATTAGGAATCATCTAGGAAACAAATGTAGCAGTTTTATGCAATTTAAGCAATAAAAATGAGTTTCAGAATCCTCCTTTACTACCAGTAAAGCTTGAATTTTGTACTTAAATATAATATTTTCCCCCTTCCCCTTTTACCCAAGATTTACCCACCTATTAATGTGCTGCCCTCGTTGTCGCGGTTAATGAAGTCTGCTATTGGAGAAGGTATGACCAGGAAGGATCATGCTGATGTATCTAACCAGCTGGTACGTATGTTTTCTCCAGGATGGTGTTTAAAGAAACAGTTCATTCTCCTGTCTTATACCTCTTGTCTTTCTTCCATATCACTTTTTTTCTCTTCCCATCAAAGTAGGATTTTAATATAGAATGTATAATATAGAATAGTGGAATACAGAAACATTCATTAGAGCCTTTTTCATAAGGATAACTGCTCATGACAAAGATTAAAATCACATGCTTGAAACCCACCTCTAATGCTGTATGAGGTCGTTTTTAAATAAAAAAGGCATAAGACGGGGCTCCCCTGGTGGCGCAGTGGTTGAGAGTCTGCCTGCCGATGCAGGGGCTGCGGGTTCGTGCCCTGGTCCGGGAAGATCCCACATGCTGCGGAGTGGCTGGGCCCGTGAGCCATGGCCGCTGAGCCTGTGCATCTGGAGCCTGTGCTCCGCAACGGGAGAGGCCACAACAGTGAGAGGCCCGCGTACCACAAAAAAAAAAGGCATAAGACGATTGTTTTTATTAGTAACCTTGATTATAGAGTATTTCTGAAAGACTATTCTAACTAATTTTTTATTTAACATATTAGGCAATCACCAGAACGCTAAGGGATACAGCTGTATATATTCTATGAAATCCTTGGTTTCTATAGTCCTGAGATTGTATTTGACCTTAAAGTAGAAATGATAAATAAACCTAGTGATAACACAGATTTTTTTTTTTGAATAGAATTTAGAGATGGATTTCTCCTATTGTGTAAGTTGTGATTTTTAAATGCTCTACAAAATGTAAGCTCACTGATATATTGAGGGAGTGTATTTTTTGTAGAGTGTTAGTAATGTCTATGTATTGCATGCCTGAAGACTCCTTTCTTAGTGAGACTACTGTATAATCAAGTCTTTCCAGTACTTGCATATGAACTTTATGTGAATTATGTTTGGAAATAATGTGAAATACTGTGAAGATAGCTACAGCAATACACTTACATAGCCCAGAGTACCACTGCCATTTATAAAACCTTACCTCTGTTCATGTAAACCTGTTTTTCTCTTTAGTATGCATGCTATGCTATTGGTAAGGATGTGCAGGCCATGAAAGCCGTAGTTGGAGAAGAAGCCCTTACCTCAGATGATCTGCTTTACTTGGAATTTCTGCAGAAGTTTGAGAGGAACTTCATTGCTCAGGGTAAGATTACTATTTTCCTATGAATAGAAACAGCATCATATGTAGTTTTGAGGAGGACTTCTTTCGTAGTCTGAGAGAATTTACATTGGTCTCCATACAATTTTCCTTCTGATTAGAGAAAGGGTTCTTGCAGCCACCTGCCATGTCTTTGTTCTTAGCCCTCTGGTTCCTTCCCCTGTACCTTCAGTTTCTTTCTCCATTTATTTAGCTCCTGGCTTGTGTTTTCTCCCTTACAACCGGCCTTCTGCTCTCCTGCCTCCATTGCCACTTCTCCTCCCTCTTACCCTCTCTGCAATGCTCTCCTCTGGCTTTGGGGGCTTTGGACTTTTCCAGTCCATCTATTTTCATCCTCCTGATTTCTCATCTTCCTGCTTCTTAATTGTTAGTGTTCCCAAAGGCTTAATTACCTGTTCTTTCTGTGCTTTTTTCCCCCTGTGCTGACGACTAACTTCCTATGTATGAGCCTCTCCCCTCTTTCTGAAGCTCTAGTCCCGCCTTCCAGCTAGGAAGCCCTTGTTTATGCGACCATTCCTCTCTGGCTCGGCGTGGTGAGAACCCAAGTATTTTCCCAACTGACCACCTGCCTAGCAATTCCCTTTTCAATTTCTGTGTACCTTTGGCATGACCATTACCCTAGTTAGCCCAAGCTCAGGAATTGGGCATTCTTAACCCTCTTCATTTATCCTCCAGTCATCAAATATTTGCTCATTTGCATTGTTCGCCTTTAAAACATCTTATCCTGTTCTCTTTTCATTCCTATTAAAACAACTTAGGCCAGTGTTTCTCAAAATTGAATATGCTTTTGAATCTACCAGGGATCCTGTTGAAATGCAGATTCTGATTCGGTAGATCTGGGTGGGGCCAGAGAGCCTGTATTTTGACAGGTTCCTGGGTGATGTTGAAGCTGCTGATCTCTGACCACTCTGTGTGTCCCAAGACCTAGTCCAGACCTTTGTCCCATCATCCTTGGCCGTTAGTGCCAGCATCTTCACCAGTCTCCCTGACTCTCTGTATACCATTGCCGGGGTAAATTTAGTATTAATTTTATTGATTGTCCTTCTGTTAAAAAGTCTATAATGGTTTTTATTACATAGCATGTGTAGGGCTTTCAAGCTGTTTTGTTGGGTCTCTTCCCTGCCACCCCTGCTAATGCTGGTAAACTCTATTTTTGACCTCAGTGATACTTACAAACGATGTGTTTATTTTGGAATAATGCATCAGCTACACACTTAGGATTTGTGCGCTTTTCTATTTATGTGATACATTTTTTAAGTAACATTAAAATCCCCAGAACATATGATAGTTGGGTTTTCTAAAAAAAAAAAAAAAAAAAAAAATTACGCAGAACCTTAACATCTTAAAAAGATAAAAATTGTTCTGGTAGAGAAGAGATGCAGAACTCTAGCCACTCTGACTCCTTAGTTAAAAAATGAGATTTATTTGCAGGATAAGAATGATTCTGCTATTAAGAATAATAATAACAATAGCAAGTTTGAAAACTTTCACATGGACCTATTCAGGTGCTTAATTGGCGTTTAAGGCCTTCTAAGCATCTGTATTAGCTTCCTTCAGGTCAGCCTGTGTTCCTGGGAAACTGCTTTTCTCACTACTCTCTGGACAAAACTCTGGGTCTAGTTTCCATTATTCAGTGGAGTGTGTTTAGATCCCACCCGTTGTTAAACACACACACACACACACACACACACACACACACACACACACACACACACACACACACACACACACACACACACACACACACACACACACACACACACACACACACACACACACACACACACACACACACACACACACACACACACCCGCCGAACGTCTCGCGGGCTTTCTCCCTTTTCTCTGGTTCCCAGGGGTACTTATTGTCTAGACCCTCATTTCCACATTAAGTCACATCCAGTCCTGGGAGACCTACCTGCTTTGTGTGTCTTTTTTATACTTCATGCTCACAGTGCTAGTCCCATAACAATAAATTTTGAATAACGCTGAGAAGTTGGAAGTACTTGGCCTTTATTCATCTAATCTCAATTTTTTGTAAGGTCCTTACGAAAACCGCACTGTCTATGAGACTTTGGACATTGGCTGGCAACTGCTCCGAATCTTCCCCAAAGAAATGCTGAAGAGAATCCCTCAGAGCACCTTGAGCGAATTCTACCCTCGAGACTCTGCGAAGCATTAGCTGCTACTTCATCGCTGGCTCGATGCTCTTGTGAAATACTGGTTCTGTTTTCTTTATTCCTTTTGCACTCCTCCATCCCCACCTTTGTGTTGGAGTTTACTGTGTTACCCTGTAATTAAAAACAAAGAATAGGTAACATATTGTGCCAGTGTTGCAATGTTTTAAACTGCTAACAGCCTTTAAAATATCCCCTGTTCGGAAAACCTGGAACTTCAATGCTTTGTTTAAAGTAGCTGAGGGTTGGAGGTGACGTTTTCTTACTGATGTGTGTATTTGTACATAGTGGTGTAGTTAGCTGCCTAGTGTCCTCATTATCTGGGTCTCTCAGACCTTCCCTGTCCACCCCCTCAAGAGTATCACTATCTGAAGTTATAATGCTTTGATCTCCAAACTAGAGACAAGATAGGGTCTGAGAGACGCTTCCTTTCAGAGCCAAGACGCTTTCCTGAGCACTTGTTTTTAGATTTTGGTGTGCCTCTGGGTCTGTGCTGCTGCTCTAAGCAGATGGTTTTTACCGTCCACCTGCTGTTTCCTGTTTAATGAATAGATTAGAAAAGGAGTTTCCTTTTCCTCTTTGGTACGGATAAGTTTCAACTCCTGTTTCTTACTGTTCTCCCTCCCTCTCAGTGACACAGAATCATGCAGGTTTTGCCCAACTGGCATTGATCTGATAGTAGTGAGATGCCCTGTCTGATGATCCTTACTGGGTTTCCATGCAGAGGAATCATAATTAAAATAATTAATAGAATTGTTGGTTGGAAAGATTTGGGATACAATTTTTTAAGAAAGAAAAACCTCTATCGGTTCTACATTTGGCCATACTAACAGTGGTTTTAAGTTTCTAAAGTGTTTACCAGATGCTAAAGGCAAGGTGGGGAAGAGAAAGCTCTTCTGTGTATGGAATTTTTTTTATATATACCATCTATGGATATTTTAAACTCTGTTAGATAGCAGCCTTTGGAAAATCCCCTATTTGGTCCTACTTTCTGACCTATCTGCCTTTTCAGGGTAATCTTGTGGCACAAGTGATAGCATTTAAAAGCTTTAGTCTTTTAATTCCTCCTCCTTCCTGCTGCGAGCCCTGAGCTGTCTTCTATGCACTTCTGACATGTCTACTGTTTGGTCTCTCTGTGTTCTTTGTTACTTGGGTGCAATAGCAACTTCTCTGTGCATTCCATCTTTCTTTCAAGTTGTGTAAAGTTCTTTTTTTCTCTGAGGGTGTAGGGGGTGGGGGGAGTCAGCATGATTATATTTTAATGTAGAAAATGTGACCTGGATATAAAATGAAAATAAAAATATTAAGTTAAATGGAAGTTACCTAAAGTGACTCTGTATCTTCTAATCAGAAAAGCAATAGCAACAAGCAAATATATGATAACGCACCTCTCTTTGATTCACAGTTTTGAACATCATAACCACTATTGTCAACCAGCCCCTTGATTCACAATATTATGAACCATGTCCCCTTTACAGGGACAAGGCCCATGTTTTGTACCCTCTGCCTTTTAGGCTGCCCTTTCAAGCTCTTTTCAGTAATACCTCTTCCAACATATTGTAGTTTGATCCAAGGTTGAGAGTTACTAAGGTGTGGGGTTTGTTTGTTTGTTTGTTTGTTTGTTTGTTTTGTAGATCATTAGAGGCTGTAAGTTCTCTGAAACTTGAAGTTTTGATTCAGGGTCCACTTAGCATTTTCGAGAGTTACTCTAAGGTGTTTATAGCATTCTTTGTTTCAGAATATTCTCAGGACCTCTAGAGCCTGTCTGCCATGAGTGAAAGAGGGTAATAAATAGGAAATGAAATACATACTGAAGCAAACCAAAACTTGCTTCAAATAAAATCTGAAATAGATGGTCCAGTATATAAAGAAAACATACTGGTTAAAGCACAGGGATGTGGCGTCATGGTGGCCTCCTGTTTCTTTCCCCTCTTCAACTCAGAGTGACATTTAGGAGTTGTAGAGGAAGAGGCTCAGTCATAGCAAGAGTAGGTAGACCCGTGTTCTGATTCTGGTGCTGCCACTAACTGTATGGTCTTGCTTAGTCATTTAACAGATTTGTGTTCCTTTTAGGGTTATTATAAGCACTAGAGATTTTGTATGTAAAGCATTAGAACAGTGCCTGGTCCATGGTGTAGGCACTCATATAGTAGGCTACTCTTAATACCAAAGCTTTATTAAGGGAGATTTGACTTATTACTCTTAAATAATACTTAGGATTAGTCAGTTAAGTAGCATTTTTGTTAGTTTGTTATTTTTTAGTGAAAACATTTTCTTAGTGTACCTTTTTGTGCCAGTGATAAAACTTAATTGAAAGACTAAAGTTATGCTTTAAAATGGACTCTCACTATGATTAAATGTTTTAAAAAGAAGTTTTTGGCTTAAAGTATTTGGGAGGAGAAAAGTCTCTTCAAAGTGCAGGCTATCTAAATAAGTCATTAAGCATTTATTGCTTGCAGTTGACTGTCACTTCGGTCCGTAAGATTTCATGTAAGTGAAAAAATGTTTTCAGACTAATGTAATAAATGCCTCACTAAGATGTTTTATTCTCAGCAAGTGTGGATGGTGCACAGTGTCTGGGGTCAATAAAAGCATTGTCTGCTTTTGAAATTTTCTGTTATACTGGTAATGGAAAGTTAGCTTAGTCCAGTATCAGGGAGCAACAGAAAATAGTTCCCCAGACAGAACTGAAAATACCATTTAGAGATGACAAGAAAAACTTAGCGAGGCAGTTCTTGAAGGACAGTTATCTTTTATGGAAAACTTAAGTACAAAGAAATGGGGTTTTTTGTTTGTTTTAATGAAAATCATGTTCCTTACTCAGCTGCCGACTGTGGTTTTATTCCAGACTTTTTCCAGTCTGGAGTTGAATACCTGCCTAGTACTCAAGGAAACTATGCAGTGTCCTCAGTTGCCGCTGCCTCCGTCTGAAGCCCTGCACTGGCAACAGTGAGCGGGTGACTGGTGTTTAGAAACAGTGAGACTAATCAGTCACGGAGCTTTGTATCCTCAGCAAGAATAGCAAAACCTGCCCAGAAAATTTGGTAAGTGTTTTCAGGCAGCTGGGCAACCTGGGAATTGTTGATTCCCCCCCACCCTCCACGATCAGTCTACTGCAGTTCCTTGTAGAGGAAGGAACAGCCTCCACCAGTGATGAACGAGGCCTGGGCTTGGCCAGCCCTGCTGGTGGAGCTAAGGGTACCCGGCCTTGAGTAGAACACAAGGCCATTTGCTGTGATTAGCAGTAGTAAGTAGTACACATATAACAGACCACTTTTCTCCAAAGGATTTCATCTCCAAACTCCAGAGTATTGTACACATTTAATAAATTTGTGACTTGTTCAGGGTCATGTAAGCTCACATGAGCTAGAACCTGGGTCTTTAAACCTAGTTTAGAGATCTTTCCAGAGCACTCTGGTAACAGCCGAGGGTCACTCCATAACTGAAACAGGCATCCACAAATTCTGGCCACTCTCTGGAAACCAGGACTTCATGTTGTGGCTAAAGTTCCGGTATTTTATGGGACATAATGGTACTGTGAATGTAAACAAAAGGCCTTGATGGGCTAGGATCAAGAACTTCGGGGCTCACACCCAAAAGCTAAGCTCTTCTGGGGAAGCAAGATGAGACAGTAGCCTCAAAAAGCTACCAGATTACTTGCGAGGCGGTTGTATTCTTCATTTCCACAAGAGGGCAACAGCTCCTGAACAGCCAGGCACTGGCTAAACATTGAGCTCCAGAAATGGAGACACTTTTTAGCTGCAGCAGAAGGGCAGTCAAGGTTCACTGAATCAAATGGTGTTTTTTTTGGAGCTACACGTTAGCCTGGGGGCTGTAAGGGAACATGATCTGATAATAAACCAAAACAAACCAAAACTGGTACAAAGAGGCCTGGATGTAGAATCAGGAGATCTGAGTTAGAAGGATCATAGAGATTATCTGGTCCAACTCTCCTGATAACTAAAGGCCCTTTTAAGCCTCTGAAATGGTGAGGTCCAGCCTCTGGTGAATCTGGAACTGTCTCAGGAGGGAGTCCACTCCAGGGATGGACCTCTGATGGTGGAAGTGTTCTTTCTAAATCAAGGTAAAACTCGTCTCCCCGTAACATCACATAGTGGCATCCTTGGCCTTTCCCCCAGGGCTCTAACATGTGATAACCCACCACTACTTTGAAGATAGTTGCCACTTCTAAGTCTTCTTCAGTCTAAATATTTCTTGTTCCCTCAACTGTCCCTCACTTGATGGGATAATTCACCCCTTCAGTAACTGAATAGAATTAGGACCCAGATCTAACCTTCTAGAACGGGGATCTTTGTACTTCAGTTCTTGGCTTTATGCTGTCCATAGAAGAAGGTTTCCAAAGCATAGAGGCTTAGCCCATGGAAATCAAGTTCTTCCCCAAGCAGGAAGCTGGAACTGAAGTCATGGAAACATTGTCTGTGGTCTTCAGGACCAACTCTCATTGAGGCCAGGACTGTGATTCAATCTTAGGTTACTGGAAATGTCAGTATGCTCAGAGCTAAGACATTCTGTTCTCTGGTTCTGTTGTACTTTTCCCCAGGATCTGCCACTCAGCAGCAATCAGGTGTAATCCAAGCACTATGGAAGTTTCATTAACGGTTTACTTAATAAATGCAATACTCATTGTACAGATAAGACTCAAGTACAGATAAGAACAAAGAAATTAGAATCCCATAATCCTACCACTCAGTGGAAACGATTAACATTTTGTCATATAGAATCCCTTAACAATCATGGCTTTGCCAACTGTGGCTTTGCCCACCCATCTTTTTAAGCCAAAGCCCATGGTAATTATGGCGTCTTTCTCCCACAGACAGTGTATATGAGACTGTAGGACTCATGTCAAGAAGAGGTGTGTTTAAGCTATAAACTCTAAATACATAAAAAACAGTGAGCCCTGTGGTTTAATCAGAGTGCTGGCAGAGTTAAAACAATACAGCTCATAGATTTCTCAAATCACTATAAAGGGAATTATGGTCCCCTAGCAGTACTTCTTAAAAGCCCTTTTCTTCTCGTCGGCAGACTACTTCTGTCTTCAGCTGCTTTGGTCGAAGCCTCAGGGAGGGTTGAGGAAACCATTCTCCGTCATGCTTCTTCCTGTGCTTCCCTCCCCTTCCCATCATGAGATCTCAGTAACCGGGATGAGGAGGGTGAACCCTACGGGAGGGGGGCAAGGAGACCAGGCTGAAGCGTGAGTCAAGGTAGAAGCACCGCGGCCCCCACTCGAAGGCACCGTCAGGGTAAAGGCTGAAAAGTCTGTGTGCTCATTTCTGGGCCATCCAGAGGGAGACTCAGCCCGGGAAGTGTACTCCTAAGTGCTTCAACAACCTGTGAAAATACCAGACAGTTCTCTGCATTTTACCAAGGATTCTGAAAGATGCAAGATCATGACTGTGAAAGATGTTTTAAGCCAGTAAAGGCTGGCATGAAGAAATGTGATCACGGGAGTTCTCTGGTGGCCTAGTTGTTAGGATTCTAGGCTTTCACTCCGTGGCTTGGGTTCAATCCCTGGTCAGGGAACTGAGATCCTGCAAGCCATGGGGCGAGGCAAAAAAAAAAAAAAAGGAAAAAAAAATATATATAATCACAGCTTCAGTCTGCATGCCATGGTTTCCAGTAGAATCTGAAAAATCATGACCTGAAGCACTGAATGTGCCCTGGAACATTGTAGGTCATGCAGGAGAGTGGTTACTATTGTGTGGATTTTTAAAAAATAGCTTTATTGAGGTATCGTTCACATACCATAACAATTCATCCATTTAAAGCGTGCCTTTCAGTGTTTTTTAGCATAGTTATGGAGTTGTGCAACCATCACCACAATTTTATAACATTTTGATATTCCCCTGCCCCGAAAAAAACAAATCCTGTACCCATGAGAAGATACTCTCCATTTTCCCCAACCCTGTTCGTCCTAGGCAACCACTAACCTGTCTTTCCCTGTGGTTTTGCCTGTTCTGGACATTTCATATAAATGGAATCATACAATATGTGGTCCTCTGTGACTGCTTCTTTCACTTAGCCTAATGTTTTCAAGGTTTATCCACGTCAAAGCATGTATCAGCATTTCATTTCTTTTTATTACCAAACACTATTCCATCAGTATGGATACACCGCGTTTTATTTACCCATTCATTGGTTGATGGACATTTGGGTTGTTTCCTCTTTGGGACTGTTACGAATATTACTGCTATGGACACGCATGTACAAGTTTTTATGTGGACATACGTTTCCATTTCTCTTGGGCGTATACCTAGGAGTGGAACTGCCAGGCCACATGGCAAGTCTCTGTTTAACCTTTTGAGCAACTGCCAAACTACCAAAGCAGCTGCATCATTTTACATTCCCATCAGCAGTGTGTGAGGGTGGGTTTTTTAATGCCAAAGAATTTAGTTTGCTTGGGAAGCAAGTTACTTCTAGAACTCTTATTTACTGTGCATTTAAAGATATTCTTAATGCCTTCTTAAAAATTAGAACTTTATTTACCATGAGACCAAGCGCTTTAATACAGTTGAAACTAAAGGTACATAAATTTTGCATCCTGCCTTTTTACTTAATTGTGTGGGAAGCTACACTTACTAAGCATGCAGGCAGTTTAATGACTCTAATACTTTATCATAAATAATATACCATATTTCCTCCATTGTTAACATTTAGGATATTTTCAACTCTTCACTTACATGCTGCGATGAATTTTTTTGGTCTATCAATAGGTTTCTCTTTCTGAGATACTAAGAGATTGCCACCAGTACAGGACAAAGAATATGAACACTACTAAAGCTCTTGACTTACATCGGCAAGCTGCTTTAAAAAAATATTTACGGCAACTTATGGTCCCACTATCAGTATATGAGCGTTCATTTCATCGTGCCTTCTCTAGCACTGGATGTTCCTTCTTGTTCAGAAAACAAAATCAAAACCAAAACCTTAATTTTAAGAAAAATGTTCTATTAAAGTAATATATAGAAAATTACACAAATCAGGGAAGGGGCCTCGCCGTACAGTGGTTAGGACTCCATGCTCTCACTTCCAGGACCTCTCAGTGCGGCCGAAAAATAAAAATAAAATTACACAAACCATTAATGTCTGCATAGCTTGATGAATTTTCACAAAGTGAACACACCTATGTAAACAGACCCATCTCAGCAGACAGGACATTTCAGCACCTCAGAGGTTACCATCACACCTTCCCTGGGGAAGCCACTGTCTTAACTCCTAATGCCATAGGGGAAATAAACCTTGATAATCTTAATGCATAAAAATGTGTAAAGTAAACCAAGTTACCACGAAATTCCTAACCCTTTGCACCATTTGTTTCTTTTGGTAATCCAGGGCCTATACTTTGCAAAGGTAGGTTTCTTTATTTCAGCTTCCCCAACTGGGTGGGGAAAGAGGGAACCCACGTGATTTCTAATCCCAGGGTCTCAGATCTGACCTCAGCTATGTGTGTGCCATGCTTGTGCCCAGCATCCCTCCTGGGAATCTGTAGAACTTCTTCCTTCCTGTCTTGCTCAGGTAATGATGGGCTTTTTCCTGCCCTTCATAAATTATCAAACCAAACTCTAGAGGATGCCACTCTAGGATTCTAAGCCAGCAGCAGAACTTTCACACAGTGAGTGAAGCATTTTACTCAAGGAAAGGCCAGAGCTAAACCCATGGCTCTAGTCCTGGTCAGTTTTTCTATAGGAGATGATCTCTTTCTAGAACCGGAGAGAACAAGTACCTTAGGAAGCCATTGCTCTTTTCCCCACAGACCTGGCAGAAGCTTGGAATGAAGGAGCTCTTGTTTTTCCAGGTCTGGGAGCACAGGACATTTTGCTCCAGCCTGCCTGGTCAGCTCTGTTCCCTGGGCTTCCTCTTACACTGAAAACTAAGAACTTACATATAGGAAATGATGTCACCACGAATTCAGGTGACTAGAGCTTTTGGGGGAGCACTTGGTTCTCTGCTGCTGCCACTGAAGAGAAGGAATATAGAACAGGGTTTTCCTCTGAGTCTCCTGGAAGATTCTCACATATTGCTGTTCTCAGCCCTGTCCCCCAACCTCACCTCAACCCACCATATTACATTATTTACAACCATCCCAAGACAGGGTGGGATAACATTATTACCTTTTACCCAAGAATCATGATGGTCAAGTAACTGACCTGGATTTGACGGCAGAACTGGGGTTGGAACTCGGGGGCTCCTGAAATCGAGTTGAGTGTCGTCCTGTCATTCTGTACCTCTGCTGTGGATAGAAGCCTTCGGACTGTGGCAGCCTATGTGGAAAATCATGGGCTTTGGAGAAATCCCATGAAATCTATGCCCTATCCTATAAACTATGAGAATTTAGGTAAGTTATTTATCAACTCTGAATCTGTTTATCATATAAAGGGAGGCAATACCTACTCTAAGCTGTTAAAGATTAAGTGAAAACACTACAAACGACCTTGCAGACTATCTAGGTTTGAATCCTGACTTTGCCTCTTTCTGACTGTAGGAGAAAATGTTTTAATCTCTGGACCTCCATTTCTATGTTTGTAACAGTATATCTTTTATTTAAAACAAACAAAAAACCTTATTTTACAGATGATAAACTGATCACAGTTATGAAAAAATTCAATGCCTGCACCTCAATGACTAAGTCATTTAAACTTAAGTTTCCTCATCTGTAAAACAATCTGAGCAGGGATCTCATCCTTATACTGTAGGGTGGTGGTAGAAATCAAAAGTCATTGAGAACCATTTAAAAACTCCTGATCAGGGAGATATTAATGCTCCATGTTTCTTAGAAGACTTTGTGATCTTAAGATGCCTTAAGTGTCCAGGGGAAGCTACATTGTATTGTGTCTCTTATGTATCTGGTGAGATACTTTCCATTTTGTTAATGTCAGTACTGGAGCTAGATATTAAATAACTTGCCTGAGGTCACAGAGTTAGTATGACTGACCTGGCTCTGACTCACAGCTTCTTCTTCAAAGACAGTGTTTTTTCAGGATGAGAAGGTCATGACCAGGACCTTAAGTTTTGTTAGAGAAATGAGACCTCTGGCCATAAAGATGGGTCACGCAGAGTCTTGGAATGGCACCATAGGGCTGCCGGGAATATATTCATAAGCAAATCTGAGGGAGGATGGGCTCAGGCCTGACATCTTGTTCAGAAGAGCAAAACGCAATAGCAAACCCTACTGACGCTGTACTGCCTTCTCACCCACCATCACTGCTCCCAACTGGATCAGAAGAGAGGCCTCCAGAGACCTGGTGAGAGGTCAGTCTCCCGGCAGCTGGGAGGTCCCATCCTTTTCGCCCTCTGAGAGCACCTCTCATTTCTGCTACCTGGTATCCACCAAGGAGCAGGTCTCAGAGGACAGGGTGGCAGTGACTAGGGAACCCTTGCAGCCTCAGGGCAAGGCAGGCTCCTGTGCCTCCAAGAAGGCAATGAGCAGGGATCAGCTCCAGGAAGCTGTTACCCTGCAGCCTGAGGAGTCTCGGAGACACAGCCCTGTCCCCTCCCAGAGAGGTGCCCTTCCCCAAGGAGAAGCTCAGGAAGGCGTCCTTGGCATCACCCCCAGGCAGCCGCTGAGTGCAGAGAGGCGTCCTTAGACGCCCCCCAGGCCCAGCCACCACTGCTCATGGCTTGGCCATGTCTAGAGAGTGTGCCCTCCTAGAGCTGAAGTATTCCTGAACTCAGTGCCCAAAAAGATGAGGGGAGAGCTTGCATTCCACCCCCAGCCCCGAGCGCCCCTGACCAGTTTTATTGAGATGGAATTGACATATAACATTGTGTAAGTTTAAGATGTACAAAGTGATGATTTATGCATCTATTGCAAAATGATTGCCACAGTAAGATCCATCACCTCACAGGGTTACAACTTTTTTTCCCTATGATGAGAGCTTTGGACATCTATTCATTTAGCAAAATTTTTTCTTTTTATTAGGAACTTTCAAATACAGTATTGTTAACCAATCATCATGTTGCACATTACACCCCCAGGACTTAGTTGATAAGTGGAAGATTGGACCTTGTGATCACCTTCCCCCAGTTCTCCCTCCCCCCACCCCCTGCCTCTTGTTTGTTCAAGTTCAGTTTTGTTTTGTTTTTTCCGATTCCATAGATAAGTGAGATCATGCAGTATTTGTCTTTGTCTTATTTCACTGTCCGCATTGTTGCAAAAAGAGCCTGGAATTTAATTCTGAGATAGCTGGCTGACAACTATAGCATCCCCAGGACTAATTGGGGCATAGATTTCTAGAAAGGGTCAGGTATGTCCTTCTCAAGCTGTCCTCTCTTCTCTTGCTCTCTCCTCCCCTCCTGTCTCCTTCCCCCCAATCTACACACTCATGTTCTCAAGCTGACAGTTGTCACCCACGCTGCAGCCTTGGGATTGACCGTTCAGCCAGGGTTTCTTGTACTAGTGGGACGGCATGAGGTGAGGAAAGTTCATATCAGGCAGGCTAGCGAAACTTCTACTCTAGAGAACGTTGGAGGGCACAGAAAGCACTGACTCTTTTCTGAGGCCTGTTTTGGGGCTGGCCTGGCCCCAAGTGGGGAGAAGAGGCTCCCCAGCAGCAAACCCATCAAGAACCATGACTTGAATTCCTCTTCAGTTTGAGGTCCAAGTCGGTCACTCAGAGAGCTAGTTGGGGAAACAGCCTAGCTAAATAGCAGAGGTGTCTGTGTGTCTGAGGCAGTGGCCGGTGCTTTTAACACTGTTACAGAAATAAAAGCAAACTGGAAAAAACAACAACAACAACAACAAAAAAACCCTCTTGATTCTTGCTGCATTTCCAGTATCCACCACAAGGTGGCAGGGGGCTACAGGAAAAGAGGGAGCTCTTAGGCGCAGGGTGTGCTCTTCAGCCCATCTGTCCCTCATGGTGATGAGGAGCCCTCCTTGGCATTCATGTCCCCCTCCCTTAGTGGGAATCATCCCAGGCACCTACTTCCCCCACCCCGCCCTCCTTCCACCCCTGGGTCTCACCATAGTCCCAATGGTTCTACACCCAGAGCTCCCTTCTGTGTTCTTTCAGGGATGCATCCCTTCCCCTGGGACTGGATAGCAATGGCTGGAATTTACTATGTGTTTACTATGTGCCAGGCAGAGATCTAAACATTTACATGAATCATTTGTTTAATTATCAGAACAACACTATGATAGAGGCGCAACAAGTCACCCTGTTGGACAGATGAACTGGGCGAAGGGAGATTAAGAGCAGTTTTCTTGGTCACGTGGATCAAAAGCCCTGGGCCCAGGCTTTACCTGAGGCCATTTCCCCAGAGGTGGAGCCACAGCCACGTGGTAACCCAGCTGCGACAGCAAACCACAGTAAGTCACTCCCAGCCAAACTCCCAGGAGTTCCCAGTTACCACATAACAAAGCCCAAACACAGTCTGGCCTCCCATCCCTCCCCAGGCAGCAGTGACTGTTCTAGGAGCAGCCTCCTTCCCACCTCCCAGGCCTTCTCCCAAATAAGATACCTCCAGGCTCTTTGGTCTGGGCTTTTACCATATCAGGGAGATTATCCTTATCTGGTCACAATCCAATTCTACCCTCAAGTCCTATTATAGGATGAATGATGTACCCCCCCCCCCAAAATTCACATGTTGAAGTCCTAACCCCCAGAACCTCAGAACAGGACCTTATTTAGAAATAGGGTCATTGCAGATGTAATCAGGTAGATGAGGTCATACTGGAATGGGATGGGGGTGGGGGAGGCAGGCCCTAATCCAACATGACTGGTTCTTACAAAAAGAATGTTGGGGCTTCCCTCGTGGCGCAGTGGTTGAGAGTTCACCTGCCGATGCAGGGGACACGAGTTCGTGCCCCGGTCCGGGAAGATCCCACATGCCGCGGAGCGGCTGGGCCCGTGAGCCATGGCCGCTGAGCCTGCGCGTCCGGAGCCTGTGCTCCGTAACGGGAGAGGACACAACGGTGAGAGGCCCCCGTACCGCAAAAAAAAGAAAAAAAAGAATGTCATGTGAAGACAGTGACACAAAGAGAATGTCATGTGATGATGGGAGTGATGCAGCTACAAGCCAAGGAATAGCAGAGATGGCCATCAAACCACTAGGATCCAGGAGAGATGAGGAAACAGATGCTCCCACACAGCTCTCAGAGAGAAACAACCCTGCAAATACCTTGATTTTGGACCTGATTTTCAGACCTCCAGAACTGTGAGGCTATACATTTCTGTTAAGACACACAGCTTGTGGTACTTTGTTATGGCAGCCTTAGGCAATGAATACGAGACCCAATTCCAATACTTCCTCTTCAGAGCCTGCAGGGGCTTCCCCTGCTGTGGGTCAGGACTAACATCCCTGGCAGGGCCCAGGAAGGCAAGGAGCAGGTATCAGTTGCAGGAAGCTTTTAACCCTGCAGGCTCCAGAGTCTCGGTGGCACAGCCCTGTCCCGTCCAAGAGAGGTGCCCTACAAGCAGACGTCTTGGCATCATTCCTAGGTAGCAGCTGGGCATGCCCATGAGAGGAAGCCCCACTTCCTGGCTCTGGCTAGGTCCTTAGACCCCAGGCCAGCCACCACTGCTCATGGCTTGATCATCGGTGATGTCAAATGTCGGAGGGCCTTGCATTTCAGCTGATGCCTGTCTACCTTTGGGCTGAGAACTGTTCAAGGACAGTGTCCTGTCACCTTCAACCAAGACAGATCCAAACTGGGGACCTGAATGGGGCAGGGGACCCTGGGAAGTGGTAAAGTGACCAGGACCAAAAAGGGGCCGATAAATGGGATGGAAGGAGGAAGAAGGAAGGGAGCAATAATCTCTCGTTTGGTCTTAGCACCAAGGGTGGCCCTGAGGTTGTAGGGTCTGCTGTTCCTCACTTACCTGCCTTCCACAGGGCAGTGCTGGGACTGAAACTTTCCTGAGGACCCTTGGGTCCTCAGGGGAGGGGAAAGAGCCTGTTAAGTATTATTGATCTGAGCTTTCCATACACATTCTCATGCCCGCCCCTAATGATGGATCCAGGAGGCATTGTGATTTCCATTTTACAGATGAGAAAACCGAGGCTTGCATTTCGTAACTAGACCAAAGCCTCAAGGAGGCCAGGCCAGCAGCAGTCACGCCATTTGCTCTATCTGATGCTTTTGGAGCAGAACACCCCCCCCCCACATTGTGTTGGGTGCAGACTGTGGCCCTGGGGTTTGAGGTGGAGCCACACGGGGTCACTGGAGCAGCCAGCTATGACCCCTTCTGCCACATGGAAGCTCTGAACCTCCTTATCACCAACCTCCCTCGCTGAGTCTCATCGAAACCACCAAAGGCCCTGTCCCTCCCTGTCTTGTGACCGAGCCCAGAAACCCCCAGGGCTGCCTGAAAGTCAGCTGCCTTGAAACAAAGGGCCACTCGTGCCCTCCCACCCCTCCCCCGGCACACAGCCCAGCGGGGACAGCAGGTATGTAAGCAAATGGGGAAATAGGGCCACAGCTGCCGCCCAGCCTGGGCAGCGCTTGGTTTTCTGAATTCCCTTTCCCACTAAGTGGTGATTACTGCAGCTGCCTGGGGCCTGATCCTTTCAGCCACCTGACCGCAGCCGGGGGGGCACCGGGAGAGCAGGCGGCGTGCACTTGGGGCGGTCGGGGGCAGAGCCTCAGCGGCAGATGCCAGGCCCTGATTATTCCGGGAGGGCTGCAGAGGGGTCGCATTTGCACTTCAAAGGGGGTTGGGGCCCCAGCGCCCTCCTCTTGGGACCCGGGTCTATTCTGGGGAAAATCAAGTTGCTTTGAGTGAGTTTCACACTCGGGTCCACCCCCTTCTTAACACGAGGGCGGGTTTAAACATCTGCAAGGAGGAGTTACAGCCCACTCACTAGACCCTCCCTGGGACCCTCTGTCTAGCAGCTCTCCTTCTGGTGGGGTCTGTTCCAGGGGGAGGGGCTCTGGCGTTTAGCCTCTGCTCTGTTTCAGCTGCCCTTTCATCTCAGTCCCCCCAGCATCCCTCCTTAGGGGGTGAATCATGCCCCCCAAAATATTGACATCCTAACCCCCAGTACCTGGGAACATGAACTTCTTTGGAAATAGGACCACAGCAGATGTACTTAGTTAAGATGAGATACGCCTCTAGTCCAAGGTGACTGACTGGTGTCCTTACAAGAAGAGGAGCGACACAGAGGGATGCCCGGTGAAGACACGGAGACACAGGAGAGAAGATGGACCGGGGAAGACACAGGCAGAGAAGGGAGTGATGCTGCCACAAGCCAGCGGACACCTGGAGCTGGCAGAAGCCGGGAGAGGCAAGAAGCCCTAGAGCCTTCCGAGGGAGCACAGTCCTGCCAACACCTTGATTTTGGGCTTCTAGCTTCCAGAACTCTGAGATGATAGACTTCTGCCCCAAGCCACCCTGTTTGTGGTACTTGTTAGGCAGCCCTAGGACACTAGTAGACCCCTGAAAAATAGGTGGTAATATCCCTATGTAACTAAAGAAGAAACAGACCTGGAAAACTGCTGTTCACAGGCCATGCTTCTTTGCAAAGTGTCACGAGGACCTCGCTGTAACACCTGAGCACTGTGCTGGGGCAGGGGGCGACCAGCCCAAGTCCCCCCACCCCATCATTAAAGCCCAAAGTAATTCAGGTTGTGACCAGGGTCCTGAAACCACATGATGAAATGGAAAGGAGACTGGACGAGAAGCAGCATCGCCCCTCCTTTACCCAAATCCACCTCCTCTCCCTCCCGGGGCTCCCGTGTTGTTTGCACAGGCTGCCTCTTCATTGCTCAGGTGTGTGTCTCCTCGGCCAGCCCCGGGAACGCGCTGCATCCCACTCCCTAGCTCCTCCTCTCGGCTCAGTAAGTGCCACTGGCTTTGGCTTCTCTCCTGCTGGGTAGTGGGATGGGGGGTTGAAAGGAATTATCGCCCTAAAGGAGCTCACGGTCTGCAGGAAACCGTGGAGGAAGATGTGTTCAACTCCTTCCAGGCCTGACCCTCACCCCTGGGCTACAAAGCCACTGTCCTGCTTAGCCTCTGTGAAATGGGGCTGTGAACAGCCATGCCGGCCTTGGGTGTGATGTTCTTTGCACGCTACAGATGCTGTTGTGAGCCGATAGGGTAGGAGGTCCCTGAAGAAAGAGAACCAGGCATGGCTCTCTTGACGTAAGAGAAGGCATTTTGGGTCTAAGCCATTTTGTGACCTGAGCCTGGCCACAATGCTTGCCCTTGAACGGGTCTCAGTATTTAATGATCTTAAGGGAAGTGAGGGAATGCAGGAACAAAGGAAAAGTAGTCAAGAAAAGTCCTAGTTTCTCCTCCAAGCGTATATATGACGGTCTGATACATACCTTTGAGTTCTGCAGGAACTAAGGCCCCCATCCAAGCGGAGGATGGAATGATGATGCTGACGCTCCTGACTTCAATGAACTAAGGCTAGGACTCTGTTGACCTTTGCCCCAAGTCTAGGCTGAGTTCTCCTCTGCTCAGGCCCCTTCATGAATATGCATGTACCCTTAGCTTAAAACTACCCCAGTTTTGCTGTTCAGAGAGACATTGCTTTGGGAAAGATCCCCGGTGTTCTCCTTACTTGCTGCCATAATAAATAATAAATAAGAAATCCTTCCTTCTCCTGCTCTTTGCCTCAGCTGTCTTTGGGCTTGACACCCAGCAAGAGGCGAACCCAGTTTTCGGTTAGCACCGTGCCCTGTAAGACTCCACCTCACTCCCAGCAGCGGGTGACCTAACGGGTGGGGTCGTATCCTCACCCACAACCCAGGCCCCCCAGTCACGACAGAACTGCCCTCCTCCTGGCCCTCCCCTTCCAGAGACACTGGCCGTCAGCTTTCCAGCCACCCTGCCCCTCACTCAGGCCTGAGGATGCTGCTAGCTTCTGGGCGGGGCAGGACGGGAGGCTGTAGAGGTAACGGTTCTCCTTGTCTGTCCCTCCAGCCTCGGGAGGTGCAGACTGGAGCAGTAAGGGGGAAAGACAGCCAAGTGGGAACCAAGGGGAAGCGTTGTTGCAACAGTCACTCGCTGTGTGGGTGACCCTCGCTGAGGGCGCCTATGTCGTGGGGATGGTGTATCTCACAGCACAGGGCTGCCATGGGTCCTGGGGGAGGTGGACCTGCAGCCAGGTAATCAGTGTGCCTTCTCCACAGGGTCTGGCGTCATTGGCCTCTCGCCACCTAGAGAGAGAGAGGAGGGCGAGTCACTGTGCCTGCCCTATGGGGACACAAAGCAGGGGATCCCGCCCAGGCCTCCTGGCCAGGACGCTGCAGCAGCCTTAATGATCTCCGCTTCCTCATTAGGCTGCTGAATGGACAGCCTCCCCATTGTCTGGCCATTTGTCTCCAGCCTTTTCCCTCTCCTCTGTGTACAGCACAATAGCCTGGAAATGGCCACTTCCTCTGTCATTTACTGCCTGAGATGGCCTCACCAGACAGTCTGAGGATGAGAGCCTTGGCTAAGTACCCTCCAGATCACCTTAGCCAAGGCGGAGCGGGGGCGGGGGGGACCTAGATCCTTGGAGGTGAAGGGGTTCGCTCAAGGTTATACGGGGGAACCGGCAACAGAGCCCCGTGGGAAGTCTAACCCCCATCCAGAGCACCCGCTATGGCTGAGGAGGTGCCAGCCAGCTTTGGGGGCCCCTGCCCAGAGGTCACCTACAGCCAAACTGGTGGGCTGGCTCCTGGGCGACCCCGAGAACAACACAGCCCAGCCCGCCCCAAGCCTCCCTTCCCTTACCGGCTCCAGCTTCTCCCCATGCCCTAATGTCCCATCCCTGGAGATTTGCTGGGGACATCCTAGGAGTCCTTAAACGTACCCATCATCAGACACATTCGATATATTCAACCAGTGTTCCTTCTCTTCTCTGTAATGGCCCCAATTCATAAACCAATATGGCTCTCGGCAGTGAGCGTCCGTGAGCACCTACAGCGTTGTGTTTTGGAGGCTCGAAGAGGGCAGTTGTGGATGTAACCTGCACTTGAGCTTCGCACAGGACTCTTGGCTGCACCTTGGTGCCGTCCATGAGGGCTTGGAGGCTGCGGTGTAAAGAGCTAGGATGGAGGCCCCCATCCATGAGGCTTCGGCTGGTGGTGCTGGGCTCCGAGGTGAGGGCAGACACGAATGGGGAGGCAGAGAGGAGGAGGGGGGAAGAGAGAGAGTAGGGGGCATGGGGATCAGGTGGACGCGCGGTGGGTGGGTGACCCGGATCCCCCCTCCAGGAGGAGACTCATCTCCCCGCCTGTCCGGAGTGTAGTGGCTGCAACTCTCAGCTGAGTCCCTCTCTGAGTTTTGCCTCCTGGTCCACAGCCACACCTCGTCCCAGGAGCGGGGACAGGTGTAAAGGCCCAGCCCTCCTGCCCCATCCCGTGTGAGGATCACGGAGCCCCACGGTGAAGTCTCCCTGCGCGCCTCAGTCCTGCTGGCTTCCTTCCCCTGCGGATGGAGAGGCCTGCTCATCTCTTTCTGGCGCTTTCTGGAGGTTGACCTGTGCCCTGATGAGAGGGAGGGGTGAGATGGGAGGCACGCAGTGCCTTTCCCCGTTGAGAAGCCCCTCCACCCCCTTCCCACCCACACCCACATACACATACACGCACCTCTCGGGCCCCAGTTTTCAACATCAACTTTAAAAACACTAGAAACTAGAGGAAAGGAGTGCTGTCTTTTTTTTGCTGGTTTCCCTTCTCTCTCTCTGTGTGTGTGTGTGTGTGTGTGTGTGTGTGTGTAAGAAAAGTTAATTAGCTTAATAGACTTTTTCCTTTTCTGATAGAGTTATGCCCTTTGGGAATCTGTAGGTAGAAATACCCTGTGAAACTGAGATATTTGAAAGATGGCAGTATGAAATTGAGCCTGAGAACAGTTTGCTTTTCTCGGGCTCAGGAAGCAGGAGGAGGGAGGTGGGAACCAGATTGGGAAAAACAGGCTTTGGGCTGGGGAGATTTTACTTAGGTTTTCCCGTAGCTGTGTCCTTCTGTGATGCCAGCGCTCACTTGGAGCTGGCCGGTTGGCATCGCTGTGGCCCCTCCCACTTTCTAAGTATAGTCTTTGAGGCCCAGCCAGCTGGGAGCCAGAGCCAGAATTTCCCTGGAAAGCATTTGCTTGCACAGGGTCCAGGCCAGGGAAGCTGGTGCAGGAGGATGGCGGGGCTGGACTGTGGGCAAAGGTGCTCAGATCCGTCCCGTTTCTTCTTTCCTCGGATGGGCCTGGCTCCCTGTGTGTACATCAAAGTCTTGGATGGATGGTCCTGAGGCTCCTTCCAGGCTGACCTCCGGGTGGGCGGCCCTCTCCTCCAATCTGGTGGTGACCAAAGTGGGGACCAGAGCAGGCTGAGCTCCAGGCTGCTCAGCAAGGCGTTTGCAGGGGCTGGGGGTCAGCGGGCCCCCCAAGAGCCTGAGGCACTCAGACGGGAGTGGGGGACAAAGGCAAGGTGACCTTGATGAGCTGACTCCCTCGCTGCACCCATACCCAGCTTCCCCCCACCCTGGAGCCCAGCAATCTCACGTGACCTCACTCTTCTCCAGCTTGGGAAATACTTCAGAAACCAAGTCACTTCCTCCCAGGTCACCTGTCCCGGGATATCTATACTTCTGAAAGCTCAGCCCAAGGACGTGCATTGCTAACAGTGGAATTTCAGGACTCTTTGAGGGGAGGGCCTTCTTGAGGCCTCTCAGCCTGTGGGAAGGTGGGGAAGAGGAGTTCAGAACACAGCCTTTTATGGCTTGTCAGCGACCTGGGGGCTGTCTTAAGGGTGGAAGGAAGAGGCAGCCTCGTGTCAGAGCGGGAGGCTGGGCAGTGGCCACAGTCAGGCCTCACACACTGCGGGGTCCTGGCCTCTCTGAGCCGCAGCTTCTTCATATATAAAATGCACGGTTGCTGTGAAGGGTAAGCATAGTGTGGATTTGGGAAGTCATCCAGCCGCAGCCCAGGAACTGATAACTTCCCTTCTAGGGGTGGACCACACCCGCTAGTCCCCACCCCATGGCCTGCTCTGCTGTGCCCACCTTCCAGCCTGGAAGAACCAATCAAGCCAAGGGAACCCTGGGCCTTGAACCCTCGGGCTACGTGCTGCCTCCCTGGCCCGCAGCCCAGGAGGGTACCACCGGGTGATGGATGCTGGCAGGCAAATAGTCCTGTTATTTTTGTTGCAAGGAATTTAATTTGCCTCACCTGTCACCGGTTACAAAAGCTGTCGTGAGCCTACTTACCTCTAAATTAGCCGTAATGGAGGCAGTAGGGGGTGGGGAGAGCCTAAGGGAGAGTGCGGTGGGGACTCTGTGTGTGTGCATGTGGGCACGTGTGTGTACACGCGTGTGTGCAGGGTGGAAAGAGGGGAGGGGCCGTGAGAGCTGAGAGGCTGCGCTGGGAGAGACGGTGAAGTGGGTTCTAACTGGCTCCCTTCAGGCAGGGGGTTTGGTCATTGCCACAGGCTTGCTCGGGCTCAGGCCCGCTCCAGCCCCGCTACCCCAACTCCCAGCAAATCCCTCTTTGTTCCTTTCTTCCCCCAGCTGTGCCCTTTCTCCCAGGAGCTTCCCCTGACAAGCCAGCCTTCTGGAGTTGAGAGCTGGGGAGAAAAACTGGGGGTGGTAGGGAGATAGCTGACCAGAATAAAGTCAGCCGTTCCCCAAGGCGGGGAGCTTTGCTAAGGCTGCCGGAGCCTGGGCCACCACTGTAGTTTATCACAGTTTGAAGCAGTGACATTATATTAACAAATAATAATAACTATGGTAACAATAAATTATGATAGCAGTAATAAAAATAATAGCAATGCTCGATCTAACTTTTATCGGCATCATCTCACTGAACTGTCAAAACCACCCTCTGAAGCACAGGGAGGTTAAGTCACTGATCCAACATCACACAGCTCAGCAGCAGTAGAGTCTGGAGGTGAACTCAGCTAGCTCTGAGGCTGCACTTGACCCCTTGCCATGCTTGCCACTGAGGCTCCCTTGGCCGGTCTCACAGGAGAACACAGAACTGGGCAGTAGAGTGGGTTGGGTTTTTTAGTTTTGGCTTTTTTTGCGGTACGTGGGCCTCTCACTGTTGTGGCCTCTCCCGTTGCGGAGCACAGGCTCCGGACGTGCAGGCTCAGCGGCCATGGCTCACGGGCCCAGCCGCTCCGCGGCATGTGGGATCTTCCCGGACCGGGGCACGAACCTGTGTCCCCTACACCGGCAGGTGGACTCTCAACCACTGTGCCACCAGGGAAGCCCTGTTTGTTTTTTTTTCATAAAGATTGTGCCTGATGAGAAATGTCTTCGTGTTTATTGAGATTGTGTTGATCGTAGTTGTGCTGTTTCAGGGACCGTGCTTTGACCTGTGGTTACAGTCTGGTTTGCTGAGATAGGTGTTGTAAACATAAAATATAGGGCCTTGAAGCCAGCTAAGGGGACTGAACTTTATTCTGAGGTTAGAGGGGAGCCCCTGAAGGTTTGGGGTAAGGGAGGAGCATGGAGGGAACAGCGCTGGGGGGATAAACCTGGATGTTGTGTGTCAATGGATTTAATGGACCAGAGTGGGAGCAAAGAAACCAGCGGGGATCTCAGAGTTGTCAAGGTGACTAGCTCTGTCATTCCCCAGCTGCATGACCTTGAGAAAGTCCTCTCTCCTCTCTGGTCTCTCTTTTGCACATCTGTAAAAGTGAGATGGTTGGAATTAGAAGATATCTAAGATGTCTTGGGCATTCTGTGATTCTCTGGATGACCTCGGCTGGGCCAATAGATGCTGGAAGAAAACAAGGCGCTTTTTAAAAAATTTATTTATTTATTTATTTATTTTTGGCTGCGTTGGGTCTTCCTTGCTGCGTGCAGGCTTTCTCTAGTTGTGGCGAGCAGGCGCTGCTCTTCGTGGTGGTGTGCGGCTTCTCACTGCGGTGGGTTCTCTTGCTGCGGAGCACGGGCTCTAGGTGCACGGGCTTCAGTAGTTGTGGCTCACAGGCTCTACATAGAGCACAGGCTCAGTAGTTGTGGCTCACGGGCTTAGTTGCTCCGTGGCATGTGGGATCTTCCTGGACCAGGGCTAGAACCTGTGTCCCCTGCATTGGTAGGCGGATACTTAACCACTGCACCAGCAGGGAAGTCCCAGGGGGAAGGCTTTAAGGAGTGGAATCTAGAGAATCTAGGATCTGATTGGATAGGATGATGGAAAGGTGGAGTGTGGGGTCAATGATGGCTCCCAGTGCAAGGAGAGATTGATGGGACATCATGGGAAAACAGTCTGTATTATACAGTAGGCTCATAAACTTCTGCTTGGGGACCCAACAAGGCAGACCCCTCCCACCAAAACAAACATATATATATATAAATTAATTAAACTGAACATTTCTCTGTCAAGTTATGTGGAAAGATGCTATTTTACCTTTAGCATCTATGTAAGGATTGTGTATTTCACAAAATTTGGTTCTACACATGGAAGAAAAATGTTTAATGCTTCAGACTTCTTAAGGGTTTTCACAGGAATTGCTGGGCAGAATTGTTTTTGAGGGGGAGGAAGGTGAGGTTAAAGGCTGCTCAGGGCTGGGAATTCCCTGGATGTCCAGTGGTTAAGACAGCGTTTGCAGGGGGCACAGGCTTGATCCCTCGTCAGAGAACTAAGATCCCTCATGCCATGCAATCAAAAAATGGGCAGAAGACCTAAACAGACATTTCTCCAAAGAAGACATACGGATGGCCAAGAGGCACATGAAAAGCTGCTCAACATCACTAATTATTAGAGAAATGCAAATCAAAACTACAAGAAGGTATCACCTCACACCAGTTAGAATAGGCATCATCAGAAAATCTACAAACAACAAATGCTGGAGAGGGTGTGGAGAAAAGGGAACCCTCTTGCACTGTTGGTGGGAATGTAAATTAATACAGCCACTATGGAGAACAGTATGGAGTTTCCTTAAAAAACTAAAAATAGAGTTACCATATGACCCAGCAATCCCACTGCTGGGCATATACCCAGAGAAAACCATAATTCAAAAAGACACATGCACCCCAATGTTCATTGCGGCACTATTTACAATAGCCAGGTCATGGAAGCAACCTTAATGCCCAATGACAGACGAATGGGTAAAGAAGATGTGGTATATATATACCATGGAATATTACTCAGCCATAAAAAGGAATGAAATTGGGTCATTTTTAGAGATATGGATGGATCTAGAGACTGTCATACCGAGTGAAGTAAGTCAGAAAGAGAAAAACAAATATCGTATATTAACACATATATGTGGAACCTAGAAAAATGGTACAGAGGAACCGGTTTGCAGGGCAGAAATAGAGACACAGATGTAGAGAACAAACATACGGACACCAAGGGGGGAAAGCAGCGGGGCATGGGTGTGGTGGTGTGATGAATTGGGAGATTGGGATTGACACGTATACACTAATATGTATAAAATGGATAACTAATAAGAACTTGCTGTTTAAAAAAATAAATAACATTCAAAAAAAATCCAAGATCAAGGTGAAAAAAAAAAAAAAAGAACCTGCTGTATAAAGGAAAAAAAGATCCCACAGCCAACAACAACAAAAAAAGCTGCTCAGGGCTGCAGGGGATGTTTGGGGGCAATAATGAAAGATGCTGAGGTTACAGCAGTGCCGTGAGCCACGTGGCAAGGAAAAGTCTGCTGAGACTCCCCACCCCCGTCCCCCCAGAGAATGTAAGTTTTCCAGGAGAGAGAACTTGGGGTGTAAAGGAGTCCAAGTTAGGAAAGGACAATGACATAGTCTCCCTAAATGTAGAAATAAGGGGATATTTTAGTTTTCCAACCTTCTTTCCCTGAACCAATTCCCTTCTAGACACAGCACCGCCTAGGCCCTGCCAGCTATATCATCCTGTTGACTTCCTTCATATCACTTCTCAGAATGCAAAAGTCACTTGATTTATTTGTCTAGTTCCAGAGTGTAAGCTCCATTAGGAGAAAGAAAGGACCGCTTTGGTTCGCCTCTGTGCAATTTCTGGTCTCTAGAACAGGGCTCGTCATAGAGTAGGAGCTCAGTCAATATGTGTTGAATGGATCCATGCATGCACACATGAATAAATGTAATGGTGATATTTCAGGCCTTGAGAAGCCTGGGCTGGGGAGAAATGTGGGGCGGCATGACCTTCCTCATATAACTCAGAAAGCACCTGCTGCAGAGGCTGCTTGGGAACCATCGCTGGTTCGCCTCCCTCCTGATGGGCCCAGCACACAGTTTGTCTACGGCTCCGCGAGAAACCCTGAGAAACTATATATATATATATATATATATATATATATACACACACATACATACATGTAGTTTCTCTTTTGTTCCATTTTTTTCTAAAATAATCAGGTTGGGCTTCCCTGGTGGCGCAGTGGTTGAGAGTCCGCCTGCCGATGCAGGGGACACGGGTTCGTGCCCCGGTCCGGGAAGATCCCACATGCCGCGGAGCGGCTGGGCCTGTGAGCCATGGCCGCTGAGCCTGCACGTCTGGAACCTGTGCTCCACAACGGGAGGGGCCACAACAGTGAGAGGCCCGCGCACCGCAAAAATAATAATAATAATAATAATCAGGTTTACGGGGGCTGGGGGTACTCAAGGAAGGCTTGCAGCCTTGACAGCGTTCCAGAGCAAGTGGGGTGGGGAAGGCCTTTGCCCCCCACTTTGCTGCCCTTACTGCAGCTGGAGCAGTCTTCCCATGACCCCATCCCTTTCCAGGCACCCCACTTTTCTGTTACCCCAAGCCCTAAGGACGGAGAGAGGCTTGTTGGTGTGGCAAGTAAGGGGATTGCCAGAAGGCATTTGGGTTATCTTTTCCTATGTCACGTAATAAATCACCCTGGGTTTATTAAGTGGCTTAAAAACACTGCCATTTAATGTTGTCTGGTCAAGATTCTGGAAGGGCCGAACGGGGGGGAAGCAAATCTTTGTTCCATGGAGGTTGGCTGGATCCTGGTCACTCAGCTGGAGCCTCGGGGGGAACACAGGACCCCTCCAGCGCCATGGGGTCACCCCAGCAGACCAGAGGGGCTTCTTACATGGCAGCTCGGGGCCCCCAAGAGTATAAAAGGGGAAGCTGCCAAGCTTAGGCTGCCCTCTAAGCTGCGGCTAGAACTGGCAGAGCATCACTTCTGCGGACTTTGATTGGTTTGAGTGAGTCCCAGGGCCTGCCTGGTCTAAAGGGGAGGGGGTTGCGCCGCGTGATCCGTGGGAGGCATATTCTAGTGGGCGTCACCCATGAAGCGGCCTGCCAGCCTTGGGCCAGGGCCAGGAGAAGGGGAAGTGTCACCCCAGGCCTGACATGACCCCTTTGCCCCCATGCTGAGGCCTTGGAATTAAGACATGTGCGCTCCTGTCCAGGCTTGGTCAGCTAGCTGCCTGACCTTCCTTGGGCTTTGACGGCTCACCGTACCCTGATCCCCCATCTCGCCGGCTTCCTGTGCTGCCCTGTCACCTGCACGGACAGGCAGGGAGACCAAGGCTGTGTGAACGCCTGCTCTGGAATACATTTGTCTTTCCTCTCCTTCCCACCCCTTTTATGTCCCACCCTTGCTGCCAAGGCCCCTGCCTGCGCACCACCTTCCTGGAGACCCTGATATTTCCCACCCAGAGGCACTGTGTCATGTACTCTTCATGTGCTCCACAGGCTGCGCTGTGTTTTTTTTTGTTTTGGGTTTTTTTTTTTTGCTGTACGCAGGCCTCTCACCACTGTGGCCTCTCCCGTTGCGGAGCACAGGCTCCGGACGCGCAGGCTCAGCGGCCATGGCTCATGGGCCCAGCCGCTCCGCGGCATGTGGGATCCTCCCGGACCGGGGCACGAACCCGTGTCCCCTGCATCGGCAGGCAGACTCTCAACCACTGCGCCACCAGGGAAGCCCTGCCCCGTGTTTTTAACTCCCTCTTTACACATCCCTTCTGTCTCCTGCCACCTGAGTAGAAAAGCCCTCTGAGCCTCGGATCTGGGCCCAGAGCAGTAGGGAATGCTTGTCGGGGTGAACGAGGCAGGCTGGCACCGAGAAGCCTGGACAGATGGCCACTGTGGTGACTGCACCTTCCCAGCTGGGAGGCCCTGGGGTGGTGGTAACAATAGCCACCCTGGTCTCCTGCCAAAGAGGCCATACGCAATAGGCCAAGGAGTTGGCTGGTAAGGTGAGCAGCTGGACGAGAGAGGAAGGGAGGCCTGAGTTTGGGGCTGGGGTTAGGGGGTCTCTGTTGGAGAACTCTCGGCCTTTGCAGGGGACCATGGCCCTTGGTCTTCTTTCCCCCCCTCCCCAGGGTCTGCCCAGGGCCTGGTCACAGATAAGGTCACAGGGTTGGTGAGGGGTAGGGACCAGCTGGAGGTCTACCTGATCCCAAGGCCCCTGCTTTCCTACCAGCCAACACAGCCCTCATCAAGGCTGTCCCCCCGCACCACCCCTCCACCCCGCTCCTTCACTGATGGGAAGGGATATCACCTTTCTTATTCCAAGTGCAAAGGCCCCAGGGAGCTGCCGCACCACAGCCAGGGGAAGGAGAGCAGTTGGGGAGGGCATGAGAAAGGGCATTCTTTATTCATAAATAAAAACATAAAATTACCAGAAATAGTTTACATGGCCAAAAGGGGGCACCAAAAATAAAATAACTCAAAGCTGTGAAAAGCAGAGCAAACCAAACAAGACCCGACCAAGAGGAAAATAACTCTATACATATTCTTCCAAATGCCAGTCCATCCACAGCCAGCCCGGGCCGGGGTCCCACAGAAGGGGTGAGGAAGGCAGCGCATCCAAGTGCACAGGTGCACGGCCTCCTGCCCCAGCAGCTGCCGTTCCAACAGCCCAGCCTGCCTTCTCCCTGGGATCCCTCTCTCCCAAGAGATGGCCCAGCCTGGGCCCAGGCGAGAGCAGGGGCAGAGGCTCAGCAGGTGCTTCTGAGGGGAGAGGTATCCCCCTCCCAGTCCCCACGGAGCTCAGTGCCCCTGGGGGTGGGGCGTGCTCGGCAGGGGTGACCCGAATACAGAGGCCAGAGGAGAAACCCAGGGTGGGCGCCGCATTGAGAGTCTGGTCACTCCGAGGCCCAGAGGCAGAGTCCCCTCTTGGTGAGGTGGTGCCGGTGTCGCTGTCTTGCTGCAGACAGCGGAGCATTTCATCACCCTGTGGGGAGCAGCAGGGGTGACCCTGCGGCTCTGACCCTGCGAGCAGGTGTGTCAGCAGCCGTGCTCAGAGGGAGGGGCGGCGAGCTCCCACCGGCCCTGGGCCAGGCCACGGGGTTGACTTTCCCATTCCCCGCTCAGCCTATGCAACTCAGAGCCTCCTTCCAGAGAGGCTGGGTGGGGCAAGGTCCAGAAATAGCAGGGAGCTTTTTGCACAGGGAAGGGAAGGGAAACCACACGGCAGTGAGGTCGCTAGATTACACAACACTCGCACTCTGGTGCAACTGGTGCCACCGTGGACCACCCTGGGGTCCTGGGCTGGTGGCAGCCCAGGGAGGACTCCGCAAGTTGGCCCGGGGCGGGGATGCGGGGTGCAGGGCACGGTCACACCGCAGTGGAGCCCCTCGGCCCCCTTCCCCGGGCTTAGCACCCACCACTTCACAGCGTGGCCTTGAGGGCACAGCGATGGGCTTTTGGCTGCTCTTTGTGGAGGGAGGGGTCCTCCAGCCTGGGGAGGGGCCGCAGCCCCTTTCTCTATCCCGTGGGGCAGTCTCACTGGGAAGAAGGACTCAAACAAGGCACAGGCTGGTGGAGATGGAGGGACCAAGGGCCGTGGCACACGGGGAGGGACATCTTTGACCTGGGGGTTTGCAAGTGCCCAGTGGAGGGGACTGGCCCCCAGGCAGGGTGAGGGCTCTTGGCCTGTCGATTCCAGGTTTAAATCTAGCCTAAGACTAAGAGTAACGGCTTGAAATTCCAGAAAACCTCCTCTGTTACCTGAAGGCAGGACGGGCACAGCTTAACGCAGGGATTGGAAGGCAGAGCCAGCAGCAGGGAAGGTGGCCCTGCCCTCAGCCCAGACTCAGGGAAGGAATGGTGGCCCTGGAAGGATGGGGGGACAGCAGGAGAAGCAGCTTCCCACTCCCACCCCGGGGCTGGAAGGGCCAGCAGTCGGGGACAGAACGGGGGGCACGGGTCTGGGACTGCTGACCACCCAGACGTCCCGGTCCCTCCTGCCTCAGTGAACCCCTCTCAGCATGCAGGAGTGAGGCCCAGGAATCCAGCGACGGCTGGCTGTCCCAAGAACAGCAGCTGCGGCTAGAGGCAAAAATAGAACGTGGAACAGCCTGGCTGCCTGCGAGATCGGGCTTGCTTCTGAAAAGGCAAGAGAGGAAAAAGAAGAAGAAAATTCCCTGAACCAAGCCACTGAGGAACCACCTTTTCTCTGCACATCTTCAGAAGAGAAGCCCAGCCTCCTGCAGGGCCTGGGTCCTTGACGATGGGGCTCAGGTGGGGCTGCAGGTGGAGAGGGCCAGCTGGTACCCCCCGGGGCTGTTCGGAGGCTGTGTTGGCACCTCTTACTCTCTTTGGCCACTGGCACTCTGGGGCCCCTCTCTGACCTGTACAGACTCTGTCTGCACTTAGCCCTGGAGGTGAGAAGGGAACGGCAGGCAGTGGGATGGAGCTGCAGGTGAAGGGGGGAATGCCCAGCCCAGACGACCCTGCGCCATCTCAGGGGACACAGGTTATTCTGGATCCAAGCAAAGGTTTGGTTCTTGGGAAAGAAAAGCAGCTCAGGGTAGCTGCTGGCCAACTTGAAGCAGGTGGGGGAATCCCTACCTCTGGTCCCATGATGAAAGATCTGGAGGCTCCCCTGGGAACAGCTCAAAGTCACACCCTCCCTGTGTGAGGGACAGGGACGTCCTCAATCTTTCCCTCCCAGCACCCACCCCAGAGCCTCGGGTCTATGGCTTTAAGAAGAGTAGTCACAGAGGTCAAAGGCCACCTGCCATCCAGAGGCTGCTCATTTCTGGTCAGCAGGGCCAACAGGATCTGGCCATTACTACCGAGCTTCTCTCTCTGGCCCACTCTGGGTCTTGCTGAGTCTAGATAATCCTGGGCTGGCCCAGCTCTCCCCTCCTTTCTGTGGCCTGCCAGGGTCGGAAGCTCTGATGTTGCGAAGTCACATTCTCCACACCTCACTCCAACCCCTATCCCTCCGTGGCCAGGGGAAGATAGCTCAGGTTACGACCAGGTCAGATTCCAAAGCTTCTGGTCACCAATGCTTGTGATCTATTTCCAAGGCAGCCCGATGTGCTGGGGGCCAGGGGGACGGTGGGGGGAGGTTCGGGGAGGTGGGGGCGAGAAAGAAGTTGTGGGAAGAGAGGTGGAAGGGAGCTTCCATCCTGGGGAGGCCACTGGCCTTCATGGTAGTCACCACCCTCGCTGGGAGAGGGTATCTCTAAGTATTTTGAACAAAGGCCAAGGTGTAGGGAGCCCTTAACCAAATGATGGAGATCCGGGGACTCATCTCCTGGCAAAGCTAGAGGTCTGGCAGGCTGCAGGGATGCTAAGCACTGGAACGTGGGAAAGGCGGGGGAGGGCGTGTAGCAGCCCCTCCGCTCGCCGCCCCGCCCCGCCCCTCCCCCACCGTTCCCCTCCCCTCCCCCACCCTTCCCCTCCCCTCCCCCACCCCCCTGAGGTCTGTGCTTCTCTCAGAGGCCTGAGCAGGGGAGATGGGGAGGGGAGCCCCCACTGACGGGCTCAGCACCCCTGCCTCCCAATGCCAGGTCCCCGGCTCCCTCCCAGGAGGCCCCTCAGATCTCGGTGGCGATAATGTCCTCATAAGGGATGTCAGCCCCTTCGAGGTCAATCTCAAAGGGCTCCCCTGCACCATCCGCGCGGGCCAGCTGCTGCAGCGTCTTTTCCAGGCGCTGGTTCCGCTGGTACATGGCCAGGTAGCTCTGCTGCAGCTGCTTCTGGTACTGGATCACCTTCTCCTTCTCCTCCTTCCATAGCAGCCGCTCATGCTGGAAGCCCGAGGACATCTGGTCGTGGCCCTGCCGTTCCTCCCTGAGCTCGGCCCGCAGCCGTTCCAGCTCCCGCTGCAGGGCGGGCACGTCCTCGGCGGAGGCGGGCCCCAGGGCGGCCGCGTCCCGGCCCCGCGGCAGGGCGGCCTGGGCCTGAAGCTCCAGCAGGTTCACCTTCTCCCGCAGCAGCTCCGCCTCGTTCTTCTTGCGCTGCAGCTCGTTCTCGCAGACCTCCAGCTCCAGGCCCTTGGTGCGCAGCGCGCTCTCCAGGTCTTGCGTCTTCAGCTCCAGGCCCTCCAGCCTGCCCCGCGTATCCTTCAGCTGCGCCTTCAGGTTGAGGATCTCGCTGGCCTTGGCGTTGATCTCCGTCTGGGACTCCTTCAGCTGCTGCTTCAGGAGAGAGATCTCGCCAGACTTCTGGCACACCTGCCGCGGGGCGGGGACAAGAGAGAGAGCCGAGGGGTGAGAGGTGGCACCTGGGTGTGGTGTCCTTACTTGTAAACTGAGGATTAGTAATAGTACCTACTTCTTAGGCTTGTTGTAAAGATGAAATGAAAGAACCTAGGGCCTGGCATTAATAACCACTCTATGAATTATTATTATAAATATGTTTGCAATATATTTCTGTGTTATTGTGAATGTCTAATTTATTTTATTTAATTTACTGTTTTACTATACAGCCTGACTGGATAACCTGGGAGTGAGGTCACAGCAATGTCCAGCTTGGTTCTGGATTAGACAAACAAGGATGGATGCGTTGTGATGCCAGCACTGGCTTATTCCTCTGACATGCCCTGAAGTGTCCCAAGTCCTGGCTGAGAAACCATGGCTGGGGTAGGGTCTGCTGGGCCAACACTGACGGGAAAGAGGAGAGGGAGTGGCTCCATGGCTAAGGTCCTGTCCCCTTCGGGAAACCCGGCAAACAGAAAGTGACTCTCCCTTCTCACCTGCCTGGTGCCTCCATCCGTCACTTCCACCGAAAGGATCCTTTCCCTCTACCCCTGATAACACCTGTTGCTCTAATTTCCAGGATGAGTACAGGCAGCTCAGTGCAAACAGATGGCTGTGTGGCCGAGGGTGTGTCACCTCGACCTGGGGGGGTGATGCTGGTCTAACCAGACCCAAGGAGCCCTCAGTCCCTTCCCAGGGCAGGAGTCTTTGGGGTGAATGCCGTGCACACCCCCTCCCGGTCCCCTGCACCACCTCTCAGGTGAGAAAAGAGAGCAGGATGAGGGGTTAGGCTGTTCTCCAGCGAGGCCAGGCCCAGGCGCTTCACTTGCAGGTGTGCCTGAGTGGGTGCATGTGTATGTGAGCCCCTTTCTTTCTGTTCTACGTTTCCATCTCAGCCCACCAAATAGAAGCCCCACTCGCACTTCTGTGAGGAATTCTGTCCCTGAGACCTGCACAGATGCGGCCCCTCCTACCAGTGGGTGGAGTCCCTTCCCTCAAAAGTCGCAGATGGGGCTTCCGTGGTGGCGCAGTGGTTGAGAATCTGCCTGCCAATGCGGGGGACACGGGTTCGAGCCCTGGTCTGGGAGGATCCCACATGCCGCGGAGCAACTAGGCCCGTGAGCCAGAACTACTGAGCCTGCGCGTCTGGAGCCTGTGCTCCACAACAAGAGAGGCTGCAATAGTGAGAGGCCCGCGCATCGCAATGAAGAGTGGCCCCCGCTTGCCACAACTAGAGAAAGCCCTCGCACAGAAACGAAGACCCAACACAGCCAAAAATAAATAAATTAATTAATAAACTCCTACCCCCAACATCTTCTTAAAAAAAAGAAAAAAAAAAAGTCGCAGATGATAACCGTGCTGTCTCCTGGCTCTGGGGCCAGCATGAATTCAGGATGGTCTGTGGTCCTCCTGGGCCTCTGTGAGCAGATGCAGTGAGCTGGCGCTCAGACAGCCCAGCTGGGACTCGGCTCTCTCGCTCCAGCTTCTCAGCCGACGACTCGGGTTAGTAAGTTCAATTCTGGCCACGAGGCACCGGGGTGGGGAGAGGAGGAAGCCCGGACTAAGAGTACCCCCAACTTGGTTTACCATGGAGCCCCTTATTTGGGTCATGAAACGGGTACTTCAGCCCAGTTTTCCCGGGCAGTTGTGTTTCCCCCCATTGCCTAGAGCCTGGAGGAGACCTGAAGAAGGCTGGGGGCAGGGAGCGCTGGCACCGAACCCCTGCCCGCCCCCCCACACACCCGCGTCCTCACCTCCCACTGCGTCTCCTCCAGCGCGGGGACGAAGCTGGTCTTCTCCTTCTCATAGGACCTGAGCTTGGTCTCCAGCAGGTCCTGCTCTTTCATGAGGCTCTCGAGCTCCTGCCGCAGCTGCCGCTTCTCCTGCTGGAGTTGGAGCACCTGCAGGTGCAGCACCTGCTGGGCGCGCTGGCTCTTCTGTGCCGCGGCCTTCAGCTTGCCCTTGGGCTCCAGCCCCTCTGGCTCGTCCTTGCAGCGCCGCGGTCGCTCCTCGTAGGCCTGGCTGGCGGCCGGCCCCTTCTCCTCAAAGCTGCGGTGCAGCTTCTGGAGCTCACCCTCCCTCTCCAGCAGTTTCTGCTCCAGGTCCTGGACGGTGCACTGGTCCGTGGAGATGGGGGAACGGATGGAGCCCTTGTCCGCCCTGCTCGGGTGGGCCAGCTTGCTGCCCCCGTCGGAGAAAGACAGGGCCTTCAGGCTCATCATGTTGCTGTCCTGGAGCAGGATGCCCTGAGTGATGTTGTGGGCTGAGCCCCCAAAGCGGCTGGTGGGCCCCACCGGTGTGACCAGCGGGTCCAGCTGGTAGCTGCTGGTGGTGCTGTGAGTAGGCAGGCTGGACATGGAGTTCCGGCCGGAGTCAGACAGTGCCCCGGAGCACAGGCCAGGCTTCAGCCCCTGCTCCTCGGGCTTGTCTGGAGGCGCGGGGTGCAGCTGGTGGCCGGCGCTCTCGGGGGACGAGTGGAGGATGGCGCCCGACCGTGGCAGCACCGGCTTGAAGGCCGTGGGTCTCACAGCACCCTTCTCCAAGTCCTGGGGAGGAAAACAGGCACGTGGAGCCCGTGTCTTCCCCTGATGCACCCCCAGCCGGGTAGGCGCGCCGGCCACATGGCACCTTCCTGGTCGGGACCCATAGGTGACCTCGCCTGTTGCTCTGAAGGAGCCAAAGGTGGTGAATCTCTCCCGAGGAGGAGAAATTCCTCTGTGCCTGGGGACGTCCTGAAGGGTCACGAGGCACTCCGTATTGCGAACTACACACCGGTCACCACCTTGACCCACCTTCCACCCCAAGGTACCAAACGACTCTTAGATTCACTGGCTGAGACCCCCATGCCAGGGCTCTGGGGCTCTGTGTGGTGCACGTAAGGACACTGGATGTGTGTCCTTGAAGAAGTCCATCCCCGCTTCACCTCCACTGCCCCTTGCCATCAGCCAGGAGCTGGAACACTGGCCGTGGCCTGCCCCGGAGGTTGGGGGAATCACTTGAAATAATAATCCTTTCCCTAAAGCCGTCCTTTTCATTATTAGAGGACTTCACAGTTTACAGGCTCTTTACTTTGAAAAGCTTAAAGTTCTATGCAAACATATGGGGCCATTTCCTAGCACATCAACACCAAAGATTCATCTTCCCAGGTGAGGCCAGGGCACTGAATAGGAACAATGCTTTCAGTGTCCACTGGCGAGACCCATGAGAACTTAGGCCAGCATGAGGGCTGGACTTCTGAGGACGTGGGACTCTTTGCCCTCATCCCTGCTAGACTGATGATGTGAACAGAGTCACAGGCCTTAACCAGTCAAAGATGCTTTGGGGCCAGCTGGAGCTGGAGCTGCTGCCCAACCAGAGCAGAAAAGGAGGGGAAAGCCCACCTCCATGCATCCTCTAAGGTGAGAAGCTGCCAGCTCTCTCCAAGTGCCCTCTCTACCTGCTCTTCCAAACGGTCAGCGAGCCCCCTCTCTTTCCCATGCGCTTGAAAATGTTGCTGTCCGTCCTACCTTGGGCATCCTGAGTTACAGCCCAGCAGAGCTCAGGAAGGCTTTCGTTTCCCCTTTGCCCTCTACTGAAAGCTCACCCAGGATGTCTGCATCAGAGGACTGACCAACGTGCCCATTCCTTTGTCCAGTCTTGCTCTCTGCTGTGGCTGAGCACTCCTGCCCTCTCTGCATAATTCAGCCTCTTGGAGATGTATGCGTTTAGACCTCCACTGCCACCCCTCCCGGCCCCAGGCCTCTCTCCTGCCTTTCCAACCCAGCCACCCACACCAGAGACCCCGCTTACCATTTCTAGCTGGTTGGAGAAGGGCATGAGCTTGGGTGGGGTGGACGGGCCGAAGTCCACCCCGGCCTGGCCCCCTAGGTCCCCGCTGGACAGTGCAGTGTAATCGGGGCGGTGAGAGCCCCGGGCCTTCTGGCTGACCTTGATATAGAAGAAGTCTTCACTCTTGCCCATTTTGGAGCTGGACTTGCCATGACCCGAGTCCTGGGAGAAGCCAAATCTCAGCAGCCCGTCTGAATACCGATTGAGCTTCTTGAGGTGGGAGGACTTGCGCAGCTTGTACTGGGAGGCCCGGCAGTGCTTACTGTGGAAGCCGTGGCCGGAGATGAGGCTGCTGACGCTGCCCATGGTGACGCGGGGCCGGGGACACGCAGGGCAGAGCAGGGGACCTGGCGTGGCTGTGGCAGTCCTGGCTCTGCGAAGAGGCTGCGGTCATAGCAGAAGCCTCACAGAGCTCGGGAGAGCCGAGACCTGGAAGGAGACACAAGCAGGAATCAGCCTGGGATGGGGCTGGTCACTGCACAGTCCCTGCTTATGACTTAACAGAGGAGGCATTCTGACCGCGAGATCTGGGCAACAGAGAAATGCATGTTTCTCCTAACAGAAGCTCAGCCCTGTCTCTGCTATTGGGCTCCCCTCTCATTCTTCCTTTGTCTTCTACTTCAGCAAACATCCGTTGGGAGGCTACATCAGGAAGGCCCTGTTCTCAGCACTGGGATGCAGGGGTGACTAGGACAGTCACAGTTCCTGCACTCATGGGGCTTGTGTGTAGCGTAGTGTGGACTGGCCACAAACAGACCAATGTGTCCGACCTCAAGTGATCTAGGTGCTACAGGGAAAATAAAGCAGAGTGAATGGGATGGCATTCTGGGAGGTGGTTATTTTATGCAGACAGTACGAGGGAGGCCTCTCTGTCGAGTGTCATTTGGAGAGACCTCAAGAAAACGAGGGAGCAAGGCACATGGAGATCTGGGGGAAGAAGGAAGAAGCTCAGGGGCAGCCCCAAGGGCAAAGCCCTGAGTTCGTGTGTGGAGTATCCTGGGCATCTATGAGATCAGCAAGGAGACCAGTCTGGCTGGAGGTTGGTTAGCAAGGGGGGCGCAGGGGATGTAGAGGTCGGAGAGCTAGCAGGTGTCAGGCAACAGAAAACCTGGCTGGCCATGAGGGCTTTGGCTTTTAGTCTGATGAGATGAGGAGCCCCCAGATGGCTTTAAGCAGCTGACAACCTGATCTGACTTAGGCTGTGGAGGGTCACCCTGGCTGCTGAATAGAGAAGAGGCCATTGAAGGGACTGGGTGGAAAGTGGTGGGCCAGTTAGGGCAGACGAGGGACTCACATGGCTGGGCCAAGGGCGGTAGTTATGGATTCAATTTTAGATGTAATTTTA
The DNA here is from genome assembly GCF_949752795.1 of Hyperoodon ampullatus. Taxonomy (NCBI): domain Eukaryota; kingdom Metazoa; phylum Chordata; class Mammalia; order Artiodactyla; family Ziphiidae; genus Hyperoodon; species Hyperoodon ampullatus. Next base: position 111,162,714 of record NC_136919.1, read on the forward strand.
AGGTTGAGCTGATAGGATTAGTTAAAAGATTGGCTGCAGGGAGTGAAAGAGTGGAGTCTAGGAGAACTCCAATAGTTTTGTCTAAGCAACTCGAAAAAGTAAGTTGCCATTTATTGAGATGCAAAGGAGCACAAAAGGAGCCAGTCTGGGATGAAGTCCGGGTGGAAAATAGGAGTTTGGTTTAAGACATTAAATTTGCAAAGCCTATTAGACATCCAAGGAGTGATGTGGAGTAGGGAATAGGATGGCTGTGGAGCGGGGGAAGCTGCAGATTTCCATGTACAAGGTGTTTGTGCAGAGAAGCCAGGTTTGAGACTAGGTGAAAAAGCAAAGGCAGGAAGACAAGAGAAATGTGAGGACTGGTTCACGGAGGCCAGGAAGGTGAGGGGGAATGAGGAAGAGACACTGAGAAGGCTGTGAGAGATGCAGGAGACCCACGAAAGGCAATGATGAGGAGGATGGTGTCAAGTGCTGCCGAAGTAAGATGGTGACTGAGAATCGGTCAATGGATTTGGCCATGTGGAGGCACCAGTGACCTTGACAAGAGCAGTTTTTTTTGTTTGTTTTTTTGTGGTACGTGGGCCTCTCACTGTTGTGGCCTCTCCCGTTGCGGACCACAGGCTCCGGACGCGCAGGCTCAGCGGCCATGGCTCACGGGCCCAGCCGCTCTGCGGCATGTGGGATCTTCCCAGACCGGGGCACGAACCCGTGTCCCCTGCATCGGCAGGCAGACCCTCAACCACTGCGCCACCAGGGAAGCCCGACAAGAGCAGTTTTGGTGGAGTGGCGGGAAGAAAGGCCTGACTGGAGAGCGTTCAGGAGCAAAAGAGGGGAGAAATAATTGTATCCTTGGACACTGAAAAGTACGTGGTAGACTTGGCTTGCATTCCCAGTTACGCTCCCTGCCAGCTATGACTCAGGAGGTAAACACTTTCACATCTTTAACCTTCAGTTTCACAGACACTTAAAAAATTCTCTTTAAGTAATAGGACTGCGTCTTATAATCAATGCTGAAAACAGTAACAATGACCTTGCCAGTCACCAGACAGAGGAAGGCACTGGAAGGCAATGCGGGCACTCTCGCAGACACAGGCAATTCGCTAAGCGTAGGTCACGTGATTTTCAGAGCTCGGAAAGGCTGTGTGGTTGTCATGCATTGGGAAGGGGTATTTCTCAGTCAGTCAAAAGACAGATGATCCAATGAAATGGGGGGGGACTACAAGTTTCATAAAATAGGAAATGCAGAAGGAAGCCTGCATTCTTTATTATGCTCTAAATTACCCTGTCAATCCGAAAGGGGCGAGAGACAGCCCAGGTGGGTGATGAGGGTGTATGGGCACAGCTGAGGGAGCCAGAAGACTCTTCAGACTCTGAAGGTGAAGGCTCAGATTCAAACGTGCATTGTCATCTTGAAGAATAAAGTGGTTATGTTACGAATAAATACATTCTATATTCCAATCCTAAAAGTACAACGCAACAAAACAGCATTGTGTAAGTGTAATGTATGTTTTCCTATGAAAAGCTTTTATGAAACCGATGGCCTCTCAGAATCAGGGAACCGCGGTGATGCCTCATGAGGTCATTATGAGCAGTTTATTGGATCCCATCAGAAGCTAAGAGGTCTGGTACATTTATTGAAAGCCTAGTACATAGTTGGTGCTCCATAAATGGGAGGTATTTTCATTGGTATCTATGATTTATATAACTGTAATTGTTCTCTCCAGCATTCGTCATCCCTGTGTTGTCTTCAATGGCCATATCTCATTTTCCAGAACTAGTTGTCTTCCTTCCAAATGCAACTTTCCTGCATCTTATTCCCTGAGAGCACAATTTAGTATGAAGTTACTCTGCTAATTTAACCGCTGACAGTGACAAAATGTATTTCTCATGCCCCAGGTCATCCATCTCTTGCTTAGCTGAGGCCTCCAGGTCCTATGAGGCAAATATTCTATTGCCGTCCATATGTAGGGAATCTATTTTTGGCCAAAGGGCTCTCCTGCACTCTGCACATTCTACCAGTTGAGCAACTGGTGACTTACTTTTTGTCTATCCAATTACACATTTGTGAGCATCTACATGGATAATGTTGTAGAGATAAGGCCACTGGCTATGGCATCAGACAGATCTGGAGTTGAAAATTAACCTCTCTGAGGTTTCTTTGCTTACAAAATGGAAATAATCATTATTTCACAGGATCAGTATGAGGATGAAGCAAACTCACAGAAGTCAAGTGCAATGCTTGGCACATGGTAGGTGCTGTCCAGAGGTGTGTGTGATCAATACAAGGACAGGACTAGGGTGCCATGCAGAAGCATGTAACTGTTGGAGCAGAACTATAACACTGGGATGACATGTAAAATGAATCTGTTTGCAACTCATACAACTCAATAACAAAAAAACAACCCAGTTGAAAAATGGGCAGAAGACCTAAATAGACATTTCTCCAAAGAAGACATACAGATGGCCAATAGGCACATGAAAAGATGCTCATCATCGCTAATTATCAGAGAAATGCAAATCAAAACTACAATGAGGTACTGCCTCACACCAGTCAGAATGGCCATGATTAAAAAGTCTACAAATAACAAATGCTGGAGAGGGTGTGGAGAAAAGGGAACCCTCTTGCACTGTTGGTGGGGATGTAAATTGGTGCAGCCACTATGGAGAACAGTATGGAGGTTCCTCAAAAATCTAAAAATAGAGTTGCCATATGATCCAGCAATGCCACTCCTGGGCATATATCCAGATAAAACTATAATTCCAAAAGATACATGCACCCCTATGTTCATAGCAGCACTATTTACAATAGCCCAGATTGACAGATGAATGGATAAAGAAGTTGTGGTGTGTGTGTGTATAGTGTGTGTGTGTACACACACTACACACACACACACACACACACACACACACACCGTGGAATACTACTCAGCCATAAAAAGCAATGAAATAATGCCATTTGCAGCAACATGGATGGACCTAGAGATTATCATACTAAGTGAAGTAAGCCTGACAGAGAAAGACAAATACCATATACATACCACTTATATGTGGAATCTAAAATACGACACAAATGAACATATCTACGAAACAGACTCACAGACGTAGAGGACAGACTTGTGGTTGCCAAGGTTGGGGGAGATGGGGGAGTGATGGATTGGAAGTGTGGGATTAGCAGATGCAAACTATTCTATATATAGGATGGAGAAACAACAAGGTCCTACTGTATAGCATAGGGAACTATATTCAATAACCTGTGATGAACCATAATGGAAAAAAATGAAAAAGAATATGTATATGCATAACTGAATCACTTTGCTGTACAGCAGAAATTAACACAACATTGTAAGCCAACTATACTTAAACAAAATTAAAAAAAATAAAACATATCTGTTTGCAGCTATCCTGCTGCACCGCCATCTCCTCTCACTTGGGCCTTGAGACAGCCTCCAAATTTGTCTTTTCCCAATCTGCTCATCCTAAGCATCTGGAGTGTCACAGTCCTCATGCTCCCTGCTGAAAACCTTTCAAGGTTTCCTATTGTTCTTAGAGTGAAGCAGACCCTTCACGAGCCCTGCAGGTCCCGGCAGGCCCTGGTTTTGCCCACCACTCCAGCCTCCTCACTGCAATTACAGCCACACTCATTTCTTTCTGCTGGTGGAACACACCAAACCTTTTTCCAGAGAGCTTTTGTGCTTGCTGTTGTCTCTGCCGACAATTCTCTTCCCTTAGCTCTTCCTCTTAGCACAGATTTCCCTTTCTCACCCTTTAGTTTTCAACTCAAATATCACCTCTGCCAGGTGGTTTTCTCTGGTTACCCTTTTGGAAAAATCCATCTCCCTCATTCCTCTCTGTTAAGCCATAAGCCAACCTGTTTATTTCCTTCGTAACACTTGCTTTAACCTATAATAATCTTTTTTGGTTTTTTTTTTTTTTTTTTTTTTTTGCGGAGCACAGGCTCCGGACATGCAGGCCCAGCGGCCATGGCTCACGGGCCCAGCCGCTCCGCGGCACGTGGGATCTTCCCGGACCGGGGCACGAACCCGTGTCCCCTGCATCAGCAGGCGGACTCTCAACCACTGCGCCACCAGGGAAAACCAATAATCTTATTTTTAAATGTGTTTATGGTGTGTATCTCCACCAGAATTTCAGCTCTATGAGAGCAGGGACTTTGTCTCTAGAGTCCTAGGACAAAAATGAGGTGAAAACTCAGAGAGGTTAGATGACTTGACCCTTGTCATTCAACTGGCCAGTGACCAAGGTGGGATTTGAACCCAGACCCCAATTCCATGATCTCCATGTGATAGCAGATTGCTAGGGACTGTAGGTGAGGCTCAGAGATATTAGGGGTCCTGTCCTGGAAACCAGGTCGGTTTCAATGGTTGGCCGAGAAAAAACCTAGAGGGGAAATCAAGCTGTGGCCTCCAGCCATAGCTTCATTTCTCCTTTGGGCAGGTGACAAGGTCTTAGGTACAGGTGAGCTCCTTCGTTGACCTGAGCGGCAGCCAGCATGATGTGCAAAGCACAGGTACTGGGCTGAGCCCTAGGGGACTGAGAGGAAGAAGACAAATGATGCTAGAGAACAAAGGCGAGGAGTGGGTGAAGGACGCTGGCTGTGATGCTGAGTGCATTCCTGTCCCTTAGCCCCGTATCCCCTGCTCTCCACTCCCCAGCTCTTAACACACAGAGGCGCTTTGAAGTCTGAGATTATCCCCAGATACACTTGAAGCTAAACTAATTACCTTTAAGTGTCTAGACTTGTTTGGTTTTCAACTTGGAGGGAGCAGCACAGAAAACCTGGCTGTGATCCATCCTGGTTCCCAAACCCTGGGTCTTCCCTCCCCACCCCCCCACCGGACTTGCTGTCTCTGCCCTCAGACACAAGGGGAAAGGCACATTTTTTATTCTTGGGAAAGAAATCCCCACTGGCCGGGAGGGCGTACCTGGGGTGCAAGTGAGCAATCACGCTGACCTTGGAGATTCAAGAAGGGGAAAGGAAGACGGAAGAAGGACTGGAGAGGAAAAAGGAAAGGAGCTACAGCACCTCGAGCGGAGCACGTCTCAGTAACCTTCTGCCTGGCCTCTGACTGATATTACGGAAGAAATCCAGCAAGAATTAGACTTTAGGTCTGAAGAGAAGAGAGGAAAGAGAAGAACAGCCAAAAACAGCGGGTGGAGGGACTTCCCTGGAGGTCCAGGGGTTAAGACCCCGCACTTCTAATGCAGGGGGTGCGGGTTCGATCCCTGGTCGGGGAGCTAAGATCCCACATGCCTCACGGTGCAGCCAAAAAAAACCCCACCATGACCAACAACAAAAAAAAACAGTTGGTGGAAAAGGACCCCCTAGGCTACACGTCTCAGAATCTGGCCCCAGGGAAGTCAGGAGACTTGCCCCAGAACCAGTGCCAGCCTCCCCCTTCCCCACATGACCTCTCCCACTGAGTGTGGCTCCTGAACCAAGACAGGCAGGGACCACGGAAGCCTGGGAAGCCCTCGGCTGTGAGCTGCTGCTAACTCCCACGGCAGCTGCCTTCGCCCCATCCATCCTGCACGCTCCTTCCCAAAGGGAAGCAGGGCTCACACCAGGGTGACACATTCCTCTGATGTCCCTTTCTGGAATATGGAGATGAGAGGCATGGAGTTGAAAAGGGGTCTGTCTGGACTCAGGAAGGTGAGAAATACTACTACTCACCCTCCCATCACACGCCGGAGGGGAAGCAGCTATGGCCTTGCCCACATCAAACCCCAAACCCACACTTCCGGGCCGGGGAGAGCGAGGATCCATAGCTGCCCTCCAGTACGCCCTCCCCGTCTGGAAAGGTCACCCACAAGATCAGGATGCTAGCCTCTATGGGACTTTCCCTGGCAGTCCAGTGGTTAAGACTCCACGCTTTCAGTGCAGGGGGCACGGGTTCGATCCCTGGCCAGGGAACTAAGATCCCACATGCTGCATGGATGCTAGCCTCTAGCTTTCATGCCTCCCTCCTCAGCTTGGATCATTTCCCCTCCTGTTCCCGTTCCCTACCTTCTCTCCTTCTTTTACGTCCTCCCCACCACCACCCAGGCCAGGCTGGGGGGCAGCTCTACGCTCTGCCTGGTACTCGCCTGCCAGGGGCCTCCACCCAGGGCACCCCCTGGGCATGGGCGGTGCTGCTGACAGTGGAGCAGTGGGAGGGCTCGCTCGCTCGCACCCTGAGGGAGCCTCCTCCAGCATCCAGGGCTAGGGGGCTGGTGCTGCCCACCCTAGAACACACCCAGCCAGGTGTGTCCTCTAAAAGTGTCGAGTAATGTCACCTGCAGGCTGAGCAGAGCTGATGAGGCTGCAGTGTCGGGGTTCATTTGGTCATTTATTCAACGAATATTTCTTCAGCATCCGACAAGTGCCAAGTACCCTGCAAAGTGCAGGTGGAGGGGCAAGGAAGGAAGGAGAAGAGTTAAGTGCACAGAAGAAAAAAAAGAAAAGCCAGACATTTTAAATGTGCTTAAGTGTCTCTCACTTCCTATTACACACCGTTGCTTTGTGGGTTTGTTTTGTGTGTGTGTTGTACAGTAGTTACATTTCTGTGCAGAAAAATAAATGTCCTGAATTCTTATATTGGTATTCTTTATTGGTTAATGAATATCATGCATGTCATTTATTTAGAAATGCAGAACATTCTATTAAATGTGTATGCATGTTGTTAGGATTATACCAAGGTTTCTTTCATTAGAAGCAGATTGTTTTGGCATAACTGTAACTTATGAATGAATGTTCAATAAAATACACAGATTTATTTTCGTTATAAAAAAAAAAAAAAAGAAAAGCCAGAGATAAAAGGGCCAGGTGTTTGTGTGTGTGGGTCCACTACTTCAGCTGCGGTGTCCAGGCAAGGCCTCTGAGAAGGCGGCTTTCAAGAAGAGCCAGCCTGATGAAGGTTTTTGGTAGAATGGTCCCCTGAGGGAGAACCACAGGTGCAGAGGCCCTGAGGTAGGGATGGGCTTGGGCTTGGGGGGTTTAGAGCAGGGGGTCTCCAGTGGGGTGATCTGGCAATATCTGGAGACAAGGCATTTTTGACTGTGATGATCAGGGGGTGCCACCGGCAGCTGGTAGCTGGAGCACAGGACAGCTCCCATGACAAAGAATTATCTGACCTGAGAAACCTGGCTTTAGAGGAACAGAAAGAAAACATGAGTTTAGAGCCTCAGTTCTGCCACTGAGTGTGGCTTTGAGTAAGTGATTTCAGCTCTGTGCCTCTGTTTCCTCACTTGTAAAATGGAAGTAACCACACTTGCCCTGTCACAAGACTGTATTATGAACACAAAAAGAAGTAAGAGCGTAGAATATACTGGAAAAAATCACCAATGCCGGTTATTGTATTATGTCTCCTTGTTCTCCAGGACAATTCTCTGAGATATTTGATTATACAATAGGGTTTATTTGAGAAGAGAAGCACCCCGGGGCTGCACCCCCAGAACAGACCCTGGCCTGGCCACAGAGGTCTCAGCGTGAAGGCTTGCCCCCATTACACCCGTGAACTTGGGAGCAGGCACAGACTGGGCTGCAAGACGCAATCCTCCCCTCTGTTGGTGCGAAGTCTTAAGCCCTCTCTGGGCTCAGTTTCCAACCACAGCATGAGGGGCTAGATTCATTCCAGCTCCTTTTTGAGACCTCCTAAGAGTTTAATGAGAGTCATTGATCCCTTCCTCCCAAAAATGTACCCCCCCCACCCTGCTCCAACTTTTTGGCTATAACTTCTTAGCATTCCTTGACCCTGAATACCCTTCGATGGACCCAGTTTAAAAAGAGATTAGGGCTTCCCTGGTGGCACAGTGGTTGAGAGTCCGCCTGCTGATGCAGGGGACACGGGTTCGTGCCCCGGTCCAGGAAGATCCCACATGCCACGGAGCGGCTGGGCCCGTGAGCCATGGCCGCTGAGCCTGCGCGTCCGGAGCCTGTGCTCCGCAACGGGAGAGGCCACAACAGTGAGAGGCCCACGTACTGCAAAAAAAAAAAAAAAGAGATTAATACATGCAGCTCTGGGGGATCAAATGTGAACTTTGGGGTTCTGGGGAGGAACAAATAACTTGGCCTTAGATGACTGACTTAATGACTAATGACTCCCTGACTCCCTTCAGGGGCCAGGGAGGTGGAAGCAAGGGGAGGAAGTGAACTAAAGAAATTGTGTGTCACCTCAGTGCAGCCCTACCTCCCACGCTCAGACCCCAGCGTCCTGCAGCCTATTTCCCAAGACTTGGACAGACCTCGGACCTACTTCAAAGGGAGTCAGAAGGTGGAAGGCTGGTGGGAGGAGGCAGCTACCTACCCTGGGATGAACCAGGCTCCCTTGGGTAAGGTTTTCACCAAAGCTCACCCCAGTTCCTGATGGGCCACTATTAGAGAGTTCTTCTATTTAATTGTAATTTTAATCGATTTTTAAAATACCAAAATCCTATAAAAATCACCTAAGTAACTCGTGCAGAACGGACAGCTGTTAACATGTTGCCATATTTGTTTCGGAAATAAAACATCTCCACGTGGAAATCCCCCTTTCCTACTGCTTTTTCCTGCCCCACTTCTCCCTCCCCAAGGGGAATCCCGATGGTGAATTTTGTGGGTATATTTGTTTATCATTAAATGTATTTTTAACATATAAGGATACTCTACCTATTGCTTTGGTTTTTGCTTTATAGAAATGGTATATCCTGTTTTGTGTATCACTCCGCGACCTTGATTGCTTTATTCAACACTTTATATTCGGGGTCCGTTCGTGTCCCTTCTTTGCCTGCAGGGGCAGTGATCTGATCCTCACATTTCCTTCACCAGTCCCTACTCAGATGTTCCCATTTCATTGCAAGAACCCTCGGGTAGATGATTACTTCTCCACATACGTGGGAGTTGGGTTTTTCCAAGATTTATTTTGAGTCTTGGAAGATGTCTAGTTTTTAGAGCACTTCCCCCTACCCCCTTAAGCTGAAACACCTGAGAGGAGGCATCTGAGTCCCTTATAGACCAGTACATCAGAGGGCAAAAAGAATGGGAGGAGAGGCCCCAAATCACACTTCACCATATTACCGGGGGGTGGGGGAGCCTTGGCCAAACAGAGAGGTCATCCAGCTGCAGGTGATGGAGGACTTCCTTGCTCTGAGGCAGCCTGGATGCTGAGGACAGCATCTTCTATGGCCAAATCCCAAACTCTGGAGCCATGCAGGACCTCATAGATCCTTTACCCCAATTCTTTCACTGCACAGAGGCGACACAGAGGTCCAGAGCAAGGAAGGGACTTGACCAGGTCACGTCACAACTTCTGGACCCAAAACTACAAAACTAGTATCCTTTCCATTTTATCAACAACACAGGAACAACTGGGTTCCATTTTCCAGATTGGAGGGCTGGGGGCCGTTCCTGGCTCCATGTGGGGCATGTGTGTGAGGACGGGATGTGGGGAGTGTGTGTAAGGCTGCCTGATACAAATGGGATTCCATCCTGTGGGCGGGCGGCACTGCATCCATTCAGAGATGCTCAGCCGGGGGTGTGGTGCCTGAGAAGACAGAAGAAGCTGCCGCAGGCTCTGCGTGGGCCCCAGCCATGGGTGGCGGAGCTGGCCGGCCTCCAGGAATGGCTGGTGGCTGCTGGTCTGGGACTGGAGCTCTGACTGCATCACTAGTCCAGGACAACTTCTAATCTTGGCCATGGCAACCACACCTTTGCGTTCTCATGTTCAGTTCCATCTGTGGGACTTAGAGAACTTCACACTCACTATTATTCATCCACATGGACCTCAGGGTAGACCACGTGCAAACATCAGGTGGCAAGGAGACGGGCAAGTCCTCTCACAAAGAACTTGAATGTGGACCTCAGCTTCCTTTTTTTTCTTTTTCTTTTTCTTTTTTTTTTTGGCTGGGCCGCGCCTCATGCAGGATCTTAGTTCCCTGACCAGGGATCGAACCTGTGCCCCCTGCAGTGGAAGCTCGGAGTCTTAACCACTGGACCGCCAGGAAATTCCCTCAGCTTCCTTTTTTTAAAAAAATTCTTATTGGAGTACAGTTGATTTACGATATTGTGACCCTCAGCTTCCTAAAGGAAGAAAATGACCCTCTTCCAGACCTGCTCTTGTCTCCCTACTGAAGGAAGCCCCGCCTACCATGGGAAGCCCCTTCCTCTGGGCCCACAGTTGCTACTCAGCTCACTTGGCACTCAGCCAGCACAGTCTGCAGACAGCTCTTGCATTACTGAGTTTTTCAGAAGCGAAGGGTTATCTCTCCAATGATCCTTAAACCTCCTTGAAGGCCAGGATGGGGCCAAAGCTTCCTAGTATCTGACATCGTATTGAGCACAGTGCTAAGAACACAATCGGTGCTAAATAGATGTTTTTAATAAAATCAGCTCACAAGGAGCTCAGGCATTACTGGCCAAGCTCGTGGAAAAGAGGACATGTGACTTCAACTGGGGTCCCACACATGCGGATTGGAAGCCAAGTCTACAAAACTAGATTCCAAATCTGGTTTCAACCCAAACTTTCACCTCTTGGACTTCATTTGAGTCACCCGGTCACCTTGGGGAGAAGGAAATCTACCCTCTCCTTGACCTCCTGGTCCTTTTCAAAGTTTGGGGCCAAGACAAAGAACTATCAGGCAGAGTCTCTGTTTTCAGTGGGTTGGTTGAAAGACAAGGCAGATACACTTAAAAAGAGTTTAAAAGGCAGCACCAGTATAACTAAAGATGCAAGATGAACTGGCAAGACTGTTCTGGATTAGAGCCAGCTCTCTGCCTCCAGCACGTGATAAGTTTTTAATTTTTTCTCTTGTTTAGAAGTGAGGTAAAGATTCTCACTCTACTTTCTGCCTGTTATGGACTAAATGTTTGTGGCCCCCTAAAATTCATAGGTTGAAGCCCTAACCCCCAATGTGATGGTGTTAGGAGGTAATTAGTTTTAGATGAAACTGTGGGTGGGGTCCTCATGATGGGATTAGTGCCCGTATAAGAAGGGACTGGAGAGCTCTTGTCTTCGCTCTCCCTCTCTCCCGGTGCCACTGCCCCCATCCTCCCCTCCTTGCTTCCTCCCTCTCCCTCTCCCCTCAGTGGGAGGACAAAGTAAAAAGACAGCCACCTACAAGCCAGGAAGAGAGGTCTCACCAGAGACAGAATCTGAAAGTGCCTTGATCTTGGTCTTCCCAACCTCCAGAACTGTGACAAGTAAATGTCTATTGTTTAAGCCCCCCAGTCTGTGGTACTTTGTTATAGCAGCAGAGCCGACTAGGACACGGGCTCCCCCACTGCCCAGACACCTGGCAGAAGATGCTTATCTGGGCCGACAGGTCACCCTGTTTCTGGCATTGTCCTTTCCTTACATTCGTCCCTCCTGCTTCTCTGTCCACACGGTGCTGATAGCCCCAGAGTGTGCAGATCTGCCTTTCTTTGTGGGGAGCTCTATAATGGATGGACACTTGGTGGGAAGTCAGGGACTCAGAGCTCTAATCCTGGTTCTGGGACACCAGCAACCAGGTCTCTTTCTGGCTCCATCTGCTGTGACTTGCCTGCCCCTTCAGGTAAACTCCCTGGGGGCAGGGCCTGTGCCTGCACAGTTGTGGGTCCACAGGAGGGAACCATCATGTACGATGCATTCATCAGGTCCCATCCATGGAGGGAGCTCTACCTGCATTATTGCATTAGGCCCTCTGACAGAGAATCACAGATTGATGGATCTGTTTTGTCAGCTGGCAGAAGAGATAACCTTTCAGCGTCTCAATTTCCTTCTGTGTTAGATAAGCGCAGCTGATACCCACCTCACAGAGCAACTGTGAGGATTAAATGAAATCATGTTTATGAAAATGCTTGACCACAATAAGAAGAACAGTACACAATGGATGAATTTAAACCAAAGTGCTTGTGAAATTATAAAGCAGTATGGAAAGGTGCTAGAACTAGATCCTCCTATATCATGAAGTTAAAAGAGCAGGTCTTTAGGGAAGGACTACACACCCCCACCCCCACTATCTCCCTGTGGTGGCAGGCAGGGACTCGGCAGCTGCCAGACGGGCCTCTCAGTCTCCAGGAGGGTAGCTGGGGCTCTCAGTGATGTGAGAGCAGTCCCGTGGCATCTGCCAGCTGGGCTTGGGGTGGGGGGTGCTGGCTGTACTACGCTGGTGGGCAGGCCCCCAGCCAGCTCCCAAGCAGAGGTCTCTCTGGGGCTAAATGGGGCGCGTGCCCAGGATTAATTGACTCCCCTTTCAAGATGCCTCTCCCCCTGCCCCTCCCCTCAGCCTGTTGCCTGATTCAGCTTTCCTTATCTGGAATTCCAGCGCTAGTATTCCTGTCCTTGACCTCTCCTCCCATTTGCTGTTCGAAAGGAGGGTCGGGGCAGGGGTGAGCCTGGGAGCTGGTTAATCATTTCAGCCTAGTCTGCAAAGCTCCCGGCGCTTGGCTCGCTAATGGCTGGAGGGCTCCACTTGCAAAGCTCAGTACATTTTCTTCTTTTTTTTTGAGTGAATGGATGAATGAAAGAGAGGCGAGGATGGAGGAGGGAGAGGGTGGGGAGCGTGGGCAGCGTGCGGAGAGGCTGAGGGCGCGGAGGGGGCGCAGGGGCCCACGCGGCTCTCAATTAAGTGCACTTGGGTTCCGTGGAAAGGCAGAGAGTGAAAGGGAAATCGCTGGCAGGCTGAGTCATTCCACTGGGGTGAACAATCGGAAGCAATTCTGCTTCCCACTGCTGGGGAGGAATCAAAAGCCATTCTGCCCCGCAGCCTTTTGTGTGCAGGCCGTGGTGCTCAGCTGCTGGCGGAGCCTTCCTTCGCCCCGGTGGGCAGCTTGTGCGCTAGCAGCGCTGATTGACAGTTCTCCCCAGGAACACCGATCCCAACCTGCCCTTCTCCCTTCCAAAAATAAAGCCACAGTTACATGCAAAGCTCATGCAAATTTAACCCCACAGCTGCTAGTGCAGCGGCTGCTCCCACATGAGGCAGCAGAAGGCGAGCCTCATGCACATTCATGACTTGGGTCCCACCAGGCACCAGGGCCCCGTGAGCTGGGCAGCGCCGGTGAGGGGAGCTGCTTCTCCTCCTAGCGAAGGGGGCAGCATCTAAAGAACCAGATCTTAAATGGGGGAGTGGGTGAGACATCCAGGAGGGCTGGGAATCTGGCTGGACTCCTTCCCATCTCCCCTGGTCAGAGATAAGGAACCCAGGACCAGTTAGGACTTTGGAGGCCAGAATGCAGGGGACAGATGGAGCCCCTCTCTGCCAAACCCTTGCCACCCTAGAGTGCAGACTGAGTGGGTACCTTTTGCAAGGGTAATTTGAAGATACTAGGTCTGCATCAGAACCAACAGGGTCTCGGACAGGGATTCAAACTTAGGTTTGACCTATTTACCATCTTGGTGGCTCCCTAAAGGATTTTGAGTTCAGGTTCAGGCTCAGTAGGGACGAATCTGTATTAAATTAGCCATGTGGGCCCTGGGCTTAGGAAAGGGCAGTGGCGACACACTGTTAGCTATGTGACATCCCTGGTCCAGGTACCAAAGTTGGTAGCTGGTTAGCCTTGGGCAAATCATATGACCCAGCATCTTAGATTCAGTGGGAGGTGTCTCAAGTTCCCTCAGGATCTCTGACGCTGTGGAATGCCTCTGTGGCTCCACCTCTACAGAATTCTGACCCTCTCTTCCCCTGACCCAGCCCCACACTGTGGTCCTCTTCACTCTCCAGACCAGGTTCCTTGGTCTGAGGAAAATCCAGCAGGGGAGCGACCTCACATTCCATATCATCACAGGAGCCAGGGAGAGGGAAATGCAGGGAGCCTCTCACTAATGCAGTGCCACTTGAGCAGAAAAAGGGCTCTAGACCCCTTCCATGGCATCACAGAGACACCCACCTAATTACTCCACCTGTGTTATGAGGCCTATCCTAAGGGGGCGGGAGACCCCGGGCAATCTGTAGGATGGGAAACAAGTTGGTACCAGATCCCAGGTGGAAAAACAGAGTGCAGAAAAGCTCTTAGAGCTGCTTCAGTGCTCCATGATCAGAGGCTATGAGGCCCAAAGAGGTGGGGTGACTTGTCCAAGGCCACACAGCAAGGCAAGAGCAGAGATGGGGCTGGAAGCCTGGTCTCCTGGCTTCCTAGCCAGCTTGCTTCCCACTTACAACTTTCTTTAACAAGAGAGAAGGAAGGGCTGGAGTGAAAATATCATTCTATACTGCGAGGTACTGCTTTAAAAATACTCAGATCAGGGGCTTCCCTGGTGGCGCAGTGGTTGAGAGTCTGCCTGCCGATGCAGGGGACGCGGGTTCGTGCCCCGGTCCGGGAAGATCCCACATGCCGCGGAGCGGCTGGGCCCGTGAGCCATGGCCGCTGAGCCTGCGCATCCGGAGCCTGTGCTCCGCAACGGGAGAGGCCATAACGGTGAGAGGCCCGCATACCGCAAAAAAAAAAAAAAAAAAAAAAAAAAACTCAGAAACTACACCAAGATGGTAAAAATTAATGGCAAACCGGAGCTCCTAAGTTTGGTTGGTGCAGGGGCATGTCAAGGGACAGAGGTAGCAAAGCAGAATAGAAAGAAGCAGGTAGAGTAGAAAGCCCTCAACCACCTACAACATCCCTGGGAGAGCTCTGCTTCAGGACTAGAAGAGGGAGATCTTACAGCAGAAGGCACTGAGTCTTCTAGAAGGCAGGTAGGTGTGGGAGAAGGATGGAGGGTGGGGGGAGGAGGGGAGGGCTTGTCCTAAAGAAGCCCCCCTTCCCTCCCCACCTCTCCCCTCATCCCCACCACAGACTGGCTTTTATACCCACTCAATGTATTCAGTATGTGTGAATGTGTACATGGGGTGCAGTGGAAGGGGGCAGGGGGAGTACCTGATAGGTTTCAGAACTCAGAAAGGGATTGGAATTGGGGAAGCCCTTGCTCTGGATGCTGGAAATGACCTAGAATAGCTTGAAGAGTTTAAACTGGTCCCTTAGGGAGTGTGGCCTTCGGTATTTGGAGTTGTCCATGGGCACCTGAGTGTGGTCTGTGTGCGCAGAGGCATGGTCTGTCTGTTGAGATCTCTGTGCACAGCAGGGGAACACGCCCCCCTCCCCGACCCGGGCCACCACCATTCCTGATGAGTCTGGACCTGTCCTGAGTTAATCCTCTCTTGATGCATCTGATGTGTCTAGTTGGGGAATTCTGACTTCTGTGTCACCTCTGCCCTGATTTCTCAGCCTCCTGCTTCCTCCTCCAGGGCGTGTTCCTGGCAGTGAACTGGAAGCCTCACATCCAGCAAAGGAGCCTCTGGGGAGCGTCAAGCAGCCCCCCTACCTTCCTGGAGACTGTGGCCCCCACCGGCCCTGACAGTGAGATAATTAACCTCTCTTCAAAGCCCAGGGATCCCACAGGGCTGCCCCTAAGTCCTCACTACTGTCCACTCCACATCTGTGACACTTTACCTGTCAGGGGTACTACCTGACAGAGCCACACGAGTGTAAAGGGGCTGTGAAGTGCCACGTGGAGACGCTGGGCCTTGGAGGTCCCTCCAGCTGCGCTCCTATCCCTCTTTGCCCTTCATGGTCCAGGGATGCTGAAGAGCTCCTGGTTCCCCAACTTGCCTCTCAGTGTTTTCTTTCACACTCCTCCCTCTGCCAGGATGACCTCCCTGACCTTGGCTGCTTCGCGGGGAAAGACGGACAAGTACCCTTCCTCCCCCGTTGCCTTCTTCAATGTGTCTGAAGGAAGCAAGGCCAGCTCTAAACCCTGCTAGCAAATCAGATCCAAGACCACAAATACCCACTCCCTGCCCTCTGGGGGAGGAAGAGGGCTGGGCACACGGCAGCTGCTGCTGGACATCTCAGAGCAGATGCTGAGATCTGGGCTGGAAGAGGTCACCTCCACCTGGGGGTTCTTAAAGAACCCTCTACAACATCTCCTGTGCTGTCGTTTTGAGCTGGTATAGCACACTGGGTCACCCAATCTCCCGATGCCTCTATGGACAAAAACCGTATCTATTTCATTGGATTTCTATGAGGATGAAATGAGCAATGTCAGTAGAACCACTCAGCACCCAGTACATCGTAAGCACTCAATAATTGTTACCTATCCTTGTTCAGTATCTCAAACACTATTCATCTTTCAAGGCCCACCTCAAATGCCACCTCATTCCCAGATGAACTCAAGGCATGTCAATCTCCAGATTCTTTTGGACAATGGTTCTCAGAGTGTGGTCCCCAGACCAGTAGCAGCAGCTTCACCAAGGACCTTGTTAGAAATGCACATTCTCAGGCCCACCCAACCCAGACTGCTGAGGCCCAACAAACTGTGTTTTAATGGCCCTCCAGAGGATTTGGAGGCGGGCCAAAGTTTGAGAACCACTGTTCTGGTATTTTCTTTGTATTCTATCATCATACTGATTATAGCCTGGCTTGAATTACAATAAGCTCCTCGAGGGTAGGCATCATGTCTTATAGTCCAAGGAAGCTGGGGAAGTCCTTGTATTTTGAGTTCCATGAGCATTTTAATTAGATTTTACCTGAATAATTCCTAACCTTGCATCTCCTCCCCATCTTCCCCATCTGCTCAACCTTCCTATCCACCTGAGGCCCTGGGGAAAATATTACTCCACCCAGTAAAAGACTATCTCCCTCCCTTCCTCCCCCCTCCCTCCCTCCCTCTCTTCCATCTTCCCAGGTGGCCACTTGGGGCTCATAAAACTGACAGTGAGTAGAGAGTATGGGTAGAGAACACTCTGGAGTGTCAGGAAACTGCAGATATTTCAGAGTTTGGACCAGGGGTATAAGACATTGTCCCTGCCCCAGGACTGTTCTGAAGACTTCTTGGGCTGAGCTGTCTTCTCAAAATGCAAAACCAGGGCACAGGATTCTGGATCTCATTCCCTAGCACACAGATTCCTTCCAGGATACCCCTGAGTAGCCTGAGTATTGTGACCCATTGCACTGTAGCCAGGTGGAAAAGAGCAGAGGGTACCAGGACCTCCTGATCACCATTGTATCGGCTATGGGGCTCCTTCCCGGGGCTTGTGGGCAGTGTCACTGAAAGACGGGGGTGACTACAGCCAAGGAGACATGTATGAAGCATCAACATGCCAGCCAGACTTGGTTCTCTCTCTGTCCAACTAAAGCCACTGATTCGCAAGCATAAGCTTTCCCAGGGACACAGAAGCTTTGAACACAGCACAGGCTGTAGGCAGGGTGACCATATAATTTGGACGCTTTAAGAGCGAATAGGATCACTAGTATGCAATACACCAGGACAGCAGACATAAACTGGGATGTGTGGTCACCTTACGTATCAGCCATGTTTCTTCCCATGAGCACCAGGCCAGGGGTAAGGATGTCAAGGAGGGAGTTTGACATCTCTTGACCCCTTGTCCCCTCCCCTCAGTCACTTAGCATTTCGTTGACTACACAAGGGACAAGGAATGGGAAGCAGCTCGGAAGTAGTGAGTCCCAGCCAAATGGACCACTTACCAGGTGCTTTGCGTACAGTGGTCCGTAGGGAGCTGTGGCGCCATATACTTCAAGCACCTTTGCACTGGGTCCTGACCTCATCTGTCCTCACAACAACCCTGGGCAGGTATTGAAAGCAGGGGTGTCACAGCTAGAAGATTCTGTGTTCTGATTCTAGAACCCAGGACTTGCTGGTCATGGGCCAGAGTTCATCCGCTGCCTCACGAAGCCTCGTCACAGGGTAAGCAAGGTGAAGGCAGGATTGATACACCTGGTGGGGCAGGCCCACCTGCATGTCACCTCCCAGTACATGTGTCAGCAGATGCTGCTGGGAGCACCCCTGTCTTTGTTCAACGTTCCCAAGTATTTGGTGAGCATTTATTATGTGCTTATAATGATGATGATGGTGCGTCATCATCAGGGCCCTGTAGATAAAGCAGTGAGCAGAACAGAGTCTGCCCTTACCGACATGTAAAATCATGTCAGGAAATAACAAATCTAGCTTGCCTTCAAGACCCTGTACAGTCTAACCTCAATCTCCCTTTTCTCTTCAGCTCGCATTATGGCACTGGTCCCAATACACAGGGTCATTGACACTCAGGGGTGCATCTGACATCAAGAGTGACCTTGCCAGCATCCCTGAAGCCCTCGGGATTTTTCTGTCTCCATGCCTTTGTTCGTGGGGCTTCTTCCCATCTGAAGCACAGCCCCTTTCTCTCTCTCTCTCTGATCCAGCCCTCCCCGGTTTCTTCTGCTCAGCAGACTTTGTATTGTTGGGCAGTGCTTTTGTCAGCTAGATAGTGAACTCCTTTGAGCCCAGATTCTGAGGAACACACCAAAGGATCAAGATCTCCTAGCAAGCCTGGGCTTTGACTACTGACTTTTGTACTTCTCAAGTCATATCTATTGAAACTCCTTCACTCTAAGCCCTGTACCCACCTCTGCATCTCACCCCCTGCAGGTGACTTCATTTCTACAATACAGAGATAAGGAGAAGCATTGGGAGGAAACTCCCTCAATTCCTTCAACTCCTAAACGTACCTGCAATTGACATGATTCCTGCCTCTTTTTGCTGTCACAGTGAACTGTCCTCGCATCAGGCTAAGCCTTCCAGCCGTGGTAGGATTCCATTAACTCCAACCTTCCTAGAGGTCTGGCTCTAAGAATTATGTTCTTTTCCCTCTATTTCTTCAAGTTCTTGCTTTCTGTTATTCTCCCCCACGAGCACTTAAGCATGCACAAGTCTGCCAACTCCAAAGCCACATACCAGCTCTTTTTTTTTTTTTTTTTTTTTTTTGCGGTACGCGGGCCTCTCACTGTTGTGGCCTCTCCCGTTGCAGAGCACAGGCTCCGGACGCGCAGGCTCAGTGGCCATGGCTCACGGGCCCAGCCACTCCGCGGCATGTGGGATCTTCCGGGACCGGGGCACGAACCCATGTCCCCTGCATTGGCAGGCGGACTCTCAACCACTGCGCCACCAGGGAAGCCCAACATACCAGCTCTTGAACTCCATTTTCCCTCCAGGAACCATCGTCTTTCCTCCTGTGCACAGCCAAGCTTCTTGAGAGAGAAGGCTATCCTCACCTTTGCCCCTTGCTCCTTCCCACTTGGCCTCAGTCCACAAACCCTGGCTTCTGTCCCTAACAATCCACTAGAACTGCTCTCCAGGGATGTTGCTAATCCAACTGATAACTTTTCATTAATTATCAAACTTGACTTCCCAGTCATTCCATATTTTGTTTCCCACTCCATCCTTTTGGAGACACTCTTCCCTTGGCTTACATGATATTACAATCTCTTGACTTTCCTCCTATCACCTTTGACCTCTCTCAGTGTCACTTTTATTTCTTTCACCCTGAAATGTTGGTGTTCTTCAAGGGTCCATTGTGAACCGTGTTCTCTTCCCCTGGTTGGCCCATCTTTTCCCATGGCTTCAGCTGCATCCACATGGTGATGAATTTTGGATCCAGGTCTGCAGCCCAAACCTTTCTCCCAAGCTCCTGACTTGAATATCCAACTGCCTGCTGGTCATCTTCACTGGGATGGGCTGACACATCTGAAACTAACATGTCCGAAATGGAATTCACCATTCTCTCCTCCCTGCCATTACCCACCTTCCCCCACAACAAGTCCCTCCTTCTGGGCTCCTAGGCTTGGAGAATGGCACAACCCAGCCAGAAATCTTGATTCTGAGAAATCTGACCAAGCCAGGAACCCTTGATTCCTTCTTCTCTCTCACTCTTATATCTGATCAGTTACTAAGTTCTATCTTATTACTGATTTTCCTCAAAACCAGCATTTCCCTGCAAATCCACTGCACTGTCTTAGTCTAAGTTTCTATTATAGTTCCCTTGGGATATTGATAGGCCTGTTTTTTTGCTCTTTTCCAAGCTTTCCCAAGGATTCCCTATTGCCCAAAGAATTCCCTAATGTGGCAGAGAAGGCCTTCGTGATTAGGGCTATTTATCTTGTATCTTCATATTATATGGCACCACAGCCCTCCCTTCCCTCACCTCCACCCATTCTGACCGACTTGAGTTCTGTAATTGTATAGTATCTTCCACTGACCTTCTCCCAGGTTTTCCCACACTGCTCCCTACACCTAAGTCCCCAGGACTTTGCTGAGACACGGCTTCCAGTCTGAGGCCTTCCTACATGTCCTCAACATATGCTCTGCTTATTCTTATCACGGCCTCAATCACCCCACAGTGCAAGTCCTCCTCATTCATGTCTCTTTCTCAACAAACTTATAAGACTGTGTTTTATTCAGTGCTGTATTCCTAACTCCTAGCATCGTACACAGTCTACAGTTCCATAAACGTTTGCTGAATGAATGGAGAAGCATATGTTTAAAAATCGTATTCTGTTTCAGGGTGCATGGGTTCTGTGAGCTGAGACACCACAAAACAGTTCACAGTGGTGAACTTTTCATCCCTAAGCCCCACCCTGGGGGGGCTCCCTGGAATGCATTAGGCAACCTGGAGCACAGCTGTGACCATCCCAGCCCTGCCACGCTCTAGAGGAGGCTCCTTTGCGTGGCACTAGTGCCTCAGTGGCACCCTCGTCTGAGTGTCCGGCCCAGGGCTAGGGGCGTGTTGGAGTTTGTAGGCCTGTGTGTTAGACCTTCGTCGTGCACCAAGTGAACAGCTTAATGATTTGACCTGCTAAGTGTGTGTGCGTTGCATTCAGTGCCCCTATCAGTGTTGGGTTTTTCTAAGTCATCTATACTCTGAGCTCTGTTTTGTGAAAAGAATCTGGGACTCACAGAGTGACCACCTGTCCTGCTGTGCTAGGAACTTTCCTAGGATGCGAGACTTCAGCCCTAGAACTGGAAAAGTCCCAGAAAAACTGGGATGACTTGGTGGTCTTATTGAGTCTGGAAGTTGGGATTAGCACAAGAGAAGATTGAATTAGTCCTGGTGATACCCTGACCTGCCCCTTGGCCTCTGAGTGGCTGCCTGGGGTGATGTGATCAGAAACCAAGGTAGCGTGGCTGCCTCCATTACCTCTCAAGCTGTGATCTTGGGCTCGTGGAGGGAACTGTTTGTCGGGCTGTGTCATGAGTTGGGGGGCAGGGGGCAAAGAAGAATGTGTGTGGAGGGGATAGGTGAATCATTAAGTTGTGGGGAGAAAGAAAGGGAAGAATTGAGCATATGGGTTGGCCCCCATCCTCATCCTTCCCACAGACGCCAGAGAGACAGGTAAGCAGCAAGTGGGGGAAGGGCCTGAAAGAGGAGGAGGAGGTTTAGGGATCTGGGAGGGGAAGGGTCCAAAAGGCTGAGGGGAAATCTCAGGGGAGGGGAAGAGCACGGAAAGAAAAAGATGGAGAGGGAGGAAGATGGAAAGTGCCATTTGGTCCAGTCTGCTCTGGAGGGACCAGACAGGGATGCTGGGCTGGGGGTGGGGCTTCATTGTGATGTAAATGCAGTGATAGTGAGGAAGGGTGAGGGTTCACTGCAAAAACAGCAGTGGAGATGAATGCAGAGATTATATCAGAGCTGCCGGTTATGGAGATCTGATTTCTTTTGTGCAGATGTCACATGCCGGGTAGGCTGTTATTAACTAGAAGTCAGGGCTTAGCAGAAAGGAGATGTGTGGTTGAGTGCATCTTAGCATGTCAGGAGAAATCATGTAGCCTGCAGAAATGAAGGCAGCTTTCAGGGACAGGGGCACATTTTAATAGGAAGAGACATCTGTAAAGCTAGTAGCTACTAATCTTTCCTCCATTACCAACAAAAAAATTTTTTTAAAGAGTAATACATAGATAGATAATGACAGCAAAATTAAACGAATAAAAAAGCAAAAATTAAAACAAAAAAGATTTTAATTAAAAAAATAAAATAATTTAAAATAAATAATGAAATCCTGGAATATAGTTGTTTTGTTTTATTCATTTTTTTAAAATTTTATTTTATTTACTTTTTTTTTTTTTTTTTTTTTTGCGGTACACGGGCCTCTCACTGCTGTGGCCTCTCCCACTGCGGAGCGCAGGCTCTGGACACGCAGGCTCAGCGGCCATGGCTCACGGGCCCAGCCGCTCCACGGCATGTGGGATCTTCCAGGACCAGGGCACGAACCCGTGTCCCCTGCATCGGCAGGCAGACTCTCAACCACTGCGCCACCAGGGAAGCCCTATTTACTTTTTTATACAGTAGCCTCTTATTAGTCATCAATTTTATACACATCAGTGTATACATGTCAATCCCAATCACCCAAACTGTCCTAAAAGCACCTAACTTCTTCTCTGTTTCTACCCACTGCAGAGCCAAGAATCTCATGCAAGGTTCCCAATGACAGGATGTATCTGGGCCCTGTGTGTCTATTGCCAATCCTGGCTTAGCACAGGGTTTGGGGATTCTGGGACTGGAGGGAAGGTGGCAGAAAGAGATTGTGTGTGAGAGCCCCTCCATGCAACCAGGAGCAGCCCGCGCCTCAGCAGAGAAGGGGAGAAATAGCCCCACTGACTGTGAGTCCCTTGGAATGTCTCACCACTGTATCGTTTAGCACAGTGCCTGGCACACAGTTGAGCTCAATAAATATTCAATGAAGGTATATATAAAATAGATACCCAACAAGGACTATAACACAGGGAACTATTCGCAATATTTTGTAATAACCTATAAGGGAAAAGAATCCAAAAAAGAATATATATACACACACATATATAAATATACACTTACATATATATATATGACATAACTGAATCACTTTGCTGTACACCTAAAAGTAACATGACATTGTAAATCAACTATACCTCAATAAATAAAGTTTAAAATAACATGTTTTTTAAAAGTTCAGTGAATGAATGAATGAACTTCCTGACTTAGGTCTCTCCTAGCGCAAATGGATCTTCCCCATTGCAGCAGCTGGAAGTTTCATTTCTAAAACACAGACCTGATTGCTTGAGGCTGAGATCCTTTACCGCCTCTCCCCTTGGCAACAATTGTCCTAATTTCCTTCCTCAGAGACCTGCACTCCCAGGGTGCTCATGATTCCACAGGACCTGGTCCCAGCCCCCTTTTCCCTAGTTGCTCACCATTTCCTCCAAATACCACTCAGCACATCCTGCCCTCAGAGCCTTGCTCAGGCTGTTGGCTTAACCTAGAATCTCTTTTATCACTTGTCCCTGTGACCCCAGCCTCCAGCCTGTGATAACCCACTCTTTAAGGTCCCATTCAAATATCACTTCCTCCGGGAAGCCTTCCTGTGTCTTCCTTGCTTCTTTGTGTGTCATTTCACAACAGGGGGCCTGGAGAGAGCTGATGCCCCACACTGATTTCACCTTCCCTTGCTAAGTCCCTCATTCTTTACCTACATCCTACACTAGTGTTGGGGTTTCTTGAAGACGAATGCTGTTTTCTGTGTCTCCACAAACTCGGCCAAACGACTCTTAAAGGAAGGAGGGAGGGAAGCCAAAGAGGTTGGAAGAAGAAATGTTAGTGGGTTGGTCTTTAAAATGGCAGATCCCTAGCTTTTTGCCTCAGAAATTGCTGTCGTCAGCACTGAACTGCCTTCTCCTGATTCAGCTTCTATCCCAAGAAGTAGAATTGCTACTGGAAGAGTGGCGCTGAAGGAGCCCTGGACCACCCTCCTATCAGGGCGGTAGTGAAGATGCTCTCATCCCCTTAGGCACCCCCCCCACCCCCCCCCACCCCCACCCCCCGCCGTTTCATCAGAGAAAAGAATTGGCCTTGACCCTCTTAGAGCATACCACAGTCAGGCTGCACCCTTCCTCCCGCCTTAACCTGCCCAGTAATAGTGCTAATTGGGGGGACTTGGGCTCCTTCTGCAGCCTTGTTTTGTCAGGCGTAAAAGTCCTCTCTAATTTTCTGGATGTGGATACTGTTCAGGCTGGCACCCTTCCTCGGGAGTTCCACTGTCATTCAGGCCTCATGAAAGGCCCCTTACAGCTCACTCATTCACTGTACCTCATTGTCCCCGACCATTCATTGGCATTCATTGGTATAATTCCTCCCCG
Organism: Hyperoodon ampullatus; assembly: GCF_949752795.1. Classification (NCBI taxonomy): domain Eukaryota; kingdom Metazoa; phylum Chordata; class Mammalia; order Artiodactyla; family Ziphiidae; genus Hyperoodon; species Hyperoodon ampullatus. The sequence goes on from NC_136919.1 coordinate 111,186,596, forward strand.
GCGGCACATGTGTGGAGGCGTGTGCACATGTGTTCAGACCCCATGTCCCATTAGCAGTGAGGACACTTGAAGTAAGAGGGCAGCGCTGCCTAAATGCAGAATCCCCCTCCCCCTCTAATGGCTGGGGAGTCCACCGCACTAATGTGATTTCGAGAAGGACCAGGAGAATTGGTGGCCTCTGCAGAGCAGGCAGGGAGGAAGGGTCGGGGGTGTTCCTAGTCTAAAACACGGTCAGCTACATCACTCTGGACAGAGGGCTTTCCCCTCCCGTTCCTCCCAGAACCAGCTGGTTCTGGAGACCCAATCTCCACCCTCCTTCTTGGCTGTTAGCCTGGCATTCAAGGCTCTTCAGAAGATGGCTCTCAAGCGCCTTCCAGGGATTTTGGCTGTCTCCTCCCTGCACTGAATTCTACTCCAACCAGCCAGGTCTGTTCCTATGATCCGTAGCTCATGCTTGCTTATATATTCTCTCCAATTGCTGCTTAGGGACTGGGCAGTTGCAATGGCAGAACAGTTGTTCCATCTCCGCAACTCAATGAAAACAGTGTCTTTCAACATTTTTAAGGTAATAGTTAACAAGATGGTTGTTAGGACTATGGAGAAAGTCATTAGAGGCAGCAGAGCAAAAGTACGTCCATGAAATAGGTGATATAAGAGAAAACAATCATTTTGGTACATGTCTCTTTTTGAATTATGGTTTTCTCAGGGTATATGCCCAGTAGTGGAATTGCTGGGTCATATGGTAGTTCTATTTGTAGTTTTTTAAGGAACCCCCATACTGTTCTCCATAGTGGTTGTACCAATTCACATTCCCACCAGCAATGCAAGAGTGTTCCCTTTTCTCCACACCCTCTCCAGCATTTATTGTTTATAGATTTTTTGATGATGGCCATTCTGACTGGTGTGATGAGGTGGATAGACCTAGAGTCTGTCATACAGAGTGAAGTAAGTTGGAAAGAGAAAGACAAATACCATATGCTAACACATATATATGGAATTTAAGAAAAAAAAATGTCATGAAGAACCTAGGGGTAAAACAGGAATAAAGACACAGACCTACTTGAGAAAGGACTTGAGGATATGGGGAGGGGGAAGGGTAAGCTGTGACAAAGTGAGAGAGAGGCATGGACATATATACACTACCAAACGTAAAATAGATAGCTAGTGGGAAGCAGCCGCATATCACAGGGAGATCAGCTCGGTGCTTTGTGACCGCCTGGAGGGGTGGGATAGGGAGGGTGGGAGAGAGAAAGACACAAGAGGGAAGAGATATGGGAACTTATGTATAACTGATTCACTTTGTTATAAAGCAGAAACTAATATACCATTGTGAAGCAATTATACTCCAATAAAGTTGTTAAAAAAAAAAAAGAGAGAAAACAATCAGTGGAACAGTGGTGCTTTCATCATGGCCTAATCTATCACCTGCCCAGCAAACTACAGCCTCAGCCCCTTACACACCTAGCCCCAGAATCAGGCTCATTTCTCCCTGATGTACTCTCTAGAGTAATGAAATCCCACCACCAAGCCCTGCTCTAGCCCTGCCCTTCCATGAAAGACACTCCCTGATCCCCACCAGGATTCAGTCCTTCTGATGCCCATGGGCTTCTTGGCAGTACCCTCAACCGGCACTTAGAAGGCCTCTGCATGTGCACATATCGTAACTACTCAGATGAGAGCCCCGATTTCTGGAGGCAAGAGGCAGGGGCTCATACCTCTGTAACTCCCCAGAGCAACCTGTGGGAAAACTCTGCACCCCAGCAGCTGCTCCCTGGGCTTCTAGCTGGCGGTGCAGATTGGTGTTTGCTTGCCTTGTGAGAAACAATGATGTTTGTTCTGCCAGGACAGATAGGACCTGGTGGGCCACTGCTTTTGAATGGGAGCATCTCGTAAGCAAAAAAGCAGAGGCTTTCAGGTCTGACTGTACTGTCACTGGCCATTGACTACTAGCTGTAAGGCCTTGGGGAAGCTACTCAACTGCTTTTATGTTTGTAAATTGCAGTTGAATTTCCTGGGCTAGGAAATTCTTTATTATGAGTGGTCCTATGTATTGCAGGTAGTTTAGCAGCATCCCTGGCCTCTATATACTAGATGTCAATTGTATCACTCTCTGCCTCCCTCCCCTGCAATTGTGACAATTAAAAATGTCTTAGATGTTGATGAATGTTTCCTGGGGGCGTAAAATGGATCCCAGCTGAAAACCACCCATAAGTATACCCTGGGGTTGTTCTGAAGATAAGATGATGTGATAGCAAATGTAAAATGAAGTATCTGCATATAATAGGTGCTCAATAGGTGCTAGTCCCATTTGAAATTTTAAGTAGAATTTGGCATTTCCCTTCCACCCTCTGGAGCTTCAGAAGTGGGTGGGGTGGGGATGGCTCTAGAGAAGAGCTCGGTAGAGGATGTCTGAGCCCAAGGACCTCTCCAGTGGCTTCACTGGTCTCAGAGGAGAACTTTCATGGATGCTCGGGTGTGTCTTGGAAGTGTCTGATGAGAAACAGGTGGTGGGAGAATTCCCTGGCAGTCCAGCGGTTAGGACTCCACGCTTCCACTGCAGGGGTCATGGGTTCAATCCTCGGTTGGGGAACTAAGGATTTTTTGGCGGTGCAGCCACAAAAATAAAAAAATTTAAAAAATAAGGAAATGGGTGGTGGACCTGGAGGCCCAGAGAGGGATGTGGGTTCAGCAGTTTCCTTAAGAAGACTTTTCCAAACAGGCAGCCCATTTCTGCTTCAATTTCTCCTCCCCACCTGGTTGTTCAGGGGAGACATATGGCCCATTCCAGACAAGGGACCATGGCTCACATAGAGAAGCAGTTCATACCAGGAAGGAATGTAGAAGTACTGCTGAGATGCTAGCTTGGCTGGAGCATCCTGGCTGCACCGCAGGCCCCTGAGGACAGACTGCTGGCCTGCCTTGTCCCCAGCACATCTGGCCTGTGTAGCTGCCAAGTTCTGTCTGCCCAGCTCCAGGCCTTTCCACTGGGGTGGGAAGACAGAGGAAGGAGAGAGCTCTCCAGAGGCTGCACTTCCTTCTGGACTAGAATCCATGGAAATCTTCCAAGTGTACAGTTGGGCTTTCATGAGAAGTAAAACTGACCCAATATAGGGAATCTCAGAGTTGCTCAAGCTATAGCTACCCCCTAACTCCTGAATGGGCTTTTTGGTTTGGTTTGGTTTTTTAACAGTGGAATAGTAATGACAATGGACAAGAGGCTTGAACTTGCTCCTCTGGGCCATCGACTAGTGTGGTCTTATGTGGTCTTGAGTGAGTCATTCTCTCCGGGGCTCCCCTCCGTCATCTGCTCTTGGCCAGCGTGGTAACTGCTCTCACCAACACACTTTGAGAGGCTCTGGTGAGATCAGTGACCAAACATGCTTCGAGTGGAAAGAAAGGATTGTTGGTGTACACCCACTGCCAAGTTCAGCCTCATGCTGAGGGAGCACAGGTCACAGCACAGCCATTTAAAAGGAGTCACTGGATGAAAGGACCGAGCTAAAAGGGTGAGCACAGACCAAAGTGGGCCGTCTCTGGGAGGCCAGAGGAGACTGTCCTCTGAAGATTAACGAGGTCACCGTGTTAGAAGCTGGGAGAAAGGGGTCCAGCAGAGCAGATGAGGGGGGCCAGCAGAGCAATGGATGAGGGGGAAAGAGTTTATTGTGTTTGGGTTTGGTTTTAATCATGAGAAAGGGTAAAAGATATGGATGTTTCACATTTCTTTAAATGGGAAGTTGAGATTCAGAAGCCCCAGAGGTGTGTTCTTCATGTGGATGTGTCCCATGCATACGGAGCTGTGGTCCTGACCGGGTGGGTACCTGGCCCATCTGGGGTTCCTCCCTCTGTACCCCTGCTTTGTCTTCCCTGAGTGCCTGCATCATCTCTGCTTGGCATGTGGCAATAACCTTTAAAAGGGCCTGCACCTCTCTTCCCACTAACCCTTCTTCTGCACAAAGGTCTTCTAAACACAGATTTCAACACTCACATCACTTGTCTTCCTGATAACCTTTTCCTGCTCCCAGGGCCTATCTCATCAAGACCCACAGCAGCATCTGATAGTGTCAGCAAACCTCTCCTTTCAGAGGGGAAATCAAAAGGCTTGTGTTTGAAACCTATCTTACCATTGACTTCCTCATGGACAGAACTTGGCCGAGACTCTTAACTCTCTGAGCCCTTTTCTTATCTCTGAAAAGGGCATAAAGATCTTACGTGTGACCTCATAGCTGTGCAGTGAGGATCAATGACACGGCGGATGTGAAATGGTTTTACAAACTGCAAAGTGCGGTACCAACATTCCATCCTATTCAGGTTTTCCGGGACCTTTCTCAAGGTCGATTCAAGGTGGTTTTCTTATGGTTCTTGCAAATCCTGCCAGCAAATCCTGCCCTCGAGAGCTCACTGGCTTTCCCAACCTGACGTTCTCCTTCCTTTACTAACTGCACCCTTAGTATCGAGTCCCTGCCCTGCCTCAATTCTTCTGCACACAGGTAAGCGTTAGCAAGTCCCCAACAAGGTGCTTGGGGTTTACCCAATATCTCAGCCCCCAGAACCGTGAGAAATGAATGTTTGTTGTTTAAGCCACCCAGACTACGGTATTTCGTTATAGCAGCCCAAGCTGACTGAGACACGCAGTGAGAAAGAGAGGAAGGCCAGAAGCTAAATCTATAAACTCGTCCACCCACCCCTCCTCTCCCTCCTTGTACTCTCCTTTCCTTCCTGGCTCTCGAGTGTTCCTGAGCTTGCCTGGTTCGTGAGTCACCCTTCCTATCTGGCAGAGTGCTGTCACCTTTAGGGCAAGGTGGGCAGTGTGGCCTCAGTAGTGCCCAGAGGTGGAATGGGAGGGAGAAGGGGGAGGGGAACGCGGTCCTGGCTGCCTTCCTCTCCCTCAGGCTACCTGTGGCTGAGCCACCACCAGGCAGGGTAGGGTGTCCTCCACTCAGCTGCTCCTGGTGAGGTCCTCCGGGCTAGGGGGGCTGGACTATCTTGCTCAGCTCTCCTCTCCCAGCCTCCAGGGCTTGGTCCTCCACCTCCACCTCCACCTCAGTTCTTTTCGTGCTTCCCAAAGAGAAGAGGGAGTGAAGCTGTCTGTGATGACAGAGCACTGAGCAGGGCTTCCTTCCCGCTGTCTCCCTCCCTCCCCCACACAGCTGGGGAATTCTCGAGCCTCTGCCTTGCTGAACAATCAGGACCTGGATGCCATTGGGGGCCTCCTCGGAACAGGCTGATGGCCAGCCTCCCACAGCTCAGGAAGGAGGTCACCGCTGCCCAGGAAAGGCTGAGGGGTGGGTGGGGGGACAGCTGCCCTCTCCTTTCATCTCCTCTGGCCGGAGGAGGATGCCCAACAGCAGAGTCCAGGGATGTCAAGCAGGGGACAGATCTTCCTCTTAAGCTCCCATCTGCTGTTTCCTTAGGTACTGGATGGAGCACTCTATACACAAGACTGGATGCAAGCTGCACCCCAAGGTGCCCTGAGAAGGAGCACTATTATTATCCCCACCTGACAGATGCAGAAAACGAGGCCTCAGGTTTTATACCTGGCAAGTGGCAGTGCTTGGCTTTGAACGTGGCTGCAGTCAACAGCGCACTAGTTCTTTATCTCCAGTGGTGTCAGGGTCAGGCGCATGGCGATCTGCCCAAGGCAGACGTCACCACCAGCCGGGGACACCGGCTCCCACGCAGGCTTTGCCAGCTCCTCCAGATGTCACCCTAACTCTGTTCCCTCCTTCACCAACCCTTGTGCTCTGGGTTAGGTCCGTAACCCCCTTTATCTCCTTTCAGCCCTAGTCTTGGGCCCCTGCCGCAGCCTCTCTAAGCTTCAGTTCCTTAGCTGTAAATTGGGACTGACAGTAGTACCTACTTCATAGGGTTTCTGTACATATTGAGTGAAGTTTTATTAGTAAAGGAATGAGGATATAATTAAGAGGTCAGTAAATGGCAGCTAGTTTTTGGTGTTTGTTTTTTTTTTTAACATACGGGACTTGGTAACTCAAGACACTACTGGGGTCTAACCCTAGGCTCAATCTCTTGAAATATTTTTCTCAACTTTGCAGGTCCCTGGGCTCTATTTCTTTTCTTCCATTATCTAAAGAAATGGGGACATTTCCATTTTAGGTCTTTAGAGATTAGATTAAAAAAAAAAAAAAGATGAGTAATCACCTATCAATTGTTAGTCAGAATTGCTCTTAAAGTGCTTAGAAATCACCAGTAGACAGTAAACTCCCAAGGACACTCTGATATCCCTGGGAACTAGCACAGAGCCTGCCAGGCAGGAAGAACTCAGCATATTCAAGGAGAGACGATAGTCACAAACACGGTATGTCCAGCCTCTTGTCAGGGTAGTACAGAGGGTTAGAGGCTGGGGTGTAGCTAGAGCCACCTTCTCGTGCCCCCCCACCCCCAGCCCCAGGTGTGGATGAGATCAGACGCCTCTGTCTTCCCTGGAGGCAGTTCTGTGAGTCTCTGGCCCTCGTGTCCATGCTGGCCTCCTCTTATCTCTTGCGTCTACTGTTCAGCCCACACTTTCTGCCACTACCTCCTTGAGGAAGACTGAACAGGACCTCCTGTGGGCATCCTTTTCACCTGAGTCCAGGGAGGAAAGAGGGGAGCACAGAGTGGGGGAATCCAGGGTACCACCTCCACTCAGTGGCTGGGGGCAGGGAGAGCCACTGAGTGGAGGAATGGCCCAGAGGCGAGTTCCATGCTTCCTTTGTTCTGGGCAGCTCACTTAGGTCTCTTCAAGCTCCCTGAGTCCTAGCATCTGATGCCCCACAGCTGAGCTGGCATCCCCTCTCCTAGATGTTCCTAAAAGCCACATGCCTTCTCCCCAACAGATCCCAACATGCTAGAATGCAGAAATTGCTGGACTCTGAAGATAGGATCTAATGTCAGATCAGGTAGAGAAAATCACCTCAATTCTGTTTTCTCCACTAAACACACACACACACACACACACATATCCACAGAGGAAGAGGAGAAAAAAGGCAATATTGAGCTCTCCTGGAAGGAGCATTAAATACCAGCTTGCTTGTTTCACTTGGGAAGATTCCGGTATGTGATCCTGGAAGGGAATGTGTGTCCCAAACAGAAGCAGCTTCTCCTGGGTCCCCCAGGTTGCCTGCTCCCGTCTTGTTTAAATGCCATTTAGGCAGAAGAGATGTCCCTCTGATTTTCCAACGCAGAGTTCGATCCCTCAGTCTTTTGCTTTCTCCTATAGGAGTGTCAGCCGGACCTGAGCCATCTCACAGCTGTACATCTCCCATGAACACAATGCAGAGAGAAAAGTTTCATGTTATGTTTCTTTCTCCCCCTTTCCTGACCGTATGTGCTACCAAATCCAGAAAATGATCCAGATGGGAAAGACATCGGCCTTGAAGCAAGAGGCAGGAGGAAGGAAGAAAGAGGCGCAGGATAAACCCCTCCTATCCAGCCGTTCACCCTGGGGAGAACTCCTCCCCGCCTAAACTCTGTCCCACACGCGTGCTCAGGATGGCGTTGCGGGGTCTTCCTGAGGCAGAGGGAAACCCCGCTGACCGGCAGGATCCCTGAGCCCTCACCTCTCCGCCCTCCTCCCCTGCACACGCATTTGGCATAAGTCAACGTGAGCAAGAGATCCACTTTCAGTGCCGAGTCCTGACATCACGGCGTTTGGTGATGTTTTGCTTATCTGTTCTAATTTCATTAAGTCAATTTTTTTTTTTTTTTTTGCGGTACGCGGGCCTCTCACCGCTGCGGCCCCTCCCGTTGCGGAGCACAGGATCCGGATGCGCAGGCTCAGCGGCCATGGCTCACGGGCCCAGCGGCTCCGCGGCATGTGGGATCTTCCCGGACCGGGGCACGAACCCGCGTCCCCTGCATCGGCAGGTGGACTCTCAACCACTGCGCCACCAGGGAAGCCCCCATTAAGTCAATTTTAATTTAGTCAAATTGACAATGGGGATGGAGACCCAGAGTGACAGAGGTGTCAGGGGTTCTCTCCCATATGTTTTTAGCTACAACTAGCCCCCTTTGCCAGAATAAGCAGATAAGGGAAGCTGTCACAGGGGGCATTGCCTGACCCCCTGGACATGTGCCTCCTGCATAGACAACTCGGCCTCCTGCCGGGTTTCCTTCCATGAGAGCTGATGGAAAGGGGATGAGACTGACATAAATTGAGCTCCTAGTATGTTTCATGTGCTTTCACTTATATTGGCTCTTGTACTTTCCATAAAAATTCTATGTGGGGGCTTCCCTGGTGGCGCAGTGGTTGAGAGTCCGCCTGCCGATGCAGGGGACACAGGTTCATGCCCCGGTCCGGGAAGATCCCACGTGCCGCGGAGCGGCTGGGCCCGTGAGCCATGGCCGCTGAGCCTGCATGTCTGGAGTCTGTGCTCTGCAACGGGAGAGGCCACAGCAGTGAGAGGCCCGCGTACTGCAAAAAAAAAAAAAAAAAATTCTATATGGGACACAATGCATTTTACAGATGAGAAAACCGAGGCTCAGAGAGGATCAGTGACTTGCCCAGTGCCACACAGCTATTAGGTAGCAGAGCTGGGATCCGAACACTGGTCTGTCTGATTCCCAAATACACATTCTTTCTACTGTCCCCTCGCAAACTTGCCCACAGGATTGGGAAGCATGAAAACACCCATGCCTCACCTTTAGGACTCACCCGCTCTCTCTACTAGGACTGCGGGTTGCATTCAGGTGAAGATGAACTGCTCTGGGAGCCTAAGGGCGCATGGCATGGGCTGGAGTGTTTCCCGGAGGAAGGGCCTGTCTCCAGGTATCACCTCACTGGAGACTTCAAAGGACACTGCCACGCCTTTGCCCCTCCCTTGGCTAGCTGGGTTTTCAGCAGGCAAAAGGGAAGCCCTTGGGCAGGTACCTGGTTGAGGAAACTTCCAGAGGAAGATGGGGAATGGCGTTCTGAGAGGTTCAGAGCTGTGGGCAGGGGATTCCTGGTACCCTGTTCTTCTGAGACTGAAGGAGGTCCCTGCTTGATGAGAGCTGCCTCTCCTGACACTGGGATGCACACCTGCCTCCCGTCTGGAAACCTCTCCTGATGTGGCATCAACGCGCTGGTGGTCAGTGTGGCTGGGGGCACCTGCAATCCTCCCATTCTGTTTGAGTTTGCTTTAAACCGAGTACACGTGAGACAGAGGCAGAGACCTTGTTTTTCTTTCTTTTTTTTTTTTTTTTTTGCGGTACGCGGGCCTCTCACTGTTGTGGCCTCTCCCGTTGCGGAGCACAGGCTCCGGACGCGCAGGCTCAGCGGCCATGGCTCACGGGCCCAGCCGCTCCGCGGCATGTGGGATCTTCCCGGACCGGGGCACGAGCCCGCGGTCCCCTGCATCGGCAGGCGGACTCCCAACCACTGCGCCACCAGGGAAGCCCATTGTTTTTCATTTTTGAAAGGTGCCAACTGGTAGCAACGGCCACTGGCCTCGTAAACCTTCACTGTCATGTCAGCCGGGAACACCTCAGAACACTTAGAACAAAGGAACCGGCAGAGGAACAGAAGGAAATAGAACATCCGAAGCACTCAGAGAAACAAGAAGGAAGACAAGAGAGGAAAACGGAGGCCGTGGGTATCAGCTGTCACTGGAGTGCAGGGAGAAAGCCACAAAGATGACTGACAGCTTCCCACTACTGACAAGCTCTCACATGTCCCCTGGGGCAAACCTGCCTGACACCCCAGGTTTGAGGATCTGATGAATCCTACTGGCCCCCAGTCCTTGTCCACAATTAGCAGTGGGTGAGTGCAAGGAGTCTGAAGTGGGGCCCCAATCCTGCTTCTGCACTAACCAGCTGTGGGACCCTGAGCAAGTAGGTCCCTCCCCAACCCGGGCCTCTGTCTCCATCCATTAAAACAAAAACAGGCCCCTACCCCCTCCCTCCCTGATTCCTTCCAGGTCCAAAGCTAGGAGGTGTTCCCTATGTCTCCTGTTATAAATAGGGCCTAGACCCAACACATCAACCTTTGATCTTGGACTAGGAACTTCCCTCTCCTTGAAGCCTTGGCTACCCCACGTTTCCAGGCTGCATGGGATCTCTGGGAATGTGTGCTATCAGCTAGGAGATGGGAGGAGGCTAGAAAGGTGTTCTAATAACTCATGTTATTTCTAGAAAGAAGCCTCTCCACCTGAAATCCATCCTACACTCCATTGGCAGATGAACTTCTGAAAACAAAGGTCTGTTCCACACCACTCCTCTGCCTATGACTCCAGTGGCTCCCCACTGCCTACCAAGTCACATGCAAACTCACGCAAGGCCCTCCTCGACTTGACTCAACTTTGCCTTTGTTTCCCTGCCACTTCCGGTCCCTTACCTGTGCCACCTACTGCTCCCATCTCTTCAAATCACACCCAGCCCACAGGGTCCTTCTCAAATTCTGTATCTTCCAAGAAGATGTTTTAGACCAACTGGGCTTTGTACTGTGATTTTTAAAAATGTGTCTGTCTCTTGTCCCAATACCAGGCCAGTGATGCCCCCAGGATTTCAGCAGAGTATTTGATGTGAACCTACCATTCTATGACTTTAAAAGAACTGAACTAAAAGAGAATGAACTGGGTTCCTGGGGTCCAAAACGGCAGCTCTTAGAGGTAAGTAGAAAAAAAGACTTGAGGAAGAAGATTTTGAGGGGTATAAAATGGTGTTTATGGGGATTCCCTGGTGGTCCAGTGGTTAGGACTCTGCGCTTTCACTCTCGAGGGCCCAGGTTCGATCCCTGGTCGGAGAACTAAGAGCCCTGCAAGCTGCATGGTGAGGCCCCCCAAAAATGGTATTTAAGGGTCCTTTCCACCCTGAGATTTTGTGTTCTATGCAGAGCAAGGGTGCATTGCTTTAAGGCAGGCTCTTTAGTTTCCCAATAAATCTTGGAACCCTGGCCTTGGAGGTCCTGATATAGCTCCAGCATAGAAGTGAGTCCATCACCCAGAGAAGTTTCTAAGTCAACACTTGGCTGAGGTCCTGCTAGGAGGCCAGGGGAAGCTGAAAGCCTGGTGATCCTGGTTATTCTGGTAGATGAGATGTCATCTCGGGAAAAGCCGAGCATCCTGCCCCTACCCGCCCACAGCCGGTGCAGAGGCTTTGAGCCGGGCAGCTGCAGGCCCTCCGAGGGGAGGAGTTCAGGCAGCTGGGACTCCTTCCTGGGCCCCTGGGGGTGGAGCCCTCCCTTCCCAGTGCAGGTGGAGGCTAGGGGCTCTGCCCAGCGGCTCTTGTTTTCCCCACCTGCCTGCAGTGCGGTTTGTCTACTGGCGCCGCTGAGGCGTAGGGGCTGGGGGAATTTGATCAGCCAGAAGGAGGAGGCTGTCTCCCCAAGATGTGAGCACAGCCTAATCCCTCCCTCCCTCCTCTGGGTGTACTGCTGAGATGCCCTGCCAGGCGGGGGAGCAGAAAGAAGCCGAGGCTGAAGTATCTGAAGGTTGCAATAAATCAGGGAGATGCCCCGAGTCCTTAAGTGTCCTTCTGAAACTCTGCTGCCCCTGACCTCGTCCCTGAGGTGGTGAGGCGGACACAACCCAGGCATCCACCAGACACTCGGGACAGAGCTGCCCCTCGGCGACTGGCAGAAGGTCAAGGGCGGCCTCAGGGTTCCTTCGCCCAGACTTGTGCCCCTTGACATTCTCAGTGTGGTTCCCCAGTGTCCCTGCCTCCCTAGCTGTGTGGAAGCTTCTGTTCTCAGGGTTTGCCCATTATCTTCCTTGAGAAATGGGTGGGAGGGAAGGAAGCTGGGTTGGGAGGCCCACCGGGTTTCAGGCAAGCTTGGGTTGGCACTGAGTTCCCCTTCCAACCTCTCCCAAACAAACGTTATCAGGGACTCAGAGAAGCTCCTGTCAAGGTCACTCTGCTCTGCCTGATGCTGTCTCTGCTGTGGGACAAGAGAAGCGACTCTGCTGTCCACCCCCTGCCAGCCCCAGGGCACTGCCTGGGCTCTGGACAAACTCTCCAAGACAGCCCCATCTCCTGGCTGGAGATCACTGCAGCCTTCAGCTCCAGGAGGAAGGCCTCCAAGTTTCTGCTTCCCTCTCTGGTCGGGCCTTCTGTGATATTAACCCTTTCCCTGCCTGAAGTTTCCTCACGCAGAGAGTAGACCAAGCCATGAAAGCTCCCTTGTGATTCCTCCTCTTCTCGTGTGCCTGGGATCCCAGACCCCATGGCCACTGGGCAGCACAGGGAGATCTGAAATGGCTGAGTAGGAAGGGCCACCGTAGGCCTCACCACCACCAATCTCAGCCATGTGGGGGGCTGAGCCCTGACTGTGTCCAGGGCCTGGTGCTACACCCTGGAGGCATGACACACTTTCTCTTTCAAGAAGTTTATCATCGGGAATTCCCTGGTGGTCCAGTGGTTAGGACTCCACGCTCTCATTGCTGAGGGTCCGGGTTCAATCCCTGGTCGGGGAACTAAAGATCCCACAAGCCACACGGCACAGCCAAAAAAAAAAAAACAGAGAAGTTTATCATCTAGGCAGGGAGGAAGGATAGAAGCTAAATTTTAATACATGGGAACAGATGCTCGAGGGGCATGACAGTACCTATTGGAGAATTAAAGGACCAGACCAGGCAGGGGCAGCCCCAGTAGCGAGTGTACCCCTCTCACCCTGAAACGCCTGGGTCTCCTCCTGGTCTCCTCCTCGCCACTGGGCGGGCACCCACTCACCTATGGCCCACTGCCCCACCACCCAGGGTGACTGGGGTCACGGGAACAGGTGTTGGCAAGCCCCAGCTTTGTTTCCCTGCCTCCTTCGATCTCCCTTACCTCTTTCCCTCTCCCCTTTCCTTGCGTGCCTGTGCTCAATTCTCTCTCTCTTCAGCAGGAATATGATGTTCGCCTGCTTTCCACCCACTCTCTGAATGCTGCCAGCGAATAATGAGTAAGGTGGTGGGTGGAAGTACAGCAAGTTGAGACCAATTTAGCAGTCCAGGGTGCCAGGAGGAGGGTGATTTAGCAGCAAATAGCTTTGCAAACAGCAAGGAAAGTGAAGATGCCCCCGGAGCCAACAGACCAGCGAGCCAAGTGTGCAGCCCTGCCCAGGTGCCCGGGGCCGGGATTGCCTCAGCAAACCTGGCAGTCTGTGCATAAAGGTTAGGTCAGGCATGGAGCAGGGTTTATCCTGAGACACTGACTGATTTTCAGAGCCATGTTCACCCCCAATCTCAGCTCTACTCTTGACACCTTTGAGAGACCCGTGTCCTTGGACACCCCTGGGGCTGGGAGTCTCACCGAGATGGGCCCCTCTTCTTCTAGTGGATGCTGGGGCCTGGGAGGCTAGGCAGCCCTGAAGCCCCAAAGACTGCTCTGGGCATGGCAGACATGGAGGTTCTGTGGTCTTGGGGAGGGGGCTGCCCAAGCACACTGCCGATCAGGCCCCAGAGAGAGGCCAACCCAGTGGACACAGGTGTGGAGCTTGCAGGGCCTGCCAGCCAGGAGTCTGAGGACTGGTGTTATGGGATGTGACTGCGAGTGTGGGTGTCAGAGGAGAGCTTATCTGAGATGCAGAGATGATGAGAATGCAAGGGGTGTGGGGGTGTGTGTGTGTGTCTGCCCGCAGCCATCTTGAAGGCAGTTATCTTCTCCCACAGTGATTAGCTGACATGGAAGCAAATCTGTGGGTGATCTGGGGAGGGCAGCTCTTGACTGTCTTCGTTCCAGACACTGAAAGAAGCCTGCATCATATCTGTTCAGACAACAACTTGGCCTGTCACTTAGTAAGAAAAATCACCTCTCTGTTGGATTGATTAGGACAATTAGTTTTAGTTGTTAGTGCGCGCGCGCGCGCACACACACACACACACACACACACTGTCCTCTGTCTCTTCTACCCTCCCTTCGACCCTCACTGCACCCTCTTGCCACGTTCCCTCCATCCAATTCTGCCCTCATCTGGGAGGCAGCCTCCATGTGCGATCACCTCCCAAGTCTGCTTTCCACACTGCTTACATTACCAGCAAAGAGACTGCTAATCTCTTGTTAGTTTGGGACTTCTTTGCATATGGATAAGGTGGAAACACTGAATTAGATTATGGAATACAGTTTGGTATTCTAATGAAATGTCATTAATTCAGATTCTGTGAAGACAACATTTGCATAATTTCGCTGTGGTGTGGACTAAACCTTATGAGTTGGCTAGCTATAAAGAGAAAGAACCGACATAGGATCCATTACATTCCTTAAAGTAAGTCTCAAGTAGAGACCCCATTATGCCAGATACTTCCTAGTTTATCATTTACTGAGCTTAACCTATATGCCTAACAAGTGCTTAGGGATGAGAAGTGGGGTGGCACAGAAAAAGGGAAGAAAACTCTTTAAGACTCTCATCAAGCTTGAATTATAATAGTTATGGAAGAAATCGAGTTCTTGTAATTTTAAAACTCTCTTTTCTTCTGCACTTTAAACACTTATCAACAATTCATTGAACCTAAATCCATTTAATGAGGCCTAATGGTTGGGTGGTTACAGCCCCGACGGGGAGTCAGGATGGCCTGATTCAAATTCCAGCGTTCCACTTAACGTCTTGGGTGAAACCCCTTTACCTCTGACAGGCTCACTCAATTTTCTCATCTGTCAAAGCGCTGAAGAAATCTGAGTTGTAAATAATAATATTGATAATAATAATGTTCCTTTTAAAATTAAAAACCGCTACTAAAATCACTACAATAGGAAGCCTAGGGATGGTTAGGCTGTCTTGTGGGAGTCTGTCTCCAGCAGGAAGCAAGAAAGTGAGAGAAGCAGGATGGAGATCGCATATATAGAGGCAGCTTTGCCAATCAGCAGCTAGAAGCCCAACTCACCCCCGCCTAACTTTGGCTGACACATCCCTGCCCACTTTTCTGGACCCTGGGAGGGGGCCATCCATGGCCAAGCTGCACACTTGTTTGGCTGGAGGCAGTTATAAGAGGTGAGTGACCACACACCCTGCATTCTCCAGCTCTGCCTGGTCTGGGTGGCTGGCCAAGCCGGGCAGAAGGAGATAACAGGCTCCTTCTGGGGCTCCCCTTGGAGAGACAGAGATCCATCTCCTTGGCTCTCAGCTTGCATCTGGGAGCTATGACCTTGCTGCTGCTATGCTTCCTCTCTAAAGGGAAGGTATAAATCCCTTCCTTAGGTTCAACTTCAAGGCTCAGTTCATGGCCACCTCCACCCTGGAAAGTTCTAGCTTACCTCCCCTCCTGGGGAGCAGCTGCTGTGTTCAAAGTTAGCATGATCCAGTTTTCAATGTACTTGTCCCTGATTCATGGGGGCTGGTTCCTCTTCAATCCTCATCACAAGTTTTAGTCTCAAACCATTATTTAGCCATTTTGTTTATCCCCCATCTCCCTGGCACCTTGCATGGCTAAGACCTTTAGTAAAGAGTGAAATGCAGAGCTTTTCAAACTTGAGCGACGATCTTTGAAAGGAAAACGAAAATTGTCATGGACCCCTGAGAAGGCATGTGAAATCCTGATATGAGAAATAATGGGGTGGTGCAAAGGTCATGGGAAGGGAGTCACCAGACTCTGAGCCGTGTGTCCTTGGGCAAATCACAAGCCAGATGACCTCCCCAAACATGGTAGCAACTCACACTCCCAACAGCACCATGAGAATGTCCATTTCAGAACAGTGGTTTTCAAACTGCAGCAGCACAAAGATCTATTCAAAAGCAAATTCAAAGACTTAACCATTTAAATCTCCTAAAGAGTCCCCAGGCAGTTGGATACTTTTTTATTGGCCAAACCCCAGAAACACCTCATCACTGCCCTGGAACCACTGCCCCCTGGGATTCCAAGTGCAGGATTTTAAAACCCCAAATCTACATAACATCTAGCACTTCCCACTTGTATATCTGTACTTCTTGGTCGATGGACCTGGAGATAGAGCGCGTAGGTTGGCAGGGTGGGTGGAGGCTGGGTTTTCTTTAGGCTCCTGAACTACTGGAGGCAGGAACCAGGATGGAGAAGCCCCGTCTAGGCAGAGGCCCTGAAAGCGTTGGCCCAATAATAGCAGCAGGAAGTCGGAGGTCACGCCAGCAAAGTGTCCCCAAGCAGAAATCTGCTGCTAGGAAAAGCGCTCTCACCAAGAGTCTCTGACAGCCCTTTTCTCTCCCATTACTTTATTAAACATGCATTTCCTATGGGATTCCTCTTAGCAGCCAAACACCACTCTGAGCTGGGAATTCACGACAAGACCTCTGCCTCTAGGAACTTTGGAGGCTCTTCAGGGGCCCGTGGGTAAATGCCAGGAGAGCAAGGAATGACGGTAGGAACTCAGAGGAAGGCAGGTGACCCAGACTTCAGGAGAGAAGAGGGGACAGGTTCTTGGAGGAGTCGATCCTTATGGTTAAAACCTGAAGTGCAAGCAGGGGCTGGCTGGGTGGAGGTAGAGGAACAGGGTAAGAATATTTTGCACAGAAGAAACATGTTCAAAAGTAGCAGAAGAGGGATTGATTCCCTGGTGGTGCAGTGGTTGAGGGTCTGCCTGCCGATGCAGGGGACACGGGTTCGTGCCCCGGTCCGGGAAGATCCCACACGCCGCGGAGCGGCTGGGACCGTGAGCCATGGCCGCTGAGCCTGCGCGTCCGGAGCCTGTGCTCCGCAACGGGAGAGGCCACAACAGTGAGAGGCCCGCGTACCGCAAAAAAAAAAAAAAAAAAAAAAAAAATAGCAGAAGAAAGTGGAAAGAGCCAGGGGCAAGGCTGAGCTGAGTTCAAACCCTTGCTCCCCCATTTCCTATCCTGGCAACGTTATTTAAGTCTCTTCCTCTAATAATCATACATACCCTGTGGGGCTGTGCTGAGCATTAAAGGAGATAATGAATAAAAAGTACTGGACACACAGGGTACTTAGTGAAGGGTATTAAATGTTGCTAAATATTCCCCATTACATAGTCTGTAAGCTGCGTAACCACAGGTTTGCCATAATCACCTTCTTTGTCTTTGTAGACTCACTTTCTGCCCCAGAGCCTTGCATTTTGTAGGCACCCAAGGAATATTTATTAAATGAATGTTGAAAAAGTGCAAAGGCATATACATACATTTTGGGGATTAGAAAGCCATTTTCCCATAGCTGGAGCCCATCCACCTCTGCGCCCATACAGGCAGACACACGGTTTCTCGAAACGGCACGGCACAGCTTTCCCTCACACATCCCCAATGCACTGGCTCTCCCCAGCCTTCCTGCACGGCAGCACCCCTTTGACGGCAGCCACCCCGACACATATCTACCTGGACACAGGGGCAGACCAGACGAGGGGCTCCTCCTACAGACAGACAGACGCACAAGCTGAACGATTAAAACAGGTTCGACCTTGTGAATCGCAGAGACTGCCATAAATGTTAAAAAAAAAAAAAAAGAAAATCCACCATCTCAAATGTCCCATCCTCCTTCTGGCTCGCACACTGATACCTTCAAAGAGACACCCCGCTTTCTCCACCTGAGTTTCTCCTCATCGCCGGCAGGGCGAGCGCCCCACGTTCACATCTACCCAGCTGAACCCTTGTGCCTGGGGAGTCCACTTGTTACGCCTGACTTTGCTCCCATTAGCTGTGGACCTTGGGAAAGCCCTGCTGCTCCAGGGCCTCACTTTTTTCACTGGCAGAACACAGAGAGTCAGCCATGCTTCATGCTCACCTGGTAGTTATGTCAGGAGGGTAAAGGAGATACCAAATGAGATAACGTCTATGATGGGCGGAAAACACCTCAAGAAGAAAGGCGCTGGATAAATACAAGGTGTAAACCCCACACCTGATTAGTGTGTACGCTTCTGTCCACAGACTCCACCCACAGACTGTGCTCTCTTCCACCCTTGAACGCAAACAGCCTTCCTCCCCGTAAATGCTGTCTCAGATACCCATCTTCATGTGCGTACATATAGACATATACTTCCAACACCTGTATTTTCCTCAGCATGCCCAGGGAAAATTGTTTTTGAACTTAGAGGAAGCTCAGGTTACAAATGCTCTCTTGCCCCTACCTACAGGCTCTTCTGCAGGGTCTCTGGTGCAGGAAGAAGTGCCAAGCAGACAGCTCATCTCTCTGTGGCTGGGCGTCTCAGCTCCCATGATTAGGCTGCACTGCTGGCAGAGCAGATCCTTACCTGGCACAGCTCCTCCCAAGGGCTCTGCAGAGCTTGGTACCTCCTCAAACTTGCCAGAACCCAAGACCAGAGCAGAGGGGCTGATGGCAGCGAGAGGATGTGGATGGAATGGAAGAGGAAGGACCCAGAAACTTCAGACGCTCAGCGCCCTAAGTACTCCTTGTTCCTGGGGAATTGAGGGCCCTGAAGCTAACGAGTCTGGAGCACTTTCCTAGGCATGACACACCCATGGGCGAGCAGAATGCTCATGTCCTTCGGTTTAGTCCTTTCCACCTGGAGGAAGAAGGGGAAAGCCCTTGGTGTTTTGGTCCTGTTGCTGCTGAGTTGTGTGCTCTAAAGGCTGGAGATAAGCATGTGGAAGGGTGTGTGTGTGTGTGTGTGTGTGTGTGTGTGTGTGTGTGTGTGTAGGGGTGGGGAGAGGGTGACGGGCTGGCTGCCTGCGGTGGGTGAGAGAAAGAAATGAATGTGGTGTGTGTGTAGGTGTGAGACTGTGTGTGTGTGTTGCTTTGGCTGAATTGCTCCAGGGGGCCAGGTTCATCACCCGCCTCTATCCACCTCATCCCCTGTGACCTATTACTTCAGTGAAACAATCCAAACCTCTAACTGCATCCGTGTCCCCACCACCAGTGCAGACACAGCCCATCTCCAAAGTTCCAGACAGCAAAGTTCAGTGGCCAGGCCCCAGCTGTCAGACCCTCACGCACACCTCCAGCTTCCTCATCTCTGGACATCGGTGTCACCCAACACCTATGTCCCCCCAGATCAGATTCTGGGCTTGCAGTGGATAAACCCCGTCTGCAGGAGACGGAGACAAAGACGGAAGGACGGACGCACCCTCCTTTCTTCCGGGCTGGTACCAGACCCGCCGCACGCGCCCAGAGGGGAGACCCTGACAGCTACATGCGGAGACAAAGACACCTGGACAGACGCCGGCACACACAGACAAAGACCGACGGACGCGCTGGCACGCCACGGGGAGCGCAGTTTCCCCGGAGCTGGGGCGCCCTGTCGGGGCCGTAGACCCTCCTCTGGAGGGAGCGAGACCCTTGTCCACCGCACCTTACCTGCCCCTGCGCCTGGGGCTGACTTCAGGTTTTGGGTTTTTTTTCAGTGCGTTTTGCGATGTGCTCCCGTCTTTCTTCTCCCAGAGCTGCCGGGCCGGGCGGGTACCGCGGCTGCTCGCGGCTCCGGCTCGCTGGACTAGGCGGGCAGAGAAACTTTCGGCCTCGCCGCCCTCCCGGCGCCCGCCCGCTCCCGGCGCGCCGGCCTCCGCGCGGGTCCCGGAGCCGCGGGCTGGCGGGAGGGCAGGGCGGGCCGGGCGGGCCGGGGCGGGGTCGGCGCCGTTCATTGGCCAGAGCGGGCCGGGGCTGGGCTGGGCGGGGCCCCCGCCGGCGCCGCTCATTGGCCAGGCGCTGCCGGCGGCTCGTCCTTGCGGCTCGGCGGCCTTTGTTCCCAGCTGACAGCTGGGGCTGCTCTCGACCTCCGGCTCGCCTGCATCCGCCTCCCGCGCGGGGTCCCGGCTTCCCCAGCTCTCCGATCTCAGCTTCAGCACATCGCTGCGGGCAGACCCGTCTGCTCAGTCTTCTTCCTCCCCCTCTTTCCCTTTCCCCATTCCTTCTTTCTGTCCTTTTCTTATTTCCCCCCTTCTTTTTCACCCCCTTCTTTATCACCCCTTCTTCTTACAAGTTTCATTTTCCCAGCACCATCTCCCCACTCCAACCCCCAAACCCTGCAAAAAGGCTGGACTTCTAGGTTCAAAGACGGCACAAGCAGCCTAGTGAGGGGCATTGGTTCATCGTGCCAGGATTGCAGATTGGAGCCTAGACCACTGGCACTCCCCACTCCGAAGACAATTCAAAGGCAAAGTTTTCCAGCTCCCTCCCAGGGACTGAGTTTCAGGTGAAAGTTGAGGCCTGTTTATAGATAGTAATCTTACGCAGTCCCTTTCTAACGCTATCATTTTCTCTACCACCCTCGCTTTCAACTTCTAGCATTTGAGCTAGGAGGGGACCTAACCTTACAAGCTTTGGTTGGACAAAGGGCCAGTTAAGTGGGGTTCCAAGTGTTGCATGAGGTTCGGGTCCTGAGGGTGCACTAAGGCTAATGCGTTCAAACCAGGCATGGCTCTGCCCAGGGAGTGTCAGACGGGGGAAGACAGAGGTGGCTGACTTCTGATTGTAACTGGAATGGGGGAAGACAGCCTGAAGGGAAGTACACCATTTTGTTTCTGCCACCCCTCCACTCAAACCTTCTAGGGCAGCGGTCCCCAACCCCCAGGGCAGCACACATATGCTGTGTGGATGGATGCGGCACAAGAGGCATGGATAGAGCTTTAGAGAAAGGAGCCATCATTCTAGCTGGGATGATCAGAGAAGGTGTGAGTAAGGATTGCATTTTAGGTCTCAAATGTTGGCAAAGAGAGAATGGCTTTTCGAATGAGGGATGAGTGTATACACAAAGGTGGGGAAGAAGTGCTGTTCAGAGAAGGCTGAGTAGCCTTGGGGTTGACACATAGAAATTGTAGTATTACTTGTAATAGCTACCATGTGTATGTATTGGGTTGGCCAAAAAGTTCGCTCGGGTTTTTCCGTAAGTTTTGGGGAAAAATGAACGAACTTTTTAGGCCTATTAGGAACCGGAACACACAGCAGGAGGTGAGTGGCGTGCAAAGGAGCAAAGTTTCATCTGCTGCTCCCCGTAGCTCGTATTACCACCTGAACCATGCCCCCACCCCCCTTTCCATGGAAAAATTATTTTCCACGAAACCGGTCCCTGGTGCCAAAAAGGTTGGGGACCGCTGCTCTAGGGAATCCTCACTATCTCCAGTTCTTGACTGTGAAGACTCCATCTCTCAATTCCAGGCTTCCTGGGAGGCAGCAAACCATGAGGTTTAAGGGGTCAAACAGGCTCTGCTACTTATCAACTGTATGACCCTGAGCCAGTGCCTTAACTTCCTTATATGTCAGTTCTTTCCTTTATAAAATGGAGGTAACAATTCCCGAATGTAAACTCCCTGAGGGCAGGGACTTTCTCTTTTGTTCATGGCCGAGACGCTTGGTTTGTTTTGTTCACACATGTATCCCCAACAGCCAGAACAGGTTGGCACATAGTAGGCACTCAATAAATATTTGTTGAATAAATGAATTTCGTGTTTATAGATTTGTTGTGAGGCTTAAACAAGAACCCCTAGTAAGTATTGGGGTGGCCAAAAAGTTCGTTCGTTTCCCCCAAAAGATCTTACAAAACCCGAACGAAATTTTTGGCCAACCCAATACATACACATGGTAGCTATTACAAGTAATACTACAATTTCTATGTGTCCACCCCAAGGCTACTCAGCCTTCTCTGAACAGCACTCTTCCCCACCTTTGTGTACACTCATCCCTCGTTCGAAAAGCCGTTCTCTGTCAACATTTGAGACCTAAAATGCAATCCTTACTCACACCTTCTCTGATCATCCCAGCTAGAATGATGGCTCCTTTCTCTAAAGCTCCAACCATGCCTCTTGTGCCGCATCCATCCACACAGCATATGTGTGCTTGCTTGCATGGTGGTTGTGGCTATAGGGCTGGCATTCCCTGGAGCTTGAGCTATCTGGGGTCAGGTACTGGACTCTACATCTACCTCCAGGGATAGATGTGGTACCTCCACACACGAGAGTTTCCCAGTAATATTTGCTGAACGGGTTAATATAGATCAAACATCTCAGCACCTTCAAGAAAGGGTAGATTCTTGGAAGGCAGAGTAAGGGACCCAGGGGTCTTCAGACTTCGATCAAACTAATTTTTGTGTCTTGAGATGTGGAATTCCATGAAAGGGGCGGAAGGATTCTGGAGGCCTGCTTCTGGTTCTGGCCTTACCACTGACTATGTAAATGCTTTTGGACAAGCCATGTCCCTGGCTAGGCCTCAGTTTCCTCACCTGCAAAGTGGGCAGTTTGGATGAAACCCTTTAAGGGTCCTCCTCCAGCACTGATACACTGTGGTTCTGTCAGAGACCTTCTAGGCAGACATTCTAGGGCTTGACACACAGCCCTCTTAGAAGGAATGAGTTAGGCAAAGGCTCTGGGCAGTGTTTTGGTGTGTGTGTGAGGGGTGGAATCCAGAAACGGTATGGAAGAATAGAAACACCCTGTGCAGGGGCTGCTTCAGAGATAAAGTGGGGTGTATGGACAGTGGGGGCGGAAGTAAGGAAGCAGAATGGGAGAGGAGAGCTGTGATGGTGAGTGTGTGTGTGTTTGTGTGTGTGTGTGTGTGTGGTCACAAGAGCCTCAGGAATGTGGACTCCAGAAGTACAAGGCCACAATTAGCTTCCTGATTCAGCTGTTGGGTATGGTAATGCAATGCCTGGGTGTGACTTCCCCTCAAACCACCGGTGGGATTCTCACTGTGGCTCCTCTTCCTTTGTCTAGTGGAAGAGTGCCGCCCTTCTAGGCCCTGGGTATCCCATTTGGCCCTCTGCATCACGCAGGCCCTCCCTTGCCTGAGCTGAGTCTAGAAAGCTGGGTCACAAAGTATGTTCTTATAAAAAATTCCCTGCCGGGAAGAGATATGGGAACACATGTATATGTATAACTGATTCACTTTCTTATAAAGCAGAAACTAACACACGATTGTAAAGCAATTATACTCAAATAAAGATTTTAAAAATAAATTCCCTGCCATCTTCATCTGCTCATTACCTAAGGTCCAAGTAGCTTACTGTTCTAGCTCATCATTCTGTTATCCATCTCTAGGACCTCAGATCGGCCACAGAGGACCAAGCCCATGGACCAGTTAACCCAGCAGCTCGTCTGAACTACAAACACCTCTGCTTTTTTCAGTATACTTTTTTTTTTTTTTTTTTTTTTTGGCTGTGTTGGGTCTTCGTTGCTGCACTCGGGCTTTCTCTAGTTGCAGCGAGCAGGGGCTACTCTTTGTTGCGGAGCACAGGCTCTAGGGCATGCGGGCTTCAGTAGTTGTAGCATGCAGACTTAGTTGCTCCATGGCATGTGGGATCTTCTGGACCAGGGATCGAACCTGTGTCCCCTGCATTGGCAGGCAGATTCTTAACCACTGTGCCACCAGGGAAGTCCCTCAATGTACTTTCTCCTATCACAATTTAAATAATTGCCTGGCTTCTTGTTTGTCTTCAACTCTCTGTAAGTTTCTTGTTCAAAGACCAACATCTTTTTTGTTCAATATTGAATCCCCAGCACATTGTTGGTACACAGCAAGCACTCAAAAAGTACTTAAATAAATTCCATGGTGGAAGGCAGGATGATGTTGCAGAGAGAGGAATGAACTCATATACAAAAGATTCACATCTATTCCCACTTCTTCAAACTTGTGGTCTTGTCACAACCTTTCTGAGATTCAGTTTGCTCATCAGTGAAATGGGCATAATAACATTTGCCCTATCTGTCTTGTGGCAGTGACACAAATATGAAAAGAATTACTGACGTCAAAGTTGGTAAGAAAAGTAAAAAATGTTAAATAATTTTTTAATATTATTTCAAGGCTAAAAATTCAGGGCCTTGGGTTGGGAGGTAAGAAAGGCTGACTATATTTAACTGAGGCTGGGTAATCTCCAAAAGTAGGAAGAATATATTATAATGCTAGAGAATTGAGAAAAGCTTTAAGGAATCAACAGGCTGCCACTACTTCTATCTTCCAGCTATCCCAGGAAAGTAGAGGAAGGCTGGTTGTCGTGTAGGCCAAGCCAGTGCCTCCTGATCTTAGAGGATGCCTAACCAGTATCCTGTCTCCCTCCAGGGTAGAAAACAGTTGCCCTGGAGTTGCCCTGGAGGTTAAGCTCTTATAACCAGAATTTACGTTTCTTACCTGTATGTCCCTGGGCACCTTGTATCTCTTATCTCTGGATATCACTAAACTCCTTTGCTTTGGGAGGGACATCTCTTCCTTGACTTCTCTGGGTGTTAAGAAAACAAATTAGATAAAATGCTAGTAGTGTTTCTCCTTTCCTAGAAAGCACTTCATGACTTTTAGAAATTGTTTAGTGTTGTCATTATAACCATCATTATCATCAGTGGCATTATTATCTATAACTTCATTCTGAATACTTAACCTATGTTCAGGTTCAGGAGACCACGGAAGTTGTAGACAGAACAAACACTCCTTGATGCCCTGGGGAGAACTTGCTGACCTCAGAATTCCTATCCCGGGCTGACTCAACTCCACTAAGATGCTCAAGTTACCTTAAGAAGTATGTCCACCCCACTCTTTCACTGAAAGGAAAACCGAGTCAAAGAGCAAGATAGGAAGTTGGCCCAGCCTCACTGGGATGCCAAGGTCTTAGGGCATGGGTCCTGTACCTGCCTCAGCAACCATGTGACTGATACAGTACGTGATGTGCTTTGGTTTGGGCAGTGTAGACCACAGGCAGGCAGCATTCCCCTGAGCAGAGAATAGTAAACCAGCCACCTTAGCTAATGCAAAGGACTCAAGTGACACTAACTAGCTTCCAGTGCAAATAAGCTTTGTTCAGCTACCAGCTGACAAGGCTCATAAGATAACTGTTTAGCAAACCTTTCAGTGTAAATGCAGGGTTAAACTAGATTATGGAAAAACAAGAAGGAAGTGCTCTGATTTGATTCCGCCCACCCCAATACCATTTTCAGTAGTACACCATAGGCTGTTTCTAATTCAACATCCTTGCTCTGAAAGGTTCTGGGCTATCACTTGTTATGCAATCTATTTCTTCCAGGGTTTGGACTAGTTTGTCTAAAACTGTGAAGCCGGCAGATGTTTCCACTTACAAGTAATAGAAAAGCTTGAATCAAACTGGTTTAAAAAATAGGAAAAAAATCTCATGAATGAATAAATGAAGTGATCAGCTCCCTGGTTAGTTCATACCGTGGCTTCACAATGCCATCAGAGATCATGTCTCTTCATCTCCCCGTTTGCTATCCTCAGAGTAAGGGCTTTGCCCTCAGGGTGATTGCTTCAGGACTACAGGCTGGATCTATCAGTCTAATTGTCACACCCAAAACCAGCAAAGCTCTGAGGATTAAAGGACCTTTATTTCTGCATCTCTTTCCTAGGATCAAGAAAACATTTCCTGGAAGGCTCTCTGCTGACGCTGGACAGGCTTAGCCCCATCAGCAAGCAATCATTGGCAAACTCAATGAGATTACTTTGACTGGCTTTGACCAAAGGGTTGGAAGTGGAATAGATATTGGGATATATCTGTATCTCTTGTCTTCATGGAAGAAGGGGGAAGCTATGGAGAGCACTGACAATCATTGCTTGTCTGTTATGTACCTCAACTTTGCCGGACATTTTATCTACGGTATTAGATATTTATCTACTTAATTGTAGAAATCATTATTTCTATTTTCCAAGTGAAAAAATTGCAGCTCAGAGTGGTTAAGTACTTTGCCCCAAATCCCACCACTAATAAGTGGAAGAAAAAGGACTGAAATGCAGCTCCATCCAAAGCCTTTGCTCTCTCTACTCTTCCTGGCCATCTCTGTAGAGTTGACGCTTCTCAGCTCTACCCAAGGCTAGAGACCCCCCACAATGAACTGGAGCCTTCCAGGACCACTGTAAGCACAAGAGATAAAGTAGCTTCCCGTCCACCATCAAGTTTACACTTATTTCTTAGCATTTCTACAGTGTGCCTCTTCCTTACCTGTGCATCCCTTTCTCTCCCTCTTTCCAACAGGTACATCTCCTCATTTCCACATGGCCTCCTCACCTCCATCAAGGCCACGTCCACCTTCGTGCCCTTGTCTTCCTTCTAGCCAGAATGCAAGTGTCCTTCAAGGCCCTCCCCAAGCTCTGACCCAGCCCTCCCTCATCCCCTACGCCCACCCCACCGAAGTCCTATTGAATCATGTCACGTCCATGTCCTGATCTTATTTCCTTCATTGTGCACTTTGTAACGTGTGCTTTATTGTTTCAGGTGAATGCATCTCATTTTCCTACTAGATTTTTTTTTTTTTTTCTTTTTTCGGCATGCGGGCCTCCCACTGCTGTGGCTTCTCCCGTTGCGGAGCACAGGCTCCAAACGCGCAGGCTCAGAGGCCATGGCTCACAGGCCTAGCCACTCCGTGGCATGTGGGATCTTCCCGGACCGGGGCACGAACCCGTGTCCCCTGCATCGGCAGGCGGACTCTCAACCACTGCGCCACCAGGGAAGCCCCCTACTAGATTTTTAAGTGGTCCGCTCCATGCTTGGCCCATGATAGGCCCTCCACAAATATTTAATGACTAAATAAGGGCAGGGACCACCTCTTATTTTCCTATCTCCCTCATAACACTCAGCCGGCTGCTGCACGTGGGTGGTGAATAATGAACTAATTGGCTTTGGGCTAATTCCTCCCCAAGGCTGAGGAATGACACGCAGACAAAGAAGGTGGCATGACCTTTGTCAGTTCTGAGGGAGGCCTTTGGTAAATGGGCCCTGTCTAGCCCACATTTGCTTGTAGCCCTAAACTCATTTAAGCAAATCGAGCATATGAGACCATGACTTCTGGGAAATCATTTAGCTCCCCTATGGAGAATGTTGGCACACTCATTTCCTCCCCCCAGGGGGGGAGAAAAAAATAGCAGAGAGGCTTTTGAGACCCCGTGTGCTGAAATGGAATTTACACATTTC
Organism: Hyperoodon ampullatus; assembly: GCF_949752795.1. Taxonomy (NCBI): domain Eukaryota; kingdom Metazoa; phylum Chordata; class Mammalia; order Artiodactyla; family Ziphiidae; genus Hyperoodon; species Hyperoodon ampullatus. Next base: position 111,213,248 of record NC_136919.1, read on the forward strand.
CTCAGTTGTTTCTGAGGAAGCAGCTCTGGGAGTCCTAGACTGAAAGGCTGATGCTGTCCCCTCAGAGTTAGTGGAATCAAGACCCGTCAGCTGGGACCTGCCCTGGGCTTGGGGACCTGCCCTGGGCTTGGGCTCCTGCTGGCCTGCCTGGCTTTCTAATTAAATCTTCCAGGTCACTCCACTCCTCAGTTAGCACTGCCATTCTCCCCTCATGTCTTCTGGCATTGACTTCACTTCCTTCACTTTGTGTATCAGATTCTCTAGGTGTTGACCCTATATGTTGCCTTTGCTCCCAGACTGACTGTCTTCATTACATGTTGACCATTTCCTTTGCTTTTGTTGCCAGACTGATTGAGAAGGCCTCTATCTCACCAGCTGCAAAAATCGAAGAGGAGGGGAGGGGGACAGGGAAGGGAAGGTAGCAGGTGGTTGTACCAGGTACAACCAGGTCTGAGGTCGCTTCTGGCATTTTCCGACTCTGTTTACCTAAGGTTGCTGGGAGCAACAAAGAAGGACGGGTTGCAGCTACTAAGAGAGCACCTTGGTGGGAAGAGGCTCCTGGTAATCTTGGACTAATTGTGCCTGTGAAGGAGCCTCAGTTTGCTTGAGGTTCCCTAGTACCACACCTGCCTCCCTGTGTTGCCGTGAGGGTGTAAGGCGTCAACACTTGTGCTGTGCCCACCCAGCATCCATCCTACAGGAAAACCCTTCAGCTGCTGTTGTTTTCTCTGTGCCACCTCCCCTCCCCCCATCAGAAACCCAGGGCCTTTTCTACCCTATTTCGTCCAATTAGAAACGCCCTCATGATTTGGCCTGAAGCCCATTCAGCATGGTGAAGTGGAAAAGAGAACAGCATTTTGAGCCTACAGACTGGAGTTGGAGACTTGTGTTTGAATCAGATTCTGCCCTCAGTCGCTGCGTGACCGTGGCCAAGTCTCTTGCCCCCATATCCTCTGTTTCCAACACTTTTGAGTGATATTAACAATATAATTCCACAGGGAGGGATGCAGAAAAAAAAAGTACAGATGATTAAAATAACATCTCCTGGGCTTCCCTGGTGGCGCAGGGGTTGAGAGTCCGCCTGCCGATGCAGGGGACACGGGTTCGTGCCCCGGTCCGGGAAGATCCCACGTGCCGCAGAGCGGCTGGGCCCCTGAGCCATGGCCGCTGAGCCTGCGCGTCCGGAGCCTGTGCTCCGCAACAGGAGAGCCCACAACACTGAGAGGCTCGCGTACCGCAAAAAAAAAAAAAATAATAATAATAATAAAATAATTAACATCTCCTGCAATTCTTCGAGTACCGTGATTGTTATGAAATCGCACTTCACACTAGGGTGAACATGACTCCTTGACAACTTGGGGCTGCTTCCTTCCTGCTCCAGTTCCCACCCCCTTCCCTAAGGTCTGAATTGTATCACAGAAGATAACCAGTCTCAATGTATGAGTCAGAGGACACTTCCTGGCACAAGCAGTGGGCAGAGGAGGTGCTCGGGTGGACGATGGGACTCATCCCGTTCTTGAGATCCTGAGGTTAGGTTCCGAGCAGAACTGCAATGCCGAGTGGGAAAGAAGTAGCTGGAAGTCAGGGGGGCAGCCAGGGGAACGGGTCCAAAATGGCAGCTTGAGAGGAAGTCGCCGGCTGCCTGTTCTGGAACCTTGCAGAGCAGTGTTTAGAATGTTCCCTCTCGTTAATCCTATTTAAAGTCTGGCTGCTGAGAGGGAAGTGGAGAGTCCTGTTTCAACTCGCAGCCTTGCGGTTCCCTGCCACCCCCGCACTGCAGGGCCGAGCCCCGGCGCTGGGAGGGGGAAGGGGCTCTCTGGGGACACCTCTGCTGGCTCTCACAGCCTCTCAGAGGAGCTTCTCAGGCTTCCCCTCCCCTGAGACCTGCATTTCATTGGCCTGGCCCTGGCCCTAATCTGCGTCGAGGGAGGGGCTGCTTGCTAAGCTGGAGGGAGGTGTGGACTGGCCGGGGCCGCTGCTCTGGTGACGAAGGGGTGCTGGAGAAGGCGAGGAACACTTCATTGAGGTGCACGTGGGGGAGGGACGGACAAAACAGCGGGGGCTCTTGTGCAAGAGTGCCTTCGGGGAAGGTCCCTCTCCGTCTGGGCATAGGGAGGTTTCTAACTGGTTGAAAAGCTAAGAACAAACATTCCCAGCTTCTCTCTTTGAGATTCTCATGGAAGAGCCAGGTCTAGGGAAAAGGGGCCTCCCTGGCCTTGAAAAGGAAAAGTGTGAGTGAAACTACCACGAATAACATAGGGCCAGCCTTTGGCAGAGGGAGAATAATGGACAGTGTTTACTTCTGTGGTATTATTTCTGGGAGACCAAAAAGAGACTTCCTAAATATATCCCTGTGAATGTGAGTCAATCCTTGAGATTCATATATGGACAAAACAACTTGTAGTGTTGTTGTCCAAAGACCAGAGTTCATGGGTAGCTCTTTACTAGCTGCATGACCATGGATGTCATTTAACCTCAACTGATTATCTGTAAAGTGGAGAGTCTCCCCCTCCTCCCTCCTCCCTCCTCCCTCCTCCCTCCTCCCTCCTCCCTCCTCCCTCCTCCCTCCCCCCTCCCCCTCCCCCCTCCCCCCTCCTCCCTCCCCCCCCCTCCCCCCTCCCCCCTCCCCCTCCCCTCCCCCCTCCCCCCTCCCCCTCCCCTCCCCCCTCCCCCTCCCCCCTCCCTCCTCCTCCCTCCCTCCTCCCCCCTCCCTCCTCCCCCTCCCTCCTCCTCCCTCCCTCCTCCCCCTCCCTCCTCCTCCCTCCCTCCTCCCCCTCCCCCTCCCTCCTCCCTCCCCCCCCTCCCCCCCATCTGACATACATCTCACTGGGGTGTCACCAAGACCAAATCATGTGACAGTGTGAAAGCGTTTTTATTTTTTATTTTTTATTTTATTATTTTTTATTTGGTTGTGCCGGGTTTTAGTTGCGTCAGGCAGGCTCCTTAGTTGCGGCTTGCCAGCTCCTTAGTTGTGGCATGCAGGTGGGATCTAGTTCCCTGACCAGGGATTGAACCTGGGCCCCCTCCCTTGGGAGCGTGGAGTCTTACCCACTGTGCCACCAGGGAAGTCCCATGAAAGTGCTTTTAAATGGAAAGTCACTGTATACACGTGGTGGGTGCATCCCCCTCACTCAGACAGGCTTTCCTCCTGCCTCAGACAGACTTTAAGCCCCTAGCTTGTACTTGTTGCCCACTATTCCGATAAGCTGTAAGAGCCAAACCCTGAAATTTCACAACAGAGACAAGCTTGCTCTCCTGGTTACTTCCTCTTGTTCTGAGGACCCTTTCTTTGCCGGGGCCTCTCTTGGCTTGTCTGAGAAGGTGCCATGAGAAAGGTCAGAGCCTTTCCTAGCAAGACAGGCCAGGGTTGAAAGGTCTGCATGCCATGATCCTAAAAGTGAATTGGGAGTAGGGTCAACCCATGGGAAAGGCAGAATCATCAGAAGATGTCTGAAGATGTAGGAGCAAGAGTAATGGGCCAATAGGAAACCAGATTTGTAAGCTTAGGTCCAGCACCGGTGAGGCCAAGGTATTTTATAAAGGCACTTAATTGTTTTGTATCTTGGTTTTCCTTCTCAGTTCAATAGGGATAATAAAACCCATCTCGTGTTCCCATTTGGCTTACATGAGGGTGACAGGGGATTGTGAATGAAAGGCTGCAAATGTAAGGTTATTGAGACCCCTGGGATTGTTAGGCTGCCCTTGACCAATGCCCATTTGGCGGTGCTCTTACTGTCTTGAAGCACAGCCAACTTCACGATGATTTGCATTAAACTCCCATCATGCCAGGCACCATTCTCATTGCCTTGAAAGCACTAAAGCAGTCGGGTAGAACATGTTATTTTTAGCACTTAAAACTAAAAAGAAAAAAAAATCAATGTGAGCATAAAGGGATAATTTAACAGGATTGTGTTCATGAGGGAAGGGAAGACATATATTAACTTCTACTCAAGTGGAACTTAACATTTATGTAGCAAGTGAAATCACCACAACTAAAAAAACAGGTTAACAGCCCTATTATCACCAGGCAGGGAAACAGAAGTACAAACTGTCTCTAAGATGTCTAGGGGGATTTGAGGAAAAACACTCTTGTTTTAGACTGACAGAATCTTGGCCTGGGCATCAGAGATGTGGTCCTTCAAGATTCTCTTTCTCTCAACAGAGCAGAGACTTAATATATTTGTAGAGCATTTTATACTTTTGAACTGCAAACATTATCTTATTTGATCTTTGCCAACCTTTTAATGTAGAAAGGGTAAGTATTATTTTTTAAAATTTATGTTATTGAAGTATACTTGACTTACAATGTTGTGCTATTTCCACTGTGCAGCAAATTAATTCAGTTATACATATATATATATACACACACATTCTTTTCATATTCTTTTCCATTCATATTCTTTTCCATTATGGTTTATCACAGGATATCGAACATAGTTCCCTGTACTATATGGTTGGACCTTATCGTTTACCCATCCTATATATATAGTTTGTATCTGCAAACCCCAAATTCCCAATACATCCCTGACCCACACCCCTCTCCGGCAACCACAAGTCTGTTCTCTATGTCTGCAAGTCAGTTTCTGTTTCATAGATATGTTCATTTGTGTCATATTTTAGACTCCACATATAAGTGATTTCATATGATATTTGTCTTTCTTTGTCTGACTTACTTCACTTAGTATGATAATCTCTAGGTCCATCCATGTTGCTGCAAATGGCATTATTTCATTCTTTTTTATGTAAAATCAGCCATTTCAACAAGGATCCCTGGATCCTTTTATTGGAGAATGATACTAGAAACCAGGATTTGCTCTAATCTGCTCATCATTGAAATTGGGGTGTCATTGCCTTTAGGGCCTGTCAGAAAGTAAATGTATATATATTACCCTGCGTACGCATACATATCTGTATTATTTCTACTATTACTCATCAGTTCCTAAGCTAAGCTAAACAGGAGTTCCCACTGATGTCTCAGACTCTAGTTCAGAACTACATGGTTCAGTTTAGCCTTTTCCCCTTATCTGTTACCTCCCATTCCAACAGTGAGATATCTAGCTTCTACCATTCCCCATATTTTTACTTATTTTTTCAATTCCAGTGTACAGAACTCAGGGCTCTGACTGCCAGTCTGGCACTATAGTCCCTACCACACTGTGCTAATTCTGCTCACTTGAGCAACCCTAATAAACTTACTCCCTCTTCCACCTGAAAATCTTGCAGATATTTGAAAACCACAATCTGGTCCATTTGAATTTCTCGTTTCCAAATTTAATGTTCCCATTTTACTCATGCAATGTGATTATCTCATGTATTCAACAAATGTTTCAAGAGAACCAGCCATGCTCGTCATTGTGCTAAGTACAGAGCAGTGAACAAGACAGATATGACCTTGTCTTTGTGAAGCTTACAGTCTGGTAGGGAATATGGTCATTTAGTAAATAAAAGAAGGTGTAGTGACTGTGATGCTATAGGAGGTTCAGGGAGGTCTAGGAACTATGTTGGGGAGGCCACCTAATCTGTGCCACTGCCAGTGGTTCTTGTAGCTGTGTGCCCACATGCTGTCTAGTTAGGGGCTCCAAAAAGTGTGGGGTCCTTAAGAGGTCATATTAATTCAAATATTTGTTTAAGGAACAATGCAACCATTTTTCTCTCTCTCTCTCTCTCTCTCTTCCTCCACTCACTAAACTTCTGTTAAGGCAAGCTAAGACGGAGTTTGCTTTTTCACCAGATGCATTGTATTGCTGGCTTCTCATAGATTGAGGTGCCCTGTCTAGTCAATTTACAAATTGACTAGGCAAATTAAACAAATTAATTTGTTTTAATTTTTTAAAATTGAAGTATAGTTGATATACAATATTACATAAGTTAACAGGTGTAGAATATAGTGATTCACAATTTTTAAAGGTTATATTCCATTTATAGTTATTAAAAAATATTGGCTAGGGCTTCCCTGGTGGCGCAGTGGTTGGGAGTCCGCCTGCCGATGCAGGGGACACGGGTTCGTGTCCTGGTCCGGGAAGATCCCACGTGCCGCAGAGCAGCTGGGCCCGTGAGCCATGGCCGCTGAGCCTGGGCATCCGGAGCCTGTGCTCCACAACGGGAGAGGCCACAACAGTGAGAGGCCCGCGTACCGCAAAAAAAAAAAAAATATTGGCTATATTCCCTGTGTTGTACAATATATCCTTGTAGCTTATTTTATACATAATAGTTTGTACCTCTTAAGCTCCTATATTGCCCCTCCCCCCTTACTTCTCCCCATTGATAACCACTAGTTTGTTCTCTATATCTATAGGTCTGCCTCTTTTTTGCGATATTATTGTATTTTTTTTACATTCCACATATAAGTGATATCATACACTATTTGTCTTTCTGTGTCTGACTTATTTCCCTTAGCTGAATGCCCTCCAAGTCCATCCATGTTGTTGCAAATGGCAAAATTTCATTCTTTTTTATGGCTGAGTAGTATTTCATTGTGTATATATATATAACACATCTTCCTTTTCCACTCATCTGTTGATGGACACTTAGGTTGCTTCCATATTTTGGCAATTATAGATAATGCTGCTCTGAAAGTTGGGGTGCATGTATACTTTTGAAATAGTGTTTTTGTTTTATTTAGATATATACACAGGAATGCAATTGCTGGGTCATATGGTAGTTATATTTTTAGTTTTTTTAAGAAACCTTCATACTGTTTTCCACAGGGGCTGCACCAGTTTACATTTCCACCAACAGTGTACAAGTGTTCCCTTTTCTCCACATCTTTGCCAACATTTCTTATTTGTGTTCTTTTTGATGATAGCCATTCTGACAGGTGTGAGGTTATATCTCATTGTGGCTTTGATTTGCATTTCCTTGATGATTCGAGATGTTGAGCATCTTTTCAAGTGCCTGTTGTTGGCCATCTGCATTTCCTCTTTGGAAAAATGTCTATTCAGTTTTCCTGCCCATTTTTAGATTGGGTCGTTTTTGATGTTGAGTTATATGAGCTGTTTGTATATGTTGGATATTAACCACTTATCATACCTGATTAATGTGGTTTTTTTAACAATTTTATTGGAGTATAATTGCTTTACAATGGTGTGTTAGTTTCTGCTGTATAACAAAGTGAATCAGCTATACATACACATATATCCTCATATCTCCTCCCTCTTGCGTCTCCCTCCCACCGTCCCTATTCCACCCCTCTAGGTGGTCACAAAGCACCGAGCTGATTTCCCTGTGCAATGCGGCTGGTTCCCACTAGCTATCTATTTTACGTTTGTAGTGTATATATGTCAGTGCCACTCTCTCGCTTCGTCCCAGCTTACACTTCCCACTCCCTGTGTCCTCAAGTCCATTCTCTACGTCTGCCTCTCTATTCCTGTCCTGCCACTAGGTTATTCAGAACCTTTATTTATTTATTTATTTAGATTCCATATATATGTGTTAACATACAGTATTTGTTTTTCTCTTTCTGACTTACTTCACTCTGTATGACAGACTCTAAGTCCATCCACCTCACTACAAATAACTCAATTTCGTTTCTTTTTATGGCTGAGTAATATTCCATTGTATATATTGTGCCACATCTTCTTTACCCATTCATCTGTCGATGGACACTTAGGTTGCTTCCATGTCCTGGCTATTGTAAATAGAGCTGCAATGAACATTGTGGAGCACGACTCTTTTTGAATTATTGTTTTCTCAGGGTATATACCCAGTAATGGGATTGCTGGGTCGTATGGTAGTACTATTTTTAGTTTTTTAAGGAACCCCCATACTGTCCTCCATAGTGGCTGTGTCAATTTACATTCCCACCAACAGTGCAAGAGAGTTCCCTTTTCTCCACACCCTCTCCAGCGTTTATTGTTTGTAGATATTTTGATGATGGGCATTTTGACTGGTGTGAGGTGAAACCTAACTGTAGTTTCGATTTGCATTTCTCTAATGATTAGTGATGTTGAGCATCCTTTCATGTGTTTGTTGGCAATCTGTATATCTTCTTTGGAGAAATGTCTATTTAGGTCTTCTGCCCAGTTTTGGAGTGTGTTTTTTGTTTTTTTGACATTGAGCTGCATGAGCTGCTTGTAAATTTTAGAGATTAATCCTTTGACGGTTGCTTCATTTGCAAATATTTTCTCCCATTCTGAGGGTTGCCTTTTCATCTTGTTTATGGTTTCCTTTGCATGCAAAAGCTTTTAAGTTTTGCTAGGTCCCATTTGTTTATTTTTGTTTTTATTTCCCCTTCTCTAGGAGGTGAGTCAAAAGGATCTTGCTGTGATTTATGTCATACAGTGTTCTTCCTAAGTTTTCCTCTAAGAGTTTTAGAGTGTCAGGCCTTACATTTAGGTCTTTAATCCATTTTGAGTTAATTTTTGTATATGGTGTTAGGGAGTGTTATAATTTCACTCTTTTACCGGTAGCTGTCCAGTTTTTCCAGCACCACTTACTGAAAAGGCTGTCTTTTCTCCATTGTATATTCTTACCTCCTTTATCAAAAATAAGGTGATCATATGTGCATGGGTTTATCTCTGGGCTTTCTATCCTGTTCCATTGATCTATATTTCTGTTTTTGTGCCAGTACCATACTGTGTTGATTACTGCAGCTTTGTAGTGTAGTCTGAAGTTAGGGAGCCTGATTCCAGCTCAGTTTTTCCTTCTCAAGATTACTTTGGCTATTTGGAGTCTTTTGTGTTTCCACAAAAATTGTGAAATTTTTTGTCCTAGTTCTCTGAAAAATGACATTGATAGTTTGATAGTGATTGCATTGAATCTGTAATGGCTTTGGGCAGTAGAGTCATTATCACAGTGTTGATTCTTCCAGTCCAAGAACATGGTATATCTCTCCATCTGTTTGTATCATCTTTAATTTCTTTCATCAGTGTCTTATAGTATTCTGCATACAGGTCTTTTGTCTCCTTAGGTAGGTTTATTCCGAGGTATTTTATTCTTTTTGTTGCAGTGGTGTATGGGATTAATTTCCCTTTCAGCTTTTTCATTATTAGGGTATAGGAATGCAAGAGATTTCTGTGCATTAATTTTGTATGCTGCTACTTTACCAAATTCATTGATTAGCTCTAGTAGTTTTCTGGTAGCGTCCTTAGGATTCTCTATGTATAGTGTCATGTAATCTGCAAACAGTGACAGCTTTATTTCTTCTTTTCTGATTTGGATTCCTTTTATTTCTTTTCCTCTCTGATTGCTGTGGCTAAAACTTCCAAAACTATGTTGAATAAGCGTGGTGAGAGTGGACAACCTTATCCTGTTCCTGATTTTAGTGGAAATGGTTTCAGTTTTTCACCATTGAGGACAATGTTGGCTGTGGGTTTGTCATACATGGCCTTTATTATGTTGAGGAAAGTTCCTTCTGTGTCTACTTTCTGGAGGGTTTTATCATAAATGGGTGCTGAACTTTGTCAAAAGCTTTTTATGCATCTATTGAGATGATCATATGGCTTTTCTCCTTCAATTTGTTAAGATGGTTTATCACATTGTTTGATTTGCGTATATTGAAGAATCCCTGCATTCCTGGGATAAACCCCACTTTATCATGGTGTATGATCCTTTTAATGTGCCGCTGGATTCTGTTTGCTAGTATTTTGTTGAGGATTTTTGCATCTATGTTCATCAGTGATATTCACCTGTAGTTTTCTTTCTTTGAGACATCTTTGTCTGGTTTTGGTATCCGGGTGATGCTGGCCTCATAGAATGAGTTTGGGAGTGTTCCTCCCTCTGCTATACTTTGGAAGCATTTGAGACCAATAGGTGTTACCTCTTCTCTAAATGTTTGATAGAATTCACCTGTGAAGCCATCTGGTCCTGGGCTTTTGTTTGTTGGAAGATTTTTAATCACAGTCTCAATTTCAGTGCTTTTGATTGGTATGTTTATATTTTCTGTTTCTTCCTGGTTCAGTCTCCGAAGGTTGTGCTTTTCTAAGAATTTGCCCATTTCTTCCAGGTTGTCCATTTTATTGGCATAGAGTTGCTTGTAGTAATCTCTCATGATCCTTTGTATTTCTTCAGTGTAAGTAGTTACTTCTCCTTTTTCGTTTCTAATTCTATCGATATGAGTATTCTCCCTTTTTTTCTTGATGAGTCTGGCTAATGGTTTATCAATTTTGTTTATCTTTGCAAACAACCAGCTTTTAGTTTTATTGATCTTTGCTATTGTTTCCTTCATTTCTTTTTCATTTATTTCTGATCTGATCATTATGATTTCTTTCCTTCTGCTAACTTTGGGGTTTTTTGTTCTTCTTTCTCTAATTGCTTAGGTCTAAGTTTAGGTTGTTTGGGATGTTTCTTGTTTCTTGAGGTAGGATTGTATTGCTATAAACTTCCCTCTTAGAACTGCTTTTGCTGCATCCCAGAGGATTTGGGTCATCATGTTTTCATTGTCATTTGTTTCTAGGTATTTTTTGATTTCCTCTTTGATTTCTTCAGTGATCTCTTGGTTATTAAGTAGTGTATTGTTTACCCTCCATCCGCTTGTATCTTTTACAAATCTTTTCCTGTAATTGATACCTAGTCTCACAGAGTTGTGGTCAGAAAAGATACTTGATATGATTTCAATTTTCTTAAAGTTACCAAGGCTTGATTTGTGACCCAAGGTATGATCTATCCTGGAGAATGGTCCATCAGCACTTGAGAAGAAAGTGTATTCTGTTGTTTTTGGATGGAATGTCCTATAAATATCAATTAAGTACATCTTGTTTTTGAGTCATTTAAAGCTTGTGTTTCCTTATTTATTTTCATTTTGGATGATCTGTCCATTGGTGAAAGTGGGGTGTTAAAGTCCCCTACTATGATTTTGTTACTGTCAATTTCCCCTTATATGGCTGTTAGCATTTGCCTTATGTATTGAGGTGCTCCTATGTTGGCTGCATAAATATTTACAATTGTTATATCTTCTTCTTGGATTGATTCCTTGATCATTATGTAGTGCCCTTCTTTGTCTTTTGTAATAGTCTTTATTTTCAAGTCTGTTTTGTCTGATATGAGAATTGCTACTCCAGCTTTCTTTTGATTTCCATTTGCATGGAATATCTTTTTCCATCCCCTCACTTTCAATCTGTATGTGTCCCTAGGTCTGAAGTGGGTCTCTTGTAGGCAGCGTATATAAGGATCTTGTTTTTGTATGCATTCAGCCTGTCTATGTCTTTTGGTTGGAGCATTTAATCCCTTTATATTTAAGGTAGTTATCGATATGTATGTTCCTATTACCATTTTCTTAATTGTTTTGGGTTTTTATTGTAGGTCTTCTCCTTTTCTTGTGTTTCCTGCCTAAAGAAGTTTCTTTAGCATTTGTTGTAAAGCTGGTTTGGTGTTGCTGAATTCTCTTAGCTTTTGCTTCTCTGTAAAGGTTTTAATTTCTCCATTGAATCTGAATGAGATCCTTGCTGGGTAGAGTAATCTTGGTTGTAACTTTTTCCCTTTCATCACTTTAAATATGTCCTGCCACTCCCTTCTGGCTTGCACAATTTCTGCTGAAAGATTAGCTGTTAAGCTTATGGGGATTCCGTTGTATATTATTTGTTGATTTTCCCTTGTTGCTTTTAATATTTTTTCTTTGTATTTAATTTTTCATAGTTTGATTAATATGTCTTGGCATGTATCTCCTTGGATTTATCCTGTATGGGACTCTGTGTGCTTCCTGGACTTGATTGACTATTTCCTTTCCCGTATTAAGGAAGTTTTCAACTATAATCTCTTCAAATATTTTCTCAGTCCCTTTCTTTTTCTCTTCTTCTTCTGGGACCTCTATAATTCGTACGTTGGTGCCTTTAATTTTGTCCCAGAAGTCTCTGAGACTGTCCTCAATTCTTTTCATTCTTTTTTCTTTATTCTGCTCTGTGGTAGTTATTTCCACTATTTTACCTTCCAGGGCACTTATCCATTTTTCTGCCTCAGTTATTCTGCTATTGATTTCTTCTAGAGAATTTTAAATTTCATTTATTGTGTTGTTCATCATTGTTTGTTTGCTCTTTCTTTCTTCTAGGTCCTTGTTAAACTTTTACTGTGTTTTCTCCATTCTATTTCCAAGATTTTGGATCATCTTTACTGTCATTACTCTGAATTCTTTTTCAGGTAGACTGCCTATTTTCTCTTCATTTGTTTGGTCTGCTGGGTTTCTGCCTTGCTCCTTCATTAGCTGTGTGTTTCTCTGTCTTCTCATTTGGTTAACTTACTGTGTTTGGGATCTCCTTTTTGCCGGCTGCAGGTTATTAGTTTCTGTTGTTTTTGGTGTCTGCCCACAGTGGCTAAGGTTGGTTCAGTGGGTTATGTAAGCTTCCTGATGGAGGCGACTGGTGCCTGTTTTCTGGTGGATGAGGCTGGATCTTTTCTTTCTGGTGGGCAGAACCACATCTGGTGGTGTTTTTTGGGGTGTCTGTGACCTTATTATGATTTTAAGCAGCCTCTATGCTAATGGATGGGGTTGTTTTCCTGTCTTGCTAGTTGTTTGGCATAGGGTGTCCAGCACTGTAGCTTGCTGGTAGTTGAGTAGAGCTGGGTCTTAGTGTCGAGATGGACATCTTTGGGAGAGCTTTCGCTGTATGATATTACGTCGAGCCCGGAGGTCTCTGGTGGACCAAAGTCCTGAACTCAGCTCTCCCACCTCAGAGGTACAGGCCTGACACCCGGCCAAAGCACCAACACCCTGTCACCCACACAGTCTGGAAGAAAAGGGAGAAAAAAAGAAAGAAAGAAGGAAAAACATAAAATAAAATTACGTTATTAAAATAAAAAATAAAATATAATTATTAAAAATTAACAAGTTATAAAAAAAGGAGAGCAACAAAATGAAAAAACAAATCCACCAATGATAGCATGTGCTAAAAACTATACTAAAAAAAAAATGGACAGAAAGAACCTCAAGACAAATTGTAAAAGCGAAGCTAAACAGACAAAATCACACAAAGAAGCCTACACATACACACTCACTAAAAGAGAAAAACGAAAAATATACGTATATCTATATCTATATATCTATATATATATAAAAAGAAAGAGAGCAACTGAATCAATAAACAAATCTACCAATGATAATAGACTCTAAATACTAAACTAAGATAAACATAAAACCGAAGGAAATTAGATTCAGAAAGCAAACCCCAAGTCCACAGTTGCTCTCACTCTGTGGAAATAGTCCTTGTTTCTTTGTGCAAAGGAGTATGAGCAAAGGAGTGGGCGTCACTGATTTTGCCCTTGGTTGAGCTCCCACCTCACAAGGCTTGATAGCACTGAAAACAATGAAAAGGTTCCATTGCTTAATGATAGTTCTGAGGACTGCGCTCTGCAGAGGTAGAATTCACCTCCCCAGGCTCAGCTTCCTTCTTTGCAGTTTTATTAAAGCACTTGGAGAAAGCTGGGACCAGAAATACCAAGAACAAGTACTGGACGGCCAGCCCCCTCCTGTCTGTGCCCATGGCTGTTACACAGTCCATCACCGTTGAATTGGACCACAGATGGAGCCCTGTCCCCGCTGGTCCCCTTATAGTGTCACTATCACTCACCACCGTTCAGGGGCACAGTGTCAGTGTCTTAATTATGTCTAGACAAGTTAGAGACCCTCCATGCAGCTTCGAAGCATGAGGTCTCACAGGACCTGCTGGCGGCCCTCCATCCCTGGAGAACCTCTGCCCAAGAGTCATCCACAGACATTCCCCTATCACTTTGTGCTGAGCACTGACCCCAATGCCACCTCCAGAAAAGCAAACCCAAGGCTCTTACCATGTTGACCCCAGAGCATCTGCCCTTCTCTTTCTCCCTGCTTCCACCATCATCCTCTCCCCACCTCCACCCTCTTCCTAGAGTTTCCAGCTTCTTTTCTGCCAAGCGGGATCAGGTACAGAAACACCCAGAATTTATTTCTTTTTATTTTTGCTGTGTTGGGTCTTCATTTCTGTGCAAGGGCTTTCTCTAGTTGCGGCAAGCAGGGGCCACTCTTCATCATGGTGCGCGGGCCTCTCACTGTCGCGGCCTCTCTTGTTGTGGAGCACAGGCTCCAGACGCGCAGGCTCAGTAGTTGTGGCTCACGGGCCCAGCCGCTCCGTGGCATGTGGGATCCTCCCAGACCAGGGCTCGAACCCATGTCCCCTGCATTAGCAGGCAGATTCTCAACCGCTGCGCCACCAGGGAAGCCCAACACCCAGAATTTGAAGTCAGAAAAATCCGCATTAGCACCTGTCCTTCTCCTTTACGCAGCACAGCTTGCCTGCTCCCCGACCAGGGAAAGAACCTGCCCCTGGGCATTGAAAGCACGGAGTCCTAACCACTGGACTGCCAGGGAAGTCCCAGCCCTCCTCCTCTTGTTATCTGTGTAAACTCAGTAAAGTTACTTAACCCCCTCTGAGTCTTTTCTTTCCTCATTGTTAAGTAGAGATAATGATAGCTTCCTGGGGTGAGGGGTGGTACTGGGAAGCAGAGTGATGGTGGTGTGATGTTTAAATGAGATAATGTAACTAAGGCTTTTAGCACAGTGCCTGGCCCTTGGAAAGTGATCCAAAATTGGTAGCAGCTGTTATTATTTCCAGCTTGGACTGGGCCGGAAGCTCCCCCGAGATAGTGGGTATGGAGGTGCCTTAAGGGGCTCAGCTCCACAGTCTCCTGTCTGTGCTGTGCCCGGGAGCTGGGCTTGCAGGATCTTCCTTCCCTTTCTTTATGAATTAGCCCTCACCCCACCGCTGGGTGCTTTGACAGGGGAGAGGCAGCTGGCCCAACCCCCCAAACATGAAAAACAGTGCTTTCCCAAGTTTGGGGTTTCTAGATTTGTTGCTGGGATAGGGCTGAAGGAGAGCAGAAGGGGCTACATAACCACCACCCCAGAGCCTTGCCTCTGGACACTCATCTATATCCTCCAAATCATTCAAATTTGGAGAAAAGTCAGTCCTCCTGGGACATGTTTAAAAGTGTTAATGCATTGAGGCCCTTAGTCATAGGCACTTTCTAGCAACTTCCCATGCCAGGACTCTCCCAAGCCCCATTCCCTCCGATGGCCAAAGTGTTTCTTTCTCAGAGCTGGTGGGGTCCTCACAAAGTCCCCAAGCAGCCCTGAAGTCCTGGCCTTGAGATGTTTCTTCTTGTTTCCTTCTAATACACGATCCTTTGGCCATCCTTTGGCCATGCTCAGTAAATATTTCTGGACTGATTAGTCACCGTGGGCTACGTTCCTTCCCTTTCCTCCTCTGAGAGCCCAGCTGAGTATGGAATGAAAGGGAAATGAAATAAACATCTCAGGCCCTGCAGCCCACTGGGGTCAAGATATTCACAGCATTGCTGAGAGTCAGAGCTGACCCTTCTTTGTCATCTACCAAGGCACCTGAACTCAGAGAATAAACAGAGGTAGAAGAGGACGAGGCATTTCAGAACAGGGGGATTTGTTCCTGGGTAATGCACTGTCAAAGCCCACAGCTTTCAACAATAAACTTCCAGGAGAAACGCTTTCTAGGCCAGACCAGTTGGTGAGATTTTGTACACAGCATCACATGAAATCCTCATAATGCCTTAGAGAGGGACGCTTTTTGACAATAATTCAGTCGGAGCCACGATCAAGTCCATCAAATGATCTCTCCTTTGCTTAGTTTCAGAGTTTCACTTCATTAGAGAGGGAGGTATGTGGTCTGTCTGGTCAGATATGTGATCAGGGTTTGGAAAAGGGGAGCAGATGTTTCACCATTAAGTGTCAGTTATTGGACAGTCTGGGGGTTCATGATTCAAAGTTAGGTTTTCAATTTTGTCCATAGGCATTTAATGGAGGCATTTAAGGGCATTTCCTCAGGGGTGCCTAATAAAAGATGTTGAATTTAAACCTTTTCTTACACTTTTTGGTTTACAGATGTCCCCCAACTAGGGTTTAAATAGGGTTTAAATGACTTGCTCAAAGCACTGCAATAAATTAGAGTCAGTGGTAAGACCAAAACCAACATTTTCTGATTCCCATTTCATGACTCTTCTCAACTTATCAGGCTGGTTGCTCCACTCATCTGTGCCTTATTTCCTCTTCAAAGGCTGTGTGCAAAGACTATGGAATGCTTGCTGGCCTCTCCTTGGTGGTAAGGGGGTGGTGAGGGATTTCAAACCTTAGACCCAACTCACTGTTGTTCAGCATTGGGGGTGGGATAGACATAAAAGAATAGATTAAATCACCTTTCAAGGTGAGCTTTCAAGAACACAAATTGTGGCAAATGGCTCAGAAATGCAGGGTTCTATTAATCTGGTTACTGCCAATTTTCTATAACAAAGAATCCCATGCAATAAGTGATTCTTTTGGTCTGTGTCTATGTAACGTTTTACAATGAAATAACATATATGTGAGCACTTGCATCTGAGGAGACACGTTTGCAGTTAGTCACTAACCAGGCATGGTTCATATCACCTGTACGTTGATCTTGGTTTCCTAATCAGATCATAACTTTCTTGACTTCAAGGACTATTCCTTAAATTCCATTGTAATTTCACAATCTCACAATATCTAGCAATGCTGGATGTTATGATTTTTGTATTGTCAAGTGCTAGATTGTGTTGCAGAGTAGGTGCTGAACAAACATGAATTAAGTGGATTATAAGCAGAGCTAAGATGAGCTCTCTTGGGTCCCACTATCAACTTGTATCAGTAATTCAGCTTCACTTACCTCTCACCACCTCAGACTTGCAAACAACAGACTAGCCACTTGCAGATCAACTTTAAAAACTATGAGCTAGGTTGGAGGAGGAAAAAGAAAGCTTTTGGCTACATAGGGAGATTTAATGACTGAGAAAATGTTAAACGTACGAAGACACCATAGGGGTGAAGTAGCTTGAAGCTTCTCATTTTTTTCTTCTGAAGGCAAAGCAGAATAAACATTTCCCTAGAAATTGTACATACAAATTTCTTTGAATTTGTGTGCTTTTTATTTTAAAAATCATGTATCTATGCCTGCTCCCTTCCTCCACCCACTGGTCTATAAGGCCTGCCTCCAAGCAACTTTCTCACCTTAACTAATGTATTGGCAGACCCCTTGCCCAGGCCACGTCTATTGGGAATTTAGAATTTAAACCAAAACAGACCAGGAGCTAGAAGGAGTCCTGCTGCTGAGGCTTTCATATTTGCCCTGGCTCCTACGTATACCAACACCACCTTGTGCAGACAATGAGATTCTCCAGTATCCTGTCAATACTTCCCTTTTGGACTTAAGCTAGCTTGAGTTGATTGGACGTCTATATTCTTTTGCAGGTACAAGCCCTTTAACAGATATATGTCTGTTTCATACTCAGTTCTGCTCTCACAAACAATTATTTCTGACTTTTTTATTTAATTAGTGAAATCCTTTGTCTTTGATTAATTTCGATATCCTATGATTTTACTAGTGTAATATGCTTTGCTAAAGAGTAGTTCACAAATAATTAGGGGAGAGTGTATCAGACTGAATCATTTTAAATTGCTGATATGTGACTATTTTTGAACCTCCAGCAATTTCGTATGGTTCAGACTAATACATTTTAAATTAACTGGAAGGAACAACAAGGGGTATATACAGGCATCCAATTAATCATTCATCCTTTCAAATAAACATTCACTGAGTATCCTTATGTGCAATTCAGTCCATTAGAAGCTTAAGAACCACAAAAAAGAATGATATATGGACAGTATGCTCAAGGTATTTACTGAGGAGGTTATAATATAAGGTAGACAGTGATGCATATGATAAATGAGGTTTAGACTGAGTACTATGAGAGAGGAGAGGGAGATTTCTTTGAAGAATATTAAAGTTTTTATGAATGTGATTGTGTTAGAATTGGGCTTTTAAAGATAGGTGATACTTTTACATTCAAATATTTCAGATAAGAAAAGTATTCCAGAGAGAGGAAAGAAGCTGTGAGCTAAAAGAGAAAGAAGAAAGCTGTGAAATTATGGTTTGTGCCCAGGAGCCAGAAATAAATGTCTTGGACAGAACGCATGAAAGGAAAATCATGGGACAAAACATCAGAAGAGAAGATTGTGGCCAAATTACATAGAACTTTGTAGCAATGAAGAATTATAAAGGTTTTCCAACCAAAGCATGCTGTGATTAAAGTCAAACAAATTATAGGAAATATTACCAAACAGCATGAAGAGGGTGAATTGGAGTGGAGATGGCAACAATAGTCCAGGGGCAAGATGATGGGGGAGAGCTAGGGCCATAGCTGTGAGACAGACTCTTGTGGCTTAGCCTGGTCTAACTAGACCAAGGGGACCACACACAGTGTTGATTCTCTTTGACGCTTTGATGCTTCAGAATGAAGATTTGTCATATCTCCTTCATTCTATGAGATTCTTAGAGAAGGGAATTGAAGGTACATGCCTCCAGCAGGCAGCTTGCATTAACTTGAAGTTACTTTTTTTAAAAAATAAATTTATTTATTTGGCTGCATTAGGTCTTCGTTGCTGCACACAGGCTTTCTCTAGTTGCGGTGAGCAGGGGCTATTCTCTGTTGCAGTGTGCAGGCTTCTCATTGCGGTGGCTTCTCTTGTTGCGGAGCATGGGCTCTAAGCGTGCGGGCTTCAGTAGTTGTGGCACGTGGGCTCAGTAGTTGTGGCTCATGGGCTCTAGGGTGCAGACTCAGTAGTTGTGGCACATGGGCTTAGTCGCTCCACAGCATGTGGGATCTTCCCAAACCAGGGCTCAAACCCATGTCCCTGGCATTGGCAGGTGGATTCTTAACCACAGCACCACCAGGGAAGTCAGTCAAAAGGACTTGTATTAAACAAGAAAAAAATATCAATTTGTAACTCATTTATTATCAGTTTAAATACTTATTTAAATATACATATGAATTTTATATCTATAAAAATATACATTTGAACTCACTTCCCCCTAGTGAGGCCTCAGTTCACTTCCTTTGTTTGCTCTTGGGCATTTGCAATACAGTGCTTCTCAGAGCTGTGAAACCAAACAGTGTACAGAGAATTCTAAAGTTTTAGATAAGAAAGACTCTCCAGGTAAAACAGGGTGACAGTAAAAACAGCTCTGAATTTTCCCTCTGTATTTCATCTTCTTGGAGGTCTCTCACATTGAATACTGTTGGCAGAGCCATACTGGATCTTTGGATGCTTGTTCTGGAGCTCTGTTGCTCAAACTTAGGAAGGCTTTGTGGCTTAGTTTACAAAACAGATGTAAGACTTCCACACTGGCCCATGTTGGAATAACTGGGACCATATACTTATCTCACTACTGTAAACAATTAGAAAACTAGAAAAAAAAATGAGGCAATAGTTTTGTACATTGGACGATAAGTAGTACAGGACTGTGGTCCAAGAGAAATAGAAAAAAAAAATAAGGTGAGCTCTAAGATTGCTCCAGCTTCCTGCCTGGAGGTTTCTGGACGTCAACACAGGGAAATAATCCCAAACAGAGCAATCTTTCTGAGTGGAGCAAAGAGAGACCAGAATTTGGGAAGGCTAAGGTAGTCAGAATTTCTGGGACAGTGTGCCAGAGATGAGGAAGCTGCATGACAAAAGAGACCCAGAAATCTGCATAGTAGTCCCCTTAAATCTGTTGCTCGGTATTACACTATACATGCATAGATTGAAACTCTACCAGGCCAGTCAAAAGAAAATTCAGGGAAACACTGAACTGAATACAGTCTGGAGGTGTTTGAGTTCTGACTACTTGGAGTTGAGAGTCCTCACTGAGCACTCAGGGCTTCCTATGGAAACTCCAGAGGTGTCCTGTCTTAATAGTGGGGCTAAACTAGTGATAATGTAAGGACTTCTCTAAACCCACTCTAATAAAGTTTAAAAACAAGCTTTGAAAGAATCAAGCAGACCCACAAGGAACTTAGCTGTCTGCTAGAATAAAGTCCAATACTACCAATACCTTAAAAAAAATCCAGCACACAAAATATAAAACATGATAACTAGCATCCAATTAGAAATTACTAGATATGTGAAAAAGCAGGAATATGTGACCCGTAATCAGGAGAAAAATCAGCCAATAGAAATAGACACAGAAATGATGGAAATGATGGGGTTAGCTGACAAGGACTTAGAACAACATAAATATGCTCAAGAATTCAAAGGAACATATAAGTAAAAGAAAAAAAAATCTGTTAAAAAAGAAACAAGTGGAACTTTTAGGAATAAAAAATAAAAAACATGAAAGTAAATATCCACTCAATGGAATTAACAGAAGTTTAGAAACTGCAAAAGAAAAGATTAGTGAACTTGAAGACATAACAATAGAAACTCAGTCAAATAAGCTGGACTTCTACCTTGAAGCTAGGAAAAAATGAGCAAATCAGACCTAAAGTAAGTACATAGAAGGGAAAATAAAGAGCAGAAATCAGTGAAATAGATAACAAGCAAAAAATAGAGAAGATTAGAAAGAGAAACAGAACAAAAGCTTATTCTTTAAAAAAGACAAATAAATAGAAAAAGAGACACAGATGTAGAGAACAAGTGTTATGGACTCCAAGGGGGGAAAGCAGGGTGGGGGTGTGGTGGGGGTGGGATGAACTTGGAGATTGGGATTGATGTATATACACTAATAGGTATAAAATAGATGACTAAGGAAAACCTGATGTGTAAAAAAATAATAAAATAAATTTTAAAAAAGAAGAAACACATATTTCAGATGTGGAAAACAATATATTGGCTTCAAATTTTTTAAAAAGGCAAAATTAAAATGAATAAACATTTAAAAAATGACTCTTTCCCCCTGTGTTTACTTGTTAATCAAAGGCTAACTTTAAAATTTAAAGATGTTTTGGGGCTTCTTTGGTGGTGCCATGGTTAAGAATCCAGCTGCCAATGCAGGGGGCACGGGTTTGACCCCTGGTCTGGGAAGATCCTACATGCCACAGAGCAACTAAGCCCATGCACCAAAACTACTGAGCCTGCACTCTAGAGCAAATGAGCCACAACTACTGAAGCCTGCATGCCTAGAGCCTGTGCTCCACAACATGAGAAGCCACCACAATGAGAAGCCCACACTCCACAGCAAAGAGTAACCCCTGCTCGCCACAAGTAGAGAAAGCCCACACGCAGCAACAAAGACCCAAAAAAGCCAAATATAAATAAATAAATAAATAAATTTGAAGATGTTTTTATTTGAAGAGTTTCAATAAATATCCACTTTCCTCAAAAAAAAGACAAATAAAATTTATAAATCTTTATTTAGAGTAACCTCAAATAAAAAGGAGAAGACCTCTGGAATGAAAGAGAGTATATCACTACAGATACTGACAAAACTGGCACATTTCCCTGTTTGATGTGTGGTGAGGAGATTATGAAGGCATTGGACATGCTAGAGGTCTTTGTGGAGTGAGTCTTAAGGTGATCTCTGCCATCATGAGGAAGCAGACTGAGAGTAGAAAGAGTGGATAACAGCAGTGGGCAACAAGCTAAGGATGAGTTAACTATATCTTGGGTCACCCTCATAAAAATCTTAACTTACATAGTGTAGTCCTGGAGCTATGTCACATTTAAAGAGTAACAAGGAGGACATCAGATTCTTACTGGTGTCTCCTACAGTTGGTCAAGGGGATAATAGTACAGTCTGTAGAATCTCTTATATAACATCCCTTCTCCTCACCTTTTTTTTTTTTTTTTTTTTTTGTGGTACGAGGGCCTCTCACTGTTGTGGCCTCTCTCGTTGCGGAGCAACAGGCTCCGGACACGCAGGCTCAGCGGCCATGGCTCACGGGCCCAGCCGCTCCACGGCATGTGGGATCCTCCCGGACCGGGGCACGAACCCGCGTCCCCTGCATCAGCAGGCGGACTCTCAACCACTGCGCCACCAGGGAAGCCCTCACCTATTTTTTAACATTCAACAATTCTGGGAAGCCTCTAATTCACCTAGCCTAGAAAATAATCTTACTCTCCATGCTTTCCTGTTTCCACAATATTGCTCCCTCCTCCATCTCTCTCAATCTGGCCATGTTCTACAGAAATATGTGCTTCAAATACTTGACCCCTCTACCCTTCCATGCAAAGCTCCCTAGGGAGGAGTGAATTTCATCTTCATTTGACTGCTTTTTATTTTTGGAATTCAATTGTTTGGATTTAGTCCATGTCTTGTTCTTAAAATAGAGGAAAGCATGAAGCCTATGGTGGTGGTGCTGATAGTGGGATACATTTTTGAGTTCCCACACAAACATTTTTAATTGACATACTTGTAAAGCTTGGTTACTTACTTTGGTGTTATTTTAAGCATTTATTTTTCTTTTTTATTCTTAAACTTTTAGAAATGTTTTGTTAAAAATTTTATCATTTGTGCTATTAGAAAAAAAAATTGTAGAAGAAAAATTAGCATAGTGTATCAAAAACTTTAAGGATATACATTTCTAAGAAAAAATCTTAATGAAATTATTATGAAGTTATGCAAAAAATCTATATACAAGGACATTTCTACAATAATGTTTATAAATATGTATTAGAAAAAGTCTGGTGTGGAGAAAGGTGGAAACAAAGTGGAAAAAGGTTAATAAAATAAATTATGATAGAGATCACTGAAAATAATGCTATGGAATACTTCTTGATGGCAAGGTTTTAAAATGATCATAAAATAAATGGTTAAATAATTATGGAAAATAATAATTAAAAAGTCTTTTTTTTTTTTTTTTTTTGCGGTATGCGGGCCTCTCACTGTTGTGGCCTCTTCTGTTGCAGAGCACAGTCTCCAGACGTGCAGGCTCAGTGGCCATGGCTCACAAGCCTAGCCGCTCCGCGGCATGTGGGATCTTCCCGGACCGGGGCATGAACCCATGTCCCCTGCATTGGCAGGCAGACTTTCAACCACTGCACCACCAGGGAAGCCCCAAAAGGTCTCATTTTTAATTGAAGAATGTAGTTTATCCTTATTCAGAAAAAATATTGTCATGTGCAACAAAATATCATAGTGGTTGGGTGACAAGTGATTTTTCATTTTTGTGCTTTTCTCTGTCTTTGACAACGTACGTGTATGTATATCAGTTAGGAATGCTCTTGGCTGCCTATAAATTAGACACCTGACTTCAGGGGCTTAATCAAATAGATTCTCCCTTCTTTAATTAGAAGCCTGAAAATGGATGGCTTCTAGTCCTGGTTCAGCATTTGACAACGTTGGGGAGGACTAGCATCTTTGAGATTCTTATGACCTTTTTTTCACATTTGTCACCTGAGCCACAAAATGGCTGCTGAAGTTCAGCAGTCAAGCCTGCATTCCTGCAGAATTCTTTCTGCAGTCAGGCAGAAAGAAAGAAGAAGGGGAAAGTGGCAACACAACAGATCACCACTTCAACTGGCCAGAATTGCTCCTCCTCAGCTCCAAGCAATGCTGGCAAATTGAGTGCCTTAGCTTTTCCACCCTTGTAACTACAGACAGACAAGGGACAATTGTCTAGGAATGTTTGGTTAAGCCAGCCTCTGGTGTTTGTATTATTTTGCTTGTAATGTGTATGTCTGTTAGTATGTATTACTTTGATAAAGAGATTAAATTTTAAAAAGAGGTTACTAAAAATCAACAAATCTTTTTGAATGGAGGCCAAGTAAATAATGTAGAATATAGAATGTGATGATATCATTTCAACACATTGTTTTGTTTATAATATTTGTTATGTGCACAACATTGTACAAAATGGTGTGAAGGAAAAGGATATTTCTGACAGGGTGGGCCATTGGAAGACATAATCTGGTCTAGGAGATAAGTCCTATATTCAGAAAATAGTCTAGTATAAAGGGCTTCCCTGGTGGTGCAGTGGTTGAGAGTCTGCCTGCCGATGCAGGGGACACGGGTTCGTGCCCCGGTCCGGGAAGATCCCACATGCCGCGGAGCGGCTGGGCCCGTGAGCCATGGCCACTGAGCCTGTGCGTCCAGAGCCTGTGCTCTGCAACGGGAGAGGCCACAGCAGTGAGAGGCCTGCGTACCGCAAAAAAAAAAAAAAAAAAAAAAAAAAAAAAAGTCTAGTATAAACTACCACAGGAAAAAAGTGTCAAACCAATGGTAAAAGCAAGTATTGCCCTGAAATGTCAATAAGGAAATAGGTATAGCCAGAGAAACCTCCTGGAGAAGAGAGCACCTGAGTTGGGTTTTAAAGAAGGTAAGAATTCAGAAGGTGGACTTAAGGAAGGAGTCTTCAAGCTCGGCAACAGCCCTGGGGAAGACTCGAGATGTCAGTGAAAATGTCATGTTTGAGTCTGCGTGGGGTTGGGTGAACTTGAGGAATAGGGAGTGCTATGATGAACTTGAAAACGTTTTCAAACAGATATTATTTTCATTCCAAGGTGATGGGAAGGCCACATCATCCTTACCTCATTCCTATGACATCCGTCTCGCTGACTCAGCGTCTTTGCTGGCCTATTCCTGTTGTTTCCAAGGGGCCCAGATGCCAAGAGCTGATTCCTGCCATCAGGCACCTGCCCGCACTTTCTGTCTTGTCAGGGGCTGCCCAGCTTAGGCCTGTGCCTCCTGGCCTCACACACCTGCTTTGCCAACTCTCGTTTTCTACCACCCACCAGGAAGAGACCAGGTCAAGGCTTTGTGAGGCCACTTAAAGTGCCAGCATCTGGGGTTTGTGCTTTATGCTCTGTCACTGGGATCCTTTACAAGATGCTTGG